>NW_022589706.1:21576539-21668225 GCF_004348235.1 Phoca vitulina
GTCCTACCTTCCAGAAAGTGGTCGCTTTTCTGTTCAGAGAGTTGTTGCTATTCTTTTCTTCGATCTCCTGTTGAGTTTGTAGGTGTTCAGAATGGTTTGATCCCTATCCAGCTGAATTCCTGAGAGGAGACGAAATCCAGGTCTCCTACTCCTCCGCCATCTTGCTCTCTATCCTATATCTGGAAATTTAAATAACTTAGAAGTTTTAAGACGTGATGTATGTGTCAGCACCAAAAGCACTGTGTCTTGGCTCTTGGTACCCGCACAATAAAGAATTACAGATCAGTGCTCAAAGTGAAAGCAGAAGACAACAGCATACTCTCTAAGGGAGAGCAAGAAGGTGTTCCATGAGTTGGAGCTGGCCCTTAGTTTGTTTTGGGATTGGATATTTCTTTGGTCTTTCTGAGCTGGGAGGAGCTTTGACATGCAGTGGGGTGGTCTCTAAAGGAGGCTGCTTCCAATCATTTGAGGGACTCCTCCCACAGTTTGGGAGGAGGAGTGTTTGACCTTAAAAGGTTTGCACTGGAACCATCATGGCAGCCTTCCCCCATGGGGTTGGGGCTATAGCAGCAATGAAAAAGCATTAATGATGAATCTAGGAGTTACCCTGGGGCAGAGGTGGAAGAGGAGAGCACTTGCTCAGTACCTGTGTCTCTTGGTTTGTTAGACCCAGGGTCTTGGAAGCCACAAAGTCAGGATGTTGTGCCCTCAGGCTTCTAATGTGTAATCTATTTTTCACCATCCTTGCCTCTAGCTCATGTCTAACTAACTGCCCACTCATTCATTTGTAGGAGAATATTTATCGAAAAATATTAATTTCCAAATAATAGTAGTTGGAAAATAAGAAAAATGCAGGCACCTGATATATAATATTATATAAATAAAATATGGTTTTATAAGTGCTATTGGAAGTAAATTCCTCTAATACTTTGATCATACACAATGATGGAATCTTAGATATGTTTTTCTTATATTTACTTAGAAAATGATCGTAGTTCAAGTATATTAAAATGGAATAGGGAAAATTAAAAATTGCCTTAAGTTGATTTGCACACATGTGTGTGTGTGTGTGTGTATGTGTGCGTGTGAGAGAGATTGAGAGGGAGGGAAGGCGAGAGAGGTGGCAGCAGTGAATTGATGAGTTGCAGGACAGATTTTAAAGTTTTGTCTCTTGCTTTTTACATTTCTTTTTCCTTAGGTTCAAGAGAACAATCAGACACTATCTGATCAGAACAATCTCAGATGCCTGCTGGTAACATAAGCAGAAAGATTTAGAGGTCCCCGGAAAAGTAAAGATGAAACATAGCTTTCATGACACAAGAAAAGTCATTTTTTGCCCCCAGCTATTTTCCATGATCTATGCCCCAGTGTACTTGCCCAAGCACACTTCTTGCAGAACTTCCTAGGAGGTTCTTACAAAGAAATGCAAAAACCTCAGTAGTTAAGGATTTTGAGGGAACAAGGGAATGCAAAAACTAACAGTCACTACCAGGCCCCGAAATAGCCTAACATATCAGAGACAATAAATCAGTGGTAAAACTCCTAGTGCTATTTCAAAAGTAAGCAAGGCCTTGCATTCCTTATCCCAGAAAATGAGCCCAAGTCCCCATCCAGTTTATACTGGCTCTGGAAGTGTGCAGAGTCCCTTTCCTTTGTCCAACAGTTACCTTTGCTTCTTTCTAATGTTAAAGTCTCTGCCCTAGGCGGAGCACAAGCTTCATTCACAAAACATACAATACATATATGGGCATGTATACCTGAACAACCTTACACCCACCTTCACATGTGATGATAAAATGCTCCCCTCTGAGTATTCATCTTAAACCCTAAATAAACAGCTCACCCCTGTTCAGAGAGTCAGGGCTTTGGAAGTTATTCCCTGTGATCTCCTTATATGCCGCAAATAAAGATTCTTTTGTGGGACAACTCCACCTGCTTCTATCTGTGACTCATCAAGAAGCAGCCTCACATTAGTTCAGTTACAGTAATGGCCTTCCCTACTCTAATTCTGCTTCTGCAAGTCTCCAGGTTTGACTTATTTTTTTCTCCCAATTCCACATCTCCCAAGCTTTAAAGTACAACTCTGAAGAAAGGGTTTGCCTGATTTAAAAAAAAAAAAAAAAAATCAAGAAAAAGGGAGTAGTAGTCGATCTTGTTACTTGGAGCTTCCTGCCCTCGGGGGCTCTCCCCTGCTGTTTTTCTCTGAACTCACTGGACTAATAAGGACTGAAATCTGGCAATACATCACTCCCCAATCCAGATTACTGACAGAGTAGTTTATACCCTTAGAAAAATATTAGCTTAAAAGATCAAACGATTAAATACTTAAACATGTAGTGTGATATTGTGGTTTGTAAGAAATATATCTTGGTCATTGGAATATTTGGTTGTCATCATCCATGGTTCCTGGCTCACAGCTCCTAAGACTCTTGGAATTTCCTATGAGAAGGGTGATAGAGGAATCTTTTGTTATGTTAATGAGGGGACTTTGGGATTCCACTCTTGGGCAATGGCTGCTTGCCTGAAGGACTAGTCAGAAGTTTTTGGCCCACCTCCCTACCCGCCTATCCAGGCATATCTGGGGAGGGAAGAAGAGCTGGCGGTTTAATCATCGAGTGACAATGACTTAGTCAATCATGACTATATAATGAAGCCTCAATAGAAAACCCAAAATGACTGGGTTCAGAGAGCTTCTAGGTTGGTGAATGTGTGTGGTAGTCTTAGAGAAGGCATAGACGCTCTGGGCCCCTTCTCCATACCTTGCCCTATGTATCTTTTTATCTAGCTGTTGATTCAAATCCTCTATTATATCATTTAATAAATTGGTAAATGTAAGTTAAGTATTTCTCTGAGTTTTGTGAGTCCCTATAGCAAATTAAAAGTAATGAGGGAACAGAAGGCAAACTGAGGATAAAGCAGAAGCTGACAACCCACAACCCCCCAGCCCCCATGGGATATATGTGACATTTCTCAGGCACTCCTGGCTGCCCTTAAGCAAAGGAAAGGAAAAAAAAAAAATAGTTAACTTACAGAGGTCACAATCCTGCAAGACATGAGTCTCCCTCAGTTTACAAATGTCTTAGCAATCTAAAAGAACAAAGCATTTCTATCAATAACCTAGCTTCCAAAAGGAAATGTAGATATATTTATAACCTTATAACCTGAAGCCCATTGACAGATACTTGAAGTGGGCAGAGTATGATGTTCCTCCAGGAGGCCTCCAACTATCTTATTGTTAATGCCTTGCTAGAGGGAAAAACAACCTTACCTTGACAATGGCAAGTCCTCCAGTATTCTGTGAGTCTTCTTTAACATGTGAAAATCCTTTTGAAACCTCCCTTTTCCTTATCTTCCCCCAACTCCCAAGTATATAATCAGCCACCCCTCACAACCCCGGTGCAGCAGCTCTTTCTGCCCATGAGTCCTGTCCCAGTGCTTTAATAAACCATCACTTTGCACCAAGGACATCTCAAGAATTCTTTCTTGGTCATCAGCTCCACACCTCACCCACTGAACCTCACCTATATTCCAAAACCACATCAAAAAGAACATAAGGACTGATCCCTTAACCTTTAAAATCTGATGCTATGTCCAGGTAGATAGTGTCAGAATTGAGTTGAATTGTTGGACACCCTGCTGATGTCTGAAAATTATTTGCCATTGTATATGTGATGTCCTGAAACCCAAAAAGATATAACTACCTCAAAGTATGAGTAAGGTTGACTGTTTATATAATAAGTACCAGGGATTTAAAATATACCCAATAAATATTCTAAGGAGATAAAGAAAGATATTGAAATAAAAACAAGAATAAGAACCTAGTGGTATTAATAGATTAAATATATGTAATCTAGCTGAATTAAGAGTACAGTGGATAGAATAAGTAATGAGGTCAATATAGGTAAGGAGTACCTTAAGGATATAGCCATCTGGATGACAGCAAAGCATTAAAGTTATCAATATAAAAGAGGCATAAGATATATGCGATGTGGGAAGCAAAGGCAAATATAAAAATTATATTTCCTTAGTACTTACAGCCCGTTGACAAGTCCTTGAAGTTCCTCTAGGAATTCAGCTGCTTTGATGTGGACATTTTGCTAAGGGCCAAAGGCAACCTTAGCCCAACCCCCCAGGATCCTGTAAAGTTTACTTTAACATATAAAAATTCCTTTGTAAACTTCCTTTATCTCTATCCCCCAAGATATATGTTGGCCATCATCTCCCAAGCATGTGACCCACTGATATACATCTGGAGAGTCTCATGACTGAGTTTTTACTAACGAGTAATAAATGACCTTTTCCTAACAATACCTAGCCCCCTCAAGGTCCTGGAAACCTTGTTTACAAAATACCTTGGAGGCTTGTGCTGTCCCTAATCCCCTCTCAACTTGAAAGTATATAGTCATCCACCCTCCATGACCCCAGTGCAGCTCTTCCTGCCCATTGGTCCCGTCCCCATGCACTTGCTCAGGTGGGAGTCTTCTTCTCCCTCTCCCTCTGCCCCTCCCCCCCATTCATGTTCTCTCTCTTCTCTAACAAATAAACAAAAATTTAAAAAAAATAAAAAACAAAATCAAAAATAAAAATTAAAGAAGAATAAAGGGAAGAGATGTTTGAAAATTAATGTGCATCTATTTCTCAAATGTAAAATAAATTGCCAAGAGGTTGGACTTAAAATTGCATAGAAGAAAGAAAACATTCATGACTATAGTGGACTCAATGAATACCAAACTAGGGCATACCAAAGGAAAAAAAAAAAAAAAGATTATGATGGTAGAGAGAAAAAATAATTCATTTACCCCAGAGGGTAAAAGTATTTATTAAACTTGATTAATTAGTTTATATTAAAATTAAAGATTTCCTTGCAATTAAGTACAGTGTGGAAAATAGTTAATAGACGACTGACATAGGAATGAATAATACTTAAAATATCTAAAACTGATGAGAGATTATTAGATTTAGACTCCATGATGATTCCGGGTATGTGTATATTAAACACCTTAAAATACTCCTTGGGAATGTGCTGCAGGAAATTAAAGAGACAGGGAGATAAAAGGGAAAAAAAAAAGTCAACTTTATATGACTAGTTAGTTGCCAGGCCCTGTTCAAGTGTGTTTAACTTACATTTTCCACCAACTTTTTGGTCAATGAAATTCTTTTACACGTATCTATTAATATCTTGTAGGACATGTTGTATTATAGTCATTATTAATAAAGTTGAGAATAAGAATATGATGCCCGGTTTCATCATTATTGCTCAAAGGGATCCCTGAAGCTGGTAAATGCAGTAAGCAAGAAACAGAAATAGTGATTAGCACCTGTGCAAAAGCTTGTCCACCTGGAACACCTAAGAAAATCCACTTAGAACCTGAAACTATTAGTGAGTTGAGGAAGCCGGACAGGTATATAGAGTTCCAGTTGCTTTTTCCTTATAATGACAATAGCAAGCTAGACAATGTAATGGAAGAAATACATTAATCAACAGTAGAAAAATTATTATTTTTTTAAAGATTTTATTTATTTATCTGACAGAGAGAGAGAGCACAAGCAGGCAAAGTGGCAGGCAGAGGCAGAGGGAGAAGCAGACTCTCTGATGAGCAGGGAGCCCGATGCAGGGCTCAATCCCAGAACCCTGGGATCATGACCCAAGCCAAAGGCAACTGCTTAACCAACTGAGCCACCCAGGCGCCCCAACGTAGCAAAATTATTAAAAAATTATAAACCATAAGCCAATGAACTTGAAGAACATTATGAAGAATCTTAATAAACATAAAAAGAAATAATTTGTATTTGCCAAGGCACATTCACATTTTTTTTAAAGATTTTATTTATTTATTTGACAGAGAGAGACACAGCGAGAGAGGGAACACAAGCAGGGGGAGTGGGAGAGGGAGAAGCAGGCTTCCTGCTGAGCAGGGAGCCCGATGCGGGACTCGATCCCAGGACCCTGGGATCATGACCTGAGCCGAAGGCAGACGCTTAACGACTGAGCCACCCAGGCACCCCAACATATTCACATTTCTAAAAGTAAGTTAAAAGGTGACTGCTATGCCATAAAACAAATATCAATGTTTTGCATAGTTAGAAGTTTAGTGTAAAAAATAAACATTTCAAATATCTTATTTGGAAATTGAAATCATATATCTGAAAAACTTGGAAGAAGAAATGTGTAACCATGAGTAAACAAATGTAGGAGAAAAATGATTTACAGTAATAGATACAGTACAAGTTACCGTTCAAAAATGCAGTGAATATTGGCCAAGGTTTAGAAAAATTGATGAAAGATAAATGTAAAATGAATTCATAAAGGAGAAATAGAATCCCATTAAATCTAATTTGGAAAGAACTAGCAATTTTTTTTTGCCTGAATCTGCTCTGCTCTCATTGGGTCAGATACTGACCAAGCCCACTCATCAACTCTGCCATATCCAGTAATAATGAAGTCAGGGACATTAATTACTTCTGGGATGAATTTTAAACACTGTGGATAGGATGCAGGAGTCAGTGGGTTAAACAGATTCTTCCTGTTTCAGGAAAAAACTTTCTGAGATATATTCTGTACAGTAGGCTTGATGCTCAGTTGTCCCTGGTGATAATCAGTTCAATCTGAACTCGTAGATGTGCTTCTCCTGAACCACTTAACTCTTCTCATTCTCTCCTCTTCCATGTGGTCAAATCCCAAAATAATTATTCAGGTTGTGTATGCAAATGCTGATTTTGAAGGGAAACTCAGTTACAGAAAGAGATGAAAATAAAGCTTCAGAAAAAATGGGGCACCTGGGTGACTCTCAATTGGTTAAGCATTTGACTATTAATTTCGGCTCAGGTCATTATCTCAGGGTGGTGAGATTGAGCCCCTCTAAAGGCTCTGGGTTGGGCATGGAGGCTGCTTAAGATTCTCTCTCTCTTCCTGTCCCTCTGCTCCTGCCCCTCACCTCCTGCACTCTCTCTTTCTCTTAAATAATAAGCACTGCTAAACTATCTTAGGTTCTGCACCTTCTCTCCAGCCATGAACTTATCACTGACTGTCTTTAACTCTTGTAACCTCATTAGACAAATTAATGTGGCGAAGAAGGCAATATGAGAAAACCTATTACTCTGATGAGCAAGGTACTGAACAGATCCTATTGATACTTTCCCTTTGGCCTTAGCCTATCAAGATGTACAGTGAGTCATATACAATTGAGATTATTGGGTTTTTTTTTGTATACTTCATATATTCATTGATTTTTGACTCTTATCACTTTGTCAAAGTGCTAAAACTATGGTAATAAGCAAAATTTAATTAACTTTTCCTCCACTGCCACAAATATATCTTGCACTTGAACATTAGCTAATTTTATGTTCTAAAATTGCCAGAACAAAATGATCAAGATTTCAGAATTTTTACTATATTTTCTACTATATAATATTGTTCTGTCTCTTCTGTAAAGAAAATGAATGCTTGATAGCTGAATGAAGAGATGCTTCACTGAACAAATAAATTAAATATGGCAATAGCATTTTATTTTATCATGTTTTATATATTAAACTATAATATTACATCACTGGTCTGCAAATTACCTATTCTGAAACCATCATACTCACATAGTCATTTGGAAGCTTTCAGCAAAACGATTCTTCCTCCTGATTTTAGCATATAAGCCACAGAAATGTACAAAAGACTCCTAGGAAAGAAAGTCAGATCCAATAATCCACAATGCCTTGAGTAGGGCATGTCCTATATATGTCCTGGGATGCACTAATAACTGTTATATATGATGGACTTATATTTAATACATATATAGTGTCATTTACTTCACAAATGAGATATGAATTTGAGAATAAAGGATTTGATGAGTCTATAAAGTCTGTATCTATTTGTAACCAATATGGTAGATTTAAGATGTCAATGTGAAAAGACTTTTCATTGAACATATGCACATATTCATATTGTTTATATATGTATATATAACAGCATTATTTATTTAAATAAATACATTAAGTCAGTTAGTAAAATCCCTTTACCTATCAATCATAGGGGTAATTTTAAGTACTAAGAATAGGAAATATGTGAAAAGAACATACGTGTTTAAGAGAGCAGTTTGTAGTAATTAATACAATATGATGGGCATATAAAAAGATGTATTACTTGAACTTAAAAGCTCCCATAATTAAGTGATGACCACTTGAAATTTGTAATTAGCCTTGCTGCAGTTTTTCTTGCACTCACTGCCCTTCCTTAGAAGATCATTAAGAATTTTTGTGAATGTCTTTATGTTTAATCTCATTCATGGATTCCACTGCTGCTCTCAAAATAAAGCCAAAAAGAGAAGTGCAACTGTATGTGGAACTCCTTCCACAAGCAGTACATTCATAAATAATTAAAAAGTCCTCTACTTCACGTGTTACCCTTTCAGCTGATAATTTAAATGAGTAACTGAGGTCATTTTATCTGCACTTTTAACAGAATGCAACTCAGAAACTCCACAGTGTTGATATTTAGGATGAAATGTTCCTGTGTTACTGTTTTTATTTTTTAAACCAACAAAATAAATTTCAAATCCTAAAAGCAAATGTTTCATTTGCCTCCAAGTTTCCTTGCTATGTTAAAATTATTTAAAAAAAATACATTACAACCATATTTTGAGTACTGGATAAAAATAAATGTTTTGAAAATGTCTGTAGGTTGAGTGTCTGGGTTAACTTGTATAAATATCTGAACTCAATGTATTTATACTTCATTCAATTATTTTAAAATTCATGTTTAAATAAAGGCTTTACATTCTTTTTTTATTTTATTTTATTCATTTATTGGAGAGAGAGAGAGAGAGCACGAGCAGGGGGAGCGGCACAACCAGGTAAGGTCACTGCCACCAAGTTTCCTTTAACAGCATTTACAAATTAGACAATCAAATAATGTAGTTCGTTACATGTTGCTACTGTATTTTAAAGTTTAAACACTTTCTGTGACACATTTTCTAACAATTAAAAAAATAATATTGAAACCTTATCCCTAAATGGAAATGTTTCCATTCTCTCTTTATTAGCTTAAATAAGTAAAATAACAACAAAAGAAAGTAGCTATTATTATAGCGGCAGCAACAATTTTCCTTCTCTTCATTTGTTACTATTCTAAAAATACCTATTCTATTTTTTTTCTCTAGTCTCCCATGATAATTTCCTAAATCTCCTACCTTATTCTTCAATTTTTCCTTTTAGTGGAAATCTCTATTTCATATTTATTTTCTCTTCCTCCACTCTTTCTCTTATCATTCAATGTATTCTTAGATTTTCTGTTTTTCTTTTCAGCCAGATATATCATTTTTTTTTTTTTTTTAAGAATAATTTGATTTGCTGGTATTTTACATCAGTAGGTGCTTTCTTAGGGATGTTAGAAATGTCTGTGGAACTACTGGAGGTATAAACATTTTTACCTTTAAGAAGTTTACAGTCTAGGGCGCCTGGGTGGCTCAGTCAGTTAAGTGTCTGCCTTCAGCTCAGATCATGATCCCAGGGTCCTGGGATGGAATTCTGCATTAGCTCCCTGCTCAGCCAGGAGTCTGCTTCTCCCTCTTCCTCTGCCCTTCCCCCACTCTCTCTCAAAAAAATAAATAAAATCTTAAAAAAAAAAAAAACTTACTTAAATCTGAGACTGAATTACCAGATTCTAACAAAATGACTTAACTCAGTCTTAATACATGACAACTGAACAAAGCAATGATCACAACTGGAAAATTTAGTCAGCCTAAGGTATAACCTTTTTGGTTGACACAGGACATCTTTCAGTAACAATTTTCCCTAAATGTCAATTTCTATTTAAGGCAAAAATCTTTGACGAGAAATTCAGATCCTTCCCATCATTTTCACATCAATTTAATGTGACATCCTCAGAGTATGTAATCAAAGATGTGATTATTTCATTTGTATTATTTGTTGCCTTGTGTATTGCCTGGATTTTTTAAGTATCTGATATATACAGGATGCTTAATAAGTGTTTGCAGAACATATGTATTTCAGAAGCCTTAAACAGGCTTTGGTGATACTAGTAGTCATATCAAACATTTTGTAGGTTTCAGTCATATAGATAACTACATTTCTCAGAGACAGAGAAACTGTATAAATGATCTGGGTCCAGTAGGATAATGCTAGCATGTGTTATAAATTCTCTTATATGACCTCATTCTTGCAAGAATTGGTTATGTGGCAGAAAAAGAGATCACTGTCTTATACTTTATTATTTAAAGAGATTTATGGAAGTTGTTAATTTCTTCTACTACTCCTTCATCTCGGTGGACCCAATTTCCGTGGTAATAGTGAGAGGAGAGTAGGCAATTTAGGCAGCAGCCAAAATCTCCTACAAGGCACTAGAAAATAAGGCTTGTTCCAGATCATGGGTCTGTCCAAAGGGGAATGTTAAGGGACAGGATGGATGATGGACATGTTGTGGATTTATAACTACAAGATTCATACACCAAGTCAGTAGGGAAAGTCCCAGTCTGGTGATAAACAGAAGTGATGTAACTTGTACTGCACTTTTTTTTTTTTCAAACATATAAGTTGTATTTTTCCCTGCCATGACATCATGCTTTATCTTCAGCTCTGTCTACTGTCTCTTAAAACTAATTAAACAAACTCAACAATTTTTTTAAAGATTTTATTTATTTATTTGAGAGCAAGAGCCAGAGAGAGAAAGAGAGAGAGAGAGAGCATGAGCAGGGGGGGGAGCAGAGGGAGAAGCAGACTGCCCGCTGAGCAGAAAGCCCGATGTGGGGCTCAATCCCAGAACCCCGAAATCATGATCTGAGCCGAAGGCAGACACTGAACTGACTGAGCCACCCAGGCACCCCCAAACTCAACAATTTTATAAAAGTTTTATTTGTTGGGGTGCCTGGTTGGCTCAGTCGTAGAACATGTGCCTCTTGATCTTGGGTTGTCAGTTCAAGCCCCACGTTGGATGTAGAGGTTACTTAAAAATAAAATCTTTGGGCACCTAGGTGGCTCATTTGGTTAAGCGACTGCCTTCGGCTCAGGTCATAATCCTGGAGTCCCTGGATCGAGTCCCGCATCGGGCTCCCTGCTCGGCAGGGAGTCTGCTTCTCCCTCTGACCCTCCCCCTTCTCATGTGCTCTCTCTCTCATTCTCTCTGTCTCAAATAAATAAATAAAATCTTTAAAAAAATAAAATAATAAAATAAAATCTTTAAAAAATATTTTTTTATTTGTTGATTTAAGCCATTGTATGGAAGTGTTGAATCACTATATTGTACACCTGAAACTAATATTACATGTATTTTAACTAACTGGAATTTAAATAAAAACTTAAAAAATGTAAAAAAAAATAATAAAAATAAAAAGAGGAAAAAATTTATTTGGCAGGCAATTTTCCTCATTACATTATTATTATCATACTGTGTGTGTGTGTGGGGGGGTGGCTGGTGTTCCAGTGAGATCCATATCAGTATTGAGTCTTATAAAGACCTTTATTTCTTTTCCTATTCTGCTTTGGATACTCTTACACTAGAGATTAAAATTTTGTAAAACTCTCCTGTCTGGTCTGTTTTCTCTCTCTGCTTTCAGGATTTCTCGTGCTCTCCCTGCCAACCCCACATGCCTTACAATCTCTGGATAATGACTAACTTCTCCTGAACTTGCTACCTGAGCTCCTTTATTCTACTCTGTCTGGCTGCCCTTCCCTCCTTCTGCACCATAACTTCTATCCTCTGCATCCATGCTTTAACAATACCTAACGCTCAATCTTTGCTATTATTTTAGTATGTGTTACCCAGTTTTTTGTTGTTGTTTACCTCCTTTTAAGAGGGAGTTCATTAGTGATTTTTTTTTCAACTAAAATAGACAAATAACACCCATTATTTTGAAAAGTTTTGATCACCTTTAAGTCAGTGTATGAACCTTTTAGTTAGGCCCACAATGCCTAATCTGTTCTTCCCCTTAACACGGCCAAATAGAAAAGCCCATTATCTGGGAAAGGATCATTCTCCTGGTGCCTTGTATGAGATTTTGGCTACACCCTAGATTATCCTCTCTGTCCCTATTTTGAAAATTAGTTGTAAAATACCAGTAGCCCCAGTTTCTTCTAAATGATGACTGTTTCTTTACCAGGTCCAAAAACAACCCCTTTTGACCATAGTAAACAGCTTGGACCTACTTTTTTGTCTCGCTGTTCAAGTGTTGTCATGTTCACTCCATTTCCAAATTTATTTGTAATTGGTAGGCCATCTCTTCTAAATTGAAGTATTGTCACCATTAAACTACCACCGAACTCCCTACAGTAAGAGAGGTAAATTCTTTATATTTACTATATTTGAAGTCATCATATAATAGCAAAATAAAATTATGATTATGTGAAGAGTCTGTAATGTTTGCAAGAGCATTTTGAAATTATCTCTTGTCTAAACAAAATTTCCCATTTTATAATCTTATGTAAGCTTCCCTTTGCCACATTTCCTATTTAAAATCTCTTAGGAGGCACTCTTATTTTCCCTCAAGTGGGAAGTCAAATGTGGGACAAATTCATCCCAAAGGAACTAATTCTATATTCCACTGAAGACCAGGTGGCTTCGATGTGGCATTTTGCCTCTTGCATATTGTTCCTCTCCTACAATAAATGGGGGTATGCTATTTAGTAGACTACTCCAACTCAATTAGAGACATACCCTTCAGGGGATAACCCCACATAGACTAGAATCAGAATCATACATCTTGGATAATTGGGCTCAGGTTTGATGGCTTCTTTCCTCAATCTTATAAAACCTACCTGAACTTTACCGGATCCCAGAACTGCTTAAAAATATTTGGTCCCTTATAATCCTTAACCGGCCAGTATTCAACGCACCTGATCCATGTGATATCCTACAATGTTTTTGTCAAATGAGGAGTCTCAAAGTGTGTTTGTCGGGAGACACTTTTCAATTGGTCTCCTATATTTCTGTACTTATTATTTGTTTTAGACTTTAAACAACCTTTGAAGGATGGTTGTATATCGAATAGACTTGGAAGACATAGTATCTTCCTACGGTGCAAAGTGCAAGCATGCCTCCTTTTTTTTAATGTAACCTGTGTATTTGCAAATATTATCTGCCTCTCTTGCATCTTCATGTGGGAATTGAGGCCCAGAACTGATATATAACCCCCCCCACACACACACACACACACAAATACTGTTAATATTCTGGCTATTGCTATCACTGTGAATAATAAGCTATCTTATTTCTGATCCAGGAATCTGTGTCTTCTATTAGCACCCCTGAAACCATGGCAGACTCATGTGTCAGCTTTCACGTAAGGGAAAAAAATCTCAAATGCTTCATAGTTTTTGATAGTGTTACCTACCTCTGAACATATGACAAACACAAGTAAAGCTGGAGCTCTGATGATAGGGAGCTTCTGTGGAAGGACTGTGTATTCACTAGTAAACAAAAGTAGTTTCATCTATTTTTTTTTTTTCCCCCTCCTGGACTCCATTTCCTATCTCACACTGTTGCTCATATTGGATGGAGGCTAAGGTCCTTATCATTCAGGAAACTTTGGTTAATGACTCAAAATAAAATAGGGAGCGTCTAAAGGGATAAAGACAATTCTAGACAAAAGGTATAAGATCATGCCAGAAAGGATGAAAATTTTATTCAGTATCTATCCATTCACTCATTTATTTGTTCATTAATTAATCCCAAAATTCCTGACTGAATCCCTTTTATGAGCCAGAATCTGGGCTAAAAACTGGATATTTTTAAAAAGTTTTCATTTGAAATCCAGTTAGTTATCATTCACTGTTATATCAGTTTCATGTGTACAATATAGTGATTCAACACTTCCATAAAACACCCAGGGCTCATCATGACAAGTGCCCTCCTTAATCCCCATCATCTATTTAATCCATCACTCCTCTCAACTCCCCTCTGGTAACCATCAGTTTGTTCTCCATAATGAAATGTCTGTTTCTTGTTTTGTCTCTCTTTCTCTGTCTTATATTTTCCCCTCTGCTTGTTTGTTTCCCTTCTTATATTCCACACATGAGTGAAGTCATATGGTATCTGTCTTTCTCTGACTGACTTATTTCACTTAACATTATACCGTCTAGTTCCATCCATGTCATTGCAAATGGCAAGATTTCAGTCTCTTTTATGGCTGAATAATATTCCATCATATATATATATACCACTTCTTCTTTATTCATTCATCAATTGATGGACAGTTGGGCTGCTTCCATATCTGGGCTATTGTAAATAATGCTGTTATAAACATAGGGGTGCAGGTATCCCTTTGAATTAGTGTTCTTATATTCGTTGGGTAAATACCCAGTAATGGGATTGCTGTGTCGTAAGGTACTTCTATTTTTAACTTTTTGTGGAAACTCCATACTGTTTGCCAGTGTGGCTATATCAGTTTGCATTACCACCAACAGTTCACAAGTGTTCGTTTTTCTCCACAACCTCTCCAACGCCTGTTGTTTCTTGTATTGTTGATTTTAGCCATTCTGACAGGTGTGAGGTGGTATCTCATTGTAGTTTTGCTTTGCAATTCCCTGATGATAAGTGATGATGAGCATCTTTTCATGTGTCTGTTGGACATCTGTATGTCTTCTTTGGAGAAATCTCTTTTCATGTCTTCTACCCATGTTTTAATTGGATTATTTGTTTTTTGGGTGTTGAGTAAAAACTGGATATTAAGTAACAAACGAGATAGGTTTCCTTGAGCTTAAATTGTATTTGCATGGGTATCATTAACAGGAAAAAATATGCATATGTGTACATACAAGTGTGTATATGCATACATCTACCTATCTATCTATCATCTATCATCTATCTACTAATTGTGATAAGTCTTGTGGGGGGGGGATGGTACATTCTGAAGAAATATGTTGCTGGATATATTGGGTAAGCAAATTTAACTGGGCTCAGATGCATTGGATATAAATGAATCACTCAAATGAATTATTTAAGATTATATAGAAGCAAATTAAATTGTAACCTTTATATAGTTGAAAATAATAAGAAGTTAAAGGAATTTTGGTTGTTGTTGCTTTTGTGTCTTGTTCTGTTTATATATGCTATGGTGTGAATGTTTGTGTCTTCCCAAATTCATATTATGAAATCTAACTCTGGAAGTGATGGTATTAGAACATAAGGGTCTTTGGGAGGTGATGAGGTCACGAGTGGGATTAGAGTCCTTTTAAAAGAGACCCCAGAGGGTTCTCTTTCTTCTTTCCCCATGTGAGGTTACAGTGAGGAGACAGCCATCTATGAGGAAGTGGGCTCTCACTGGATCTGCCCATCACTTGATCTTGGACTTCTCAGCTCCAGAACTGTGAGCAATAAATTTCTGTTTTTTACAAACCACTCAGTCTATATAGCATGTCTGTTATAGCACCTGCATGTAGTAGGATAGTATGATTGAAAATGAAAACAATAAGTTTAAAGTTTCAGTAAAGTCAGTTGGCACAATGTTTTTTCTTAGAGAGGACATGCTGATTCATCTCTTAAACTTTGTTGTTTATATGTTTCTTGAATGGCCACATCTTACTCCTCCTATGTTTTCCACAAAGTCCAGGATGATGCCTTACATAGAGATGGTACTTTATAAATACTGTAGGAAATATATACTTCTCTCGAATCTTATTTTACCTAAAGATTACTTGGATCCACTTTGCCTTGTGTAGAATATTTGAAATATATTAAGAATGAATGTTCTCTCTAAATAACGTTTAGAATCATCATTAGTCTATGACTCCTGACTCATTTGTTTATGAAGTGGGACTTACTGTAAGAACACTAAAGCTAGTAATATAAATTTTGAATTATTCACCAAACTAATTTATTATAACTTATGAAAAAATAATTTCTCATGTTGGTTTAATGCTGCTCTTAGGTTATGGCCATGACATTTTCATTAAATAAAACAAAGTAGAAAATAAAAGTAAAACTCTCGTGAAATGTTAAACTTTTCTTCCTTATTTTGTCTTGGTCTTCCTCTACCGTGCTGGCAAAGCTGTATTTTATAGGAAAATACAATTTTATAGTTGCTAGGCTTGTTACTTTTGCTAAAATTTTCAAAATATAAGAAGTTGAATAGTAGTTGACTGTTTACTAAACTCCCAATCTACACATATAAAGATAAAATAATTAATGACTGTGACCTTTGTATTTCTAAAATTGTATTCTGTTTTGCCATATTATGTTTGCAATGTAATTAGTAAAGATTCTGCATATATTAACACCCAACCACTTCTACCTCATCTGTATGTCCATCACAGACCCTGTATGATTTCTATTCATTGCTATATTGTGACCAAAAGATTGTCTGATATAGTCCTGTATTTATTCAGGTAGGTGCTTAAACTACAGTTTATTTGCTTGCTCATGATCAGTATGTCTGAAAGATGGTAACTATTGCATCAGATATGACTATTAAAAATTATTATTAGTGCCTGATACACTGTGATGAAATAGCTAAGTCAATTCATCATGTGTTAATTAAGTTAGAGAAGAAGAAATTCCTTTGGATTTGTCCTTTGTTAGGAGTTTTTATTTTTATTTTTATTTTTTTTTAAAGATTTTATTTATTTATTTGAGAGAGAGAGAATGAGAGAGAGCACATGAGAAGGGGGAGGGCCAGAGGGAGAAGCAGACTCCCCGCCGAGCAGGGAGCCCGATGCGGAACTCGATCCCGGGACTCCAGGATCATGACCTGAGCCGAAGGCAGTCGCTTAACCAACTGAGCCACCCAGGCGCCCCTGTTAGGAGTTTTTAAAAAAATAATTCCTTGGGATTGTTTTTGTGTAATATCTATCACATGCCTCAACTTTTAAATTTGGATGTAGAAAAGAATTACCAGAATGGGGTTAGAAAATATTGTTATGAAATGTTTTTAGTCCTGTTATATTATGTTAACTTGAGAAATATGGCTTATTTTTATTAGCATTTCCCACTTTCTACATGCCCTTACTGATGTCATGTTTTTCCCACTCTTTTTATAGTGGTTGTTATTTCCTTCATGATCAATAACAATCAATGAAAATTCATAACATTAATTTTCTTTGGGAAAACAATATTTTAGAAAGAATCCATGATCAAAAATTTTAGCCATTGTTCATCCAGTAGGTGAGAATATCAATGTTCCTGAAATTTCAAGAAATAGAGCTTATTAATTGTGTTGGAAAATGTTGATTGTCTCTGAACTTAGAGGTGTATGTTTCAATTTAAAATGTATTTTGAATTGAAAACAAGATTTTACTGAAGTCTCATCATCCCACTTTATATCAGGCCTCCAGTGCATTCTTATTTATTTATTTATTTATTTATTTATTTTTTAAAGATTTTTATTTTATTTATTTGACAGAGAGAGAGAGAGAGAGACAGCTAGAGAGGGAACACAAGCAGGGGGAGTGGAAGAGGGAGAAGCAGGCTCCTGGCCGAGCAGGAAGCCCGATGCGGGGCTCGATTCCAGGACCCTGTGATCATGACCTGAGCCAAAGGCAGACGCCTAATGACTGAGCCACCCAGGCACCCCAGTGCATTCTGATTTATTTATAGAAAGTATCATAAACTTGAATGTCACTTTTCCTATTGCATTTATACTGAAACCTCAACTATTCAAAGATGTCAGATCTGAAAAGCACTACCATTCTATAATTTCTGTTTCCTAGGAGGAATGGATATACCATTTCAGCATAATTATCCAACAGTATTCAAAACCATCGTGAATTTTAAAACACAGTTATTACACCCTAAAAATCAAGTATTAAAATGTACAAACAACAAAATCTCTGTCAAGTTGTAAAGGAAATGCACCCACACAGACAGGTTTTAAAACTTTCTAACTTAAGGAATTTGATAGCACAACCTCAGGGTAGTAGATTCAGGGCCTACAATATACTTCGCAGGAGACAGTAAGGAGGGCTCTGTGTCACTTTTTGCCAAAGGCTGACCTAATAGTGCTTTGGGCATTGTTTGTTTGTTTTTGAAAATACTTCACTGGGCCTTATTAGGAAAGTGCAGTTTGGAAATCTGTATAATTTAAGAATGATCTTTTTCTATGTTTGTCTTTTACTACATCAAATTAACATAGTTGGACAGAATTAAGCATTGTTAGGAAACATGTAAATTAGTGCTACTCAAAGTAGTTGCTCTTTGTACTATGTGCTATTGGTCCAGGATTAGATAAGGAGTTTGAAAGAAAACGTAAATCATTACTTCCTTCTTTGAGAGAGTCTTGGCATTTTTTTTTTTTTTTTTTTTTTTGGTTAGCTGAAATAAACAATGTATTTAGTCACAAAGTGATTTGCCTTTTTGCACAAACTCCCTATCTCCTTGTGAATTATAACAAATATTTCATGAACCTTCATTGATCTTCACTTTCTGTTACACTGCTATAATGTACATTCAGAGCTGCCAGTTAAAAGTGCTACAGTTGAGATGAAATGTCATGTGTTTACTTTGCACCCAGTTAGGATGAACATAGTAATTTATTAAGACACAATGAAGAAAAACATTTGTGACAATGAGTCCCAGTTTTTAAAAATCACATGCCATTCAATCCAAATTGTAGACTTTGATTGGTGACTGAACACTTCTTACGTGGGTAACTTGAAGTAATGCACCCAGGGTAATTTTACAGAGATTATTTTTTTTTTATCAATGCTCGATTATTCTGCCTAGCAATGCAGAGAAAGCTAACTAATTTAAAATAAACTCATGTTAATTTTGGTCGTTACAAACTTAAAATTGATTAATTTCCATAGTTATATATGTATATTTATATTTGGATTGTTTAAAACATTCACAATTTACATTAAGTATATTCACATTAAATATATATTCTGTGTATACCTTGGAAAAATTATACTGAAAATTAAAATGAAAATGACATTGTATATATCTGTTGGAAGCAGCCTGTCCCATTTCCCCTTACTATACAAGTTGTGTCAAGTAATTTATAAAGTCCCTACTGCATAACAAATCGATTCTTTGTTAGAATAGGTAGTAATGTTCTTATTTCTAAATAAGAGCTGGTCTATGACTGCCTTTGCAGCTGTATTTTTTTCTAAGTGGCTTCATCGTCTTGAACTGAAGAAGCTCAGAACACTACGCATCAAAATAATATATTTTGACATAATTAGCCATCAGGGAAATGCAATGAAAACTACAATGAGATATCACTACACACTTATCAGAATGGCTAAAATAAAATATAATGGCAAGACCAAAATGTTGTGAGTACAGAGAAAAAAATATTGTTTGATGATACACTGTAACAAGTTGTACCATAACTTAACCAAGGGGTATTTGCAAACCCGTCTCAGATGGGTGTAATGTCAAATTTGTTTTTCTTTTTTTTGTTGTTTTTTTAAGATTTTATTTATTTATTTGACAGAGAGAAAGAGCGAGAGCAGGAACACAAGCAGGGGGAGTGGGAGAGGGAGAAGCAGGCTTCCCGCCGAGCAGGGAGCCCAATGCGGGGCTCAATCCCAGGACCCTGGGATCATGACCTGAGCTGAAGGCAGATGCTTAACGACTGAGCCACCCAGGCGCCCCTCAAATTTGTTTTTCTAAGCAATGTTTTGGGTCACTTATCACTTTTCAAGGATATAAAATGCTGCCATCTTACTTAAAACTGTGAAATTTGGTCAGATTTAAATTTCAATTTGTGTTAAAACACATTCTGCAAACTGTGTTAAACTTTGACATTTGTTCCCTCTGTTCAGTGAATAAAACTATATTTTATTCTGAAAAATACAATTATTTTCATTCTGAAAAAATATCCCTTTTTCCTCTTATGATAGTTATTAATGTGAGCTAAGAGTAGAATTTGATATGGTTTCACATGACCATATTTACTGTATATAATCAAATTAAATAATAAATATAATGTATTTCTTTGGACAATTTTTAAAGACCTGTCTATTCTTAAAAAAAAAAAAAAAACAGAGATACACTGCTTTTGTATATTGTATATAACCTCAGATAAATTTTGACAAATCATAATTTATCAAAATTACATCTACTTAAAAAGCACATTTTTGATGTAAAAGCATCAAAAATAAAAATAAACACAAACACACATATACAAACAAAACCCATGTGTTGACAAATTACAATAGCTATACCAATAGGTTAGGCATTCCACAGTTAAGTGCTATCAAAATTTCCATTAGTGACAAAAAGATTAACATCAAAATGGCCTGATTTTCCAGAATCCAAGAAAAAGCCACTTAGGATTTATTTAAAGATAAAGATTTGAACAAATACTCCTTAAATTTAGGAAATTCGGAACATAAGGATTAAAGAAATATTTGCAGTGCTTATTATATTCAATCCTTCCTCCAAAATATGCCTTTGAAGACATAATTCTGTTTTCTCTATTTAAATTGAGTTGTCCTCCAAAAATGTTTTCTTAAATGTGTTGCTCTGTGTGATAAATGTTCCAAGACCTAACATGCTTCATTGGATTTTTATCGTGCTCTCAAATTTAATCAATAGTTTGGCTTGATGTATAATATCTAGTTTCAAATATCTTTTCCATCTATACATAAAAAAGCACACACACAGCTGTCTTTTTTATATGCTGTTACTATTGAGAATTCTGCTGTCAGTATTATTCTTGTACACTTTAGGTGATCTGTTCTTTCTCCTGCTCATCATTTATGCTCTTCTCTGTCTTTGATATTCTTAAAACTCACCATAATATATAGGAGTGTTTTTTCTGATCTCTCATGTTTGACGTTCTTTCAGTCTGTTACCTTTCATCTTTTTTTAATTCTCCAAAATTTATGTCTGGACTTATTTAGATATTTTCTTCTTTATTTTGTTTTTCCTCTTCTGTTGCATTTTGGCAGAGGTCATTAATCTGTTTGTTTTTTTTTTAACTCATTTATTCATTTTACAGTTATATTCATCTTACTCTCCATTTATTGCATCCTTTATTTCAACAATTTTCACTTAATTTATATTCACAGCATAGTATCTTTCTTTTCTCCCTGTATGTATATCCTTATTTTATCATATTACTTATAAGCTATTTTTCTGTCTGTTCCAGTAACACTTCAATTGGCATATAGAGTCCACCATATCATCTTTTTTAGGTAAGTGATTATACTTTTCATGTGCATAGTTATTTTGGCCCATGAGTTCAACTTCTCTTAGGATCATCAGGCCTCTGTAAAGTCAGAATATGCTAGGATTTTCTAAGCAACAACAAAAAGCAATGAAACCTGGTAGCTTAATTATGTTTTCTTTCTCATTCACTCAAAATATTACATACTGAGCAGCTCCCTTCTATCTTGTAGCTATAGTGTTTGGAAAAACTTGACTTCTGATATCACTGTGATGTGGTGAATTAGTCAGGGCTTTTCAGAGAATCAGGAAGAGAAAAAATGGAAGATATTCTCCAGGGCCAACTCTGGAAGTGGCTATTAAAACATCTGTCCAAATCCCATTGAACAAAACTCAACAATGTACCCTCAATGAAATACAAAGAAGACTGTATATTTCCAGGCACACACATCTCACTTGACCTAATGATGTGCACCAATGAAAGACTGAAGGCCAATCACCACTCCATGGAAGAACTGGAGAATTTAACAATAAATTTACTAATGAAGCCAAGAATTCAGAATCACAAATACTTCGGAATTAATAATGACCACCTTCACTTGATGCTACTCTATAAGGCAAATCCTATGATTGGGTTTCAATTTTAAATTCTTTCAATTTTAAATCCTTAAATCCTTATGAAGAAGCATCATTTGGAGAAGCAGTTTTCATAATTATCATCCATCAGCCCTAAGTGTTTAGAGGAAAAAGTATGGAGGAATAATGCCTTAGGGAGCTAGTCTCTCTAAAGAATTTTCAAGTCTTTACCCCTTCAAGGCTTTTGCACAGTTCTGATAGCCTCTTTACATTCCAGCTGATTTCTGCAGTGAAGGGTCTTAAAAACTGTCCCCAAACCAGGAAGAGAACTTGAAACATATCAGTCAAGAACAACTTTGTGTCTGTTCAGGAATTTATCATGATTTCTTTGTTTTTTGTTAATATCTGAAGTAGTTCTATGTTGCACTTTCATGGTTTCTCCAGAACTGACTTTGGAGGAGGCATCCAGTTCTAGCCAGTTCCATATTTTGGCGAGAACTGTAGTTCCAAAAAAAACGTATTGTTATACCAGTTATCCATGTCTATTAACTGACATATCACAATAGAAATAATACAAACAGTTGCTCTTTATTAATACCTTTATTAATACAAAAAGATATGTCATATTTTCTCTTATTTTTTTTCCAAATATTTTATATTATGTGAATGGGTCAGATATGTATGAAATTACATTTAAAGTTTTTTAAATATCAGCAAATACTTTCATTTAAATGCAATTTTGAAAGAAATCTACTTTTCCAAACACCACTTTTTATCCTGTTTTTTTTTTTTTTTTAATTTTTAGCTAGATTATAAATGTTAGATAGAAAAATGATTAATAGATGTAGGTTCAAATTATTATGTTCCATTAAAAATGATTCAGTCTTTGATGAACATCTGTTTGGTAATATGTTGTATCCAGATATAGTAAATTAATGACATATACAAAATTATAGGGAAATGACACCTTCCGTTCCATTATGAGTAGAGCTTTTAAAATACTATTTGTCACAACCTGTCATCTTGTCATTATGTAGCATTATGTAGCATTTAAAAGACGTATACCTTTCACTTTGAAGTCCTTTAAAAATCTAAATATGACTTTCTATGGTTTGTGGTTCCATATTCCTTTATTGCCAATATGAACAAATCCATATGCTTTGATTCAAAGGTAATAAATTCCTCTTATTTGGAAAAATGATGTTTATTTTCATTCTCTCACCCTTAGCAGGTGGTTTCATTTTAGTACACTTCAGAGTTATAATTTCATGCTTATTAAAAACATTATGATCTACATAGTTGAATGAAACTTTTATTAAATTATTTACCAAAAAAATCTGTTATTTTTAAAAATGTATTTCCTTTGAGAGGTTATTTTAGAGTGTTCAGAGAAGATCTAGGAGTGTGGTATTATGCAGTTTTTAAATAGGTATGAATTGGTTGCTTATATGATTGTTTCTTTAAGCCTCATGTATATTGTCCATTATATGCTATAAAATATTTTGAAAGTAAATTTAAGGTATGTTTTACATAGTTTATTTTTTGGAGAAAAATTTTTGTCAAAATGATTTATGAAATTCAGTGTTCTTTCAACATTAATTTATTCCAAAATTTACCAAATGTCTATTGAACCTATTATATGGCAGATATTACTTTAGGCTACACTGGTAAATGAAACACTTGGCTTTGTAGAACTTTTATTTTAATGGGGGAGACAAACAAAAGCTACAAACCTTAATAAAAAAAAAATTGCAGTGTATTCAAAATGGGGAAAAATTAGATCAGGGTGAGAAAAATCAAGATTGCGAGGGAGGGATGGGGTGTTAAAATTTTTAATAGGAAGATCAAGGTAGTTACAATGAAGATGACAATTGAGCAAAGGTATGAAAAGGTGACGGATTTGCCCAGAACTATCAGCAATAAGGTCACTCCAGACAAAGGGATTGGCTATCTTAAAGGCCATAAGGTTGTATCATGCTTGGTATATCTGAGGAATAGCAAGGAGAGCACTGTGAGTGACTGAAGAGTAGCAGGGAAAGAGGTCACAGAGGTTAAATGAGTGGCTAGATCATGTAAAAGCTTAGATGTCATTGTAAAACTCTGGCTTTTATATTTGAAAACTTACAGTGTGATAGAATTTCTGCTAATAACTGAGTGTTCAAATGTCCATAAAACTTCAAGGATACTTATTCTAGTAAGATAGAATAAGAAAAAGAGTTCATATTTCCACATGGTGTAACAAATGCTAGGAGATCCAAGTGTAAGAAGTTCTGGGAGCACAAAAGAAAGCACCAAAATCAGACTCATATATTTGGTGGCTTTCTGTGACTGTACATCGTTTGTATTTTCTAGATTTTTATAGTAATGGAATCACATAGTATATACTATTTATTGCCTGGCTTTTCTTTTCTCAGCATAATTTCTTTGAGAATCTCCAAATTGTAAATATCAATAGTTCATTTTTATGCTGAGTAGTATTCTCTTGTATGGATATATCATAATTTGTCTTTGCTCTGTTGATGGACATTTGCATTGTTTCCAATTCTTAACAGTAAAGCTGCTATGAAATTGATATACAAGTTCTTGTATGAACATAGGGTTTGTTTCTCTTGGGTAAATGCCTAGGAGTAAAATGGCTATTCATGACATATACAAATGGTTTACATTTTAAAAAGTTTCAGGGGCGCCTGGGTGGCTCAGTTGGTTAAGCGACTGCCTTCGGCTCAGGTCATGATCCTGGAGTCCCGGGATTGAGTCCCGCATCGGGCTCCCTGCTCGGCAGGGAGTCTGCTTCTCCCTCTGACCCTCCTCCCTCTCATGCTCTCTGTCTCTCATTCTCTCTCTCTCAAAAAAAAAAAAAAAAAAAAAAAAATCTTAAAAAAAAATAAAAAAAAAATAAAAAGTTTCAAACTATTTTCCAAAGTGGTTGTATCATGATATAGGCCATCAACAGTTTAGATTTCCCGTTGTTTCACAACCTAGCTCAGACGAGGTATAATTAGCTTTTATAATTTCAGGTATTCTAATAGATATGTAAGCATATCTTGTTATGATTTTAATTTGTATTTCTTTAATGTATAAATGTTGAGGAATTTTTCATGTGCTTATAAGCCATCCATATACCTTTGGTGAGATGTCTCTTTAATTATTTCCTTCACATAAAAAAATGGATACTCTGTTTAATTATTAGTAAGGTTTTTTTATTTTTATTTATTTTTTAATAATCTGAGTAGATGTCCATTAATAGATATATGATTTGCAAATCCCTTCTCCAACCTTATGGCTTCTTGATGGAGCTTCAGTAGCTGTTTTTCAAGAAATATGCTGCTTCTCTCAATCCTGATACAGGGAGGTATGACTAGAACATTACCAATGTTGACCTTCCCAAAGTAAGTCATGGATTAAGATATATGTAGTCTGTGGTTATCGGGAGTGTTCTATAATATCAATCATTTCTAGTTAGTTGATAATTTTGTTCAAGTCTCATATATCTTACTAATTTGATGACCATTTGTCTATATAATATTAAAATAAAGGTGTTGAAATTTTCTGATAATTGACATTTTTTTCCACTTCTCTTCTAAGGTATGTTTTTTTTTTTTTTTTTTTTCCATGTATCCCCAAATCTGTTATTAAGTATATAAAAGTCAAGAATTATTATACTCTCCTGATGAATTGACTCTTTTACTCTTTTATAATTTTGAATTGATCTTCTTTATGTCTGATAATGAGAGAGGTGAACTCCAAGGGGTGAAGGCCTCAGGTAGGCAGCTGGCTCCTGCCAGCAGGAAAGGGGCAAAGCGGAAGGCAGTGAATCCCACAGGGAGGGCTGGGGGTGAGGGTTACAGTTGATTACGGAGTCTGGGCAGGGGGAACGGGGGTGCTAGTCGTTTGAGTCCGCCATTGGCAAGCTAGGCTGGGTGTCAGTGCAGACAAGTCTCCTCCCACAATGGCTCATGAGAGTAGACAGAATTCTCCCCTGAGGAGCAGATAGAGCTTCAGGTGTTGGGAAAGCTCAGAGAGTATTGGTCCAGGGGCACGGACAGGTCCAGGTACTCCTGGTTGGAGGTCAAGGTCACAATATGTTCCAGGTCTTCCACCATCAACTTGAAGGTAGGTCTCTGAGAGGGTACCGCAGGCCAGCAATCCTGCATCATCATTTATAGCTCATTGATACAGTTACTGAGCTTGTCCATCCTATGACCTTCCTTCAGCAGCTTGAAGAGCTCCTCCACAGGCATGCCAGGATACGGGGAGCCTCCCAGAGTGAAGATTTCCCATAGGAGACCCCAAAAGACCAGACATCATTCTGGTGGGTGCAGATCCGGTTAAACAAGACCTCGAGGGCCATCCACTTCACAGGCAGCCGGCTGTTGGTTGTCTTTTTATAGTAGTCGATGTGGTGAATGTCCTGTGCAAGGCCTAAGTCTGAGAGCTTCATCACGTTGTCCTCCATCACCAGCACGTTCCTGGTGGCCAGGTCTTGGTGTATGCACTCCTTGGAGGCAAATACTTCATGCCTCGGGCCACCTGACAGGCACAGGATTCCAGGTCCTTGGAGGAGAGCTGCTCCTCTGGTTTGTGTCTAGAGTTGTAACAGTAATCCAGTCCAGGAGGCCTCTGGGCCTGCAGGTACTCCCATAGGTTGCCTTTGGAGGCATACTCCAGGGCGACGTACAAACAACCGTCCTGTATGCAGGCCCCCAGCAGGTTGATGATGTTCTTGTGCTTCCCGATCATCATCATCTCCATTTCTGAGATCAGGTCTGACAGGTCTTTCTCTGTTGCATCCGACTTCAACATTTTCACAGCCACTTTGGTCACACAGTTGGGTTTGTCTTTGTCCAGCCCAATGGCCTCTGCCAACACCACCTGCACAAAGCAGCCCTCTCTCAGGGGTTTACCTAAAACCAGCCTGTCTCGAGGCAGCTCCCAGCCCTAGATCATCCTTAAAAATATTAAATCACAAGATAAAAATTCTCTTCACTAGGTCTCTGTCACAGGTGTAATTTTCTTTATTTTTTTATCATTTATCTTTTTCTTAATTTTTACTTTCAGTATAATCTATTTTGCTTCCAGGACTTTCCCCTGTTTTCTGTATGCTCTGTTTCATAGGAAAGAATTATCCTGTCAGATAATTATTTCTTGAAAATTCATTACATCTCTTTGCCTTAGTTAAAGCTTGTTCTTTTATGATATTGATTCATCTGAGTCTTCTCAAAGTGGGGAAGAATCTTCCAAATGCTGTTGTCCTCAAGCTCAAGAGTATGTCTTAGCTTCATCTTCACTCTTTTTGAAATTCACTTTTCAAATTCTTGCCCCTCTTTTTATTTTTTAAATTAAAATGTTTTATTTATATATTTATTTTTTGAATAAAGTTGACATTCAATGTTACATTAGTTTCAGGGTTTCAACATCTCCATACATTATTCTATGGTCACCACAAGTGTAGCCACCATCTGTCACCATACAACACTATTATAATATCATTGACTATCCTTTCTATGTTGCCCTGCATCTCTTTTTAAAAGCTCTGCTTTTTTATGTTTTCTGTTATTCCAATTTTCTACCATCATTGTACTTGGTTACTTTAATAAAATATGTCTGATTGCACACTCTTCACTGAAAACCATAGCATTGGATTTATAGTAGTCTTCTTTACCCCTATCAGAACCCCAGGAGGCTTCATTCATTTATTTACCTACATAAACAGAAGATCCAACACAATGCTCTTTGATGAAATCAATTTCAAATGTATTATAATCTCTTACCTCTTAAGCACTATGCTTACTGTTCCCTTTCACTGTCTGACTAAATCCTAATCATCACTATGCTATTTAATCAGAAAGAACATCTCAACCCAGAGTTCTCTCTATATCAGGGAATGAAGACACCACCCTCCTGTTTGTGCAGGTAAAATAAATGTGAATACTGTCTGTCCTGCACATACCCCATCCCATTCATCAGAATATTCACCATCAAAATGTATACAAAACAAAAACCATAGCTCACCACTTCCATTACCACCCAGCTTGGTAAAAACACCATCATATGTTCTGGGATTATTGACCTGATTATTGATTACCCCACTTCCACACTTGCTCCACTCCTCCCTCCCCCCCCCAAATCTATTTTGGTATAGCAACTTAACCTAAAACTCAAGTCAGATGATTTTATTCTGCTGTTGAAAATCTTTTGGTATATTTCCCTTTCATACTAAATAAAAATTTTAAGCATTTCAATGTACTAGAAGGTCATACATCAATACTCTCTTCTCTCCACCACT
Source organism: Phoca vitulina (assembly GCF_004348235.1). NCBI lineage: Eukaryota > Metazoa > Chordata > Mammalia > Carnivora > Phocidae > Phoca > Phoca vitulina. Next base: position 21,604,451 of record NW_022589706.1, read on the forward strand.
ATGAACTCTTCATTGGCCTCCTTGCTTTTCCTCAAATATAACAGAAAAAGCTGCTCACATAAGGTCAATGTACTTATTTGCTCTGCATAGAGCATCCTTTTTCTTTACATTTGCACAACAACCCCCTTCACTTCCTGCGGTTTTTGTGCAATTAACATCTCATAAATGAGATATAACCACCCAATATAAAATAAAATTAACCACCATCCCAGCATTCCCCAATGGCTTTTACCTCTCTTGTATTTCTTTGTGACACCTATCACCATCAACCATACATTCATTATTCTATTACCTGTTTTTTAAAGATTTTTTTTATTTGAGAGATAGAGAGAATGAGCGGGGGGGGGGGGCAGAGGGAGAAGACGACTCCCCACTGATGGGCGGCTAGATCCCAGGACCCTGAGATCATGACCCCAGCCAAAGGCAGCCACTCAATGGACTGAGCCACCCAAGTGCCTCTCTATTATTGGTTTATTTCACTATTATATTTCAAAAGAATGTAAGCTCTTTGTGGTCAGGTATTTTATATGTTTTATTAATTGTGGTATTCTCAGAAAGGTAGCTGGCAGATTGTAAGGGCTCACTAAACATTTTTAAACTTTATTTTGTTGTTATTATTGGGCTCCTTTATGGGCTCTACCTCTTACCCTAGAAGTCTACCCTTCAGATGTAAGCAATAGGAATAGAGTCCTCCTGTCTGTTCAAATGAGTAAAAAGCCTCTATTAAGTGGATATTTTAAAAGTTAAATGAATGGCCTAATACTTGTACATAGGGGGAAAGGGAGCATATTTTCTACTGTTTGGAAGTGGAGTTCTTTTATACAGTTCTTTTACAAGCCTACACTATTGTACTATAATGGGCAGTTGTACATTACAATTATACAAACACGTTGGTAATTTATATCGTTTTTTTTGTAATTCATGACTGGATCATTTTATTCCTTAGGAGCATTGTAGTATTTCAGATTTTCATGTTCAATAAGCCTATTGGGGTTGCTACCTTTTTTATTCAAATGGAGAAATAGTTGTGATTTCATCTAAATAAAGTGTTGGTGGTGGTGTTGTTTTCTAGGAATAAGTCACATTATGCTAGTTTCAAAGTTTTGTTAAATTTCCAAGTCTGTCACTGATAAAAGCCTTTTTATAAAGTAGTAATTTTATACAAAGCAAAAAAGTTATGTAACACTCAATTATTATACTATCTATGTTTCCATCTTGCATTGTGATAACACCCATCTTAACTCTATTTAAGACAAATCATTGCCAGATGACTTCTTAGCACTGATTGTATGATATGAAATCTAGCATAACTAAAAGTTTTTGGTTTTACTAGTGTATAAATCAATTTAGAAAAAAATATATATATGTGAATAAAAGATAATGATTTAATTTATTTGGCAATTGTAAACTGTATGGGTTTTTTTTTTTTTTTTGGTAAATTTATATATTCTAAAATTTCATTGAGCCCTTTTATGATAAATAACAAGTTACAAAAAATTAAGATTTATTTACCTCAAATCAAAATTATTACAGGTTAGGAAGATAATCGCAGAGGTTGAAGTATTTAAAATATTGAACCCAAAATATTTTATTAGGTAAACTCATGAATGCTGAGCATTCACTGTTGAAATAATACTAATACTATTGATAGATTGGTATAAACCTAAAATTAATTATTTATATGCACTTTTCATTGCAGGTATCTGACTGATAGATTACATATACCAAGATTTTGAATGATGAGGGCCATCTGGCCATATTTGATCTTTATACTACCTTCTGCTTAAAATTCTTGAGTAAAAATCTTTTCCTTCATATGTTAAAGCTTCCTTGGAGACTCTGCCTGGGAATAAGGACACAACACTAATTGTTGTCAATACTATTCTAAAATACTATTTTAAATGTTTCTACTTACATCTGAATATCATGATTGGCTATTGTAGTTTTTATTCAGAACCTAAAATGTCTCATAGACTCCTTGTTTTTTCCAGTCTTTTTTCTTCTCTTTTTTCTTTCTAAACATTCCATTCTCAATTGTCTGTACTAGAACTCCTCTCCATTCCTCTAGAGATTTTAGGTTTTGAACCACGGACATAAAGAGATTCTCCATTTACTTTTCTGCTTAAACATTGTCTTCCTTGTCTTAGCCCAGGCTCCTTAGGCAGTGAAGCCTGAGGCTAAAGCGTGTGTGCTAATATTTTATTGAAATGCATAATCCTAGGAAAGTAAAAAATGAGCAAACTGAGGTTTGAGTCAGGGAAAGAGAGGAACAAATATATGAGATCAGACCTTTCTTTATTTTAAAGAACTTTATTTTTATTTTTTAAAAATTTTAAAAAGGTTTTATTTATTTGAGAAAAAATGAGAGAGCACGCACAGGGTGAAGGGCAGAGGGAGAAGTAGACTCCCAGTTGAGCAGGGAGACAAATGTAGGGCTCAATCCCAGGACTTTGGGATCATGACCTGAGCTGAAGGCAGATGCTTAACTGACTGAGCCACCGAGACACCCAGTGAACTTTATTTTTGAGAGCGGTTTTAAGCTAATAGCTAATCAAGAGGGAGATTTCCCATACACCACTTGCCCTCACACATGCATTACCTCCCTGATTATAAACATCCCCCATTACAGTGAGCATTTATTACAATTGATGAACCTACACTGATACATCATAATTACTAAAAGATCATAGTTTACATTATGGTTCCTTCTAGGTGTTGTATATTCTATTGGTTTGAACAAATGTATAATGACATGTATCCACCACTAGAGTATCATACAAAGTGGCTTCACTGCCTTAAAAATCTGTGCTCTTCCTATCCATCCCTCCCCTCTCACCCCCATCCACTTGGGGTCTTTTTCTGTCTTCACAGTTTTACCTTTTCCAGAATGTCATATAGATGGAATCATACAGTATGTAGACTCTTCAGATTGAATTCTTTCACTTAGTACTTTGCAATTCGAGCTCTTCCATATCTTTTCATGGCTTGGTAATTCATTTCTTTAGCACTAAATAATATTCCATTGTTTGTATGTGCTACATTTTATTTGACCTTTCACCTATTGAAGGATATCTTGGTTGTTTCCAAGTTTTTGTCATTTATGAATAAAACTGCTGTAGACATCTGTATGGACATAAGTTTTCATCTTCTTTGGATAAATACCAAGAAGTGCAACTGCTGGATCATCTGGTAAGAATTTGTTTAGTTTTGTAAGAAACTGCCAAATTGTTTTCCATTTTGTATTCTCAACAGAAATGGAAGAGCATACCTGTTGCTCCACATCCCCACCAGCATTTAGTGTTCTGTAGTCAGTGTTTTGGGCTTTGGGTATGTACTGGTGTCTCCTTTTTGTTTTAATTTGCATTTTCCTGATGACATATGATGTGAAGCATCTTTTAATATGCTTATTTGATCTGCATATTTTCTTTAGTGAAGTATCTGCTAAGGTCTTTGGCCCATTTTTAACTAGGTTTTTTCCCATTGTTGAGTTTTAAGGGGTCTTTGTGTATTTTTGATAGCAATCCTTTGTTAGATGTGTCTTTTGCTAATATTTTCTCATAGTCTCTGGTTTATCTTTTCATTCTCTTGGCACTGTGTTTCACAGAGTAGGCATTTTTAAATTCAATGATATCTAGCTTAACAGTCTTTCTTTCATGGATAGTACCTGTGCTATTGTACCTAAAGAGTTATTTCCAAACCTAAGGTCATCTAAGTTTTCTTCTATATTATCTTCTACATGTTTTATGTTTAGGTTTATAATCCAATTTGAGTTAATTTTTGTGAAGAGCATATGATATCTACCTGGATTCATTTTATTTTATTTTATTTTTACATAGAGATTCCCCATTACTCCAGAGCCATTTGTTGAAAAGATTAGAATTGCCGTGTATTGCCTTTGCCACTTTATCAAGGATCTTTTGAAATATATATATGTGTGTGTATATATACACACACATACATATATCTTCACTATGTTCATCAGTTAAAGGGAAAGTGCCATATAATACTGAAATTCAGACTACTTCACATTCATTGATTAACCAGTAAGACAGTACTGGAAACAAGCCAAAAATGTCTTCAATGAATTAAAGAAATAGATTGTTCCAATATACTTAATGTTTCTTAAAGGAATTGCAACATTTTTATAATAGGTATCAGTTTAAATATTCATTATATAAGCATATTCTAAAAATAAATCTGAGAAAAATACTTGACATATATCATGACAAAAACAAGTTTGACAAAAGTCAGTTTTGGTAAAATTTACAATAGTTACCACTTAAATTCTTGTTCTGCAATTCAGTCATTTTAATTTACAAAAGTACAAAAATAAGAGGTGGAGCAATAGGAGATGTAAATTTCATCTGGTCCCAGGAATTCAACTAGATAGGTATCAAACCATTCTGAACACATACAAACTCAACAGGAGATTGAAGAAAAGAATAGCAGCAATTCTATGAACAGAAAAGCAAACACTTTCTGGAAGGTAGGGCATGCGGAGAAGTGAGTCCCAGGCGATATTTGGGAAGATGGGCCATGGGGAGAGGGAGCCTCCATCAGCCGGCTACTGGCAAGTGATAGAGCAGCGGAGCACAATATTGAACTTTTAGATGTCTGCTCCATTGAGGGATGTTGTCCCCCAGTGGCTAAGTGGGGGGTGGAACCCTCGCTGGGACTGTGTGATTCAGGACCCTCGGGGTCACAGAAAGACTGGGGTTGTCTGAGTGTGGCAGAGCTCCCAGGTATTAGAGCAGGGAAGCAGCTGCAAAGATGGAGCCAAGAAGTGGGCTCTCAGCTTGGGGTGCCCATAAACTGTGATCCACAGCATAATCGGACCACTAATCTTACAGCAGGGACCCAACGAGGGGCAGATCTAGGGATACTCCCCCACCTCCCCCAGGAGGAGTGGCATAGGAACACACCACAGGAATCTGCTGAGTTTGGAGACTCCAAACAGGGTCATGTGCTAGAGATAGAAATGCTCAGTCATAGGCTGGGTGAGCATGGAGTGCAGCTGGAGACCATGGAGACAGGAGAGATTGACTGTTTTTCTCTGCGAGCTCACTGAGGAGTGAGGCCCCAAGTTCTCGGCTCCTCCGGGGCAGAGACTGGGAGGCCACCATTTTCATTCTCATCCTCCAAAGCTGTACGGAAAGCTTTCAGGGAACAAAAGCTATCGAGAGCAAACCCAAGCAGATTACTTAGCCTGGTCCCTGACAAGGGCTGTGTAATTCTGCCTCAGGCAAAGACACTTGAGAATCACTACAACAGGCACCTCCCCCAGAAGATCAGCAAGAACATCCAGCAAAGACCAAGTTTACCAATCAATGAGAACTACAGAACTCCAGCGCTTGGGGAATACAGCACATAGATCTCATGGCTTTGTTTCCCATGATTCTTTAGTCTTTCAAAGTTAATTTTTTAAAATTCTCTCTATTTTTTTCTTTTTCTATTTTTTTTTAATTTTTCTTTTCCCTATTTCAACCAACATCCTACCTTATCAATTCCTTTTTTTAAAATCTTATTTAATTTTCATTTTTAGAGTCATATTCTATCCCTTCATTGTAGGAACCTTATTTTTTCTATATATATAAATTTTTCTCTCTTTAAAATTTTGGAATACAGTTTCTTCTAACAGACCAAAATATGCCCTAAATCTCTAGTATATGGCTTTGTTCTAGTCTCCTCCCTGATCACATTCTCTCCCTTTTTTGTTGTTGTTCTTGTTGTTGTTGTTTATTCATTTTTCTTCTTTCTTTTTTCAACCAACTTCTTATCTTATCAATTCCTTTTTTAAAATCTATTATAATTTTCATCTTTACAGTCATATTCCATGCCTTCATTGTATTTATCCTTATTTTTGTACATATATGTTATTCTTTCTTTAAAATTTTAGGAGGCAGTTTCTTCTAACACCAAAATACACCCAAAATCTAGTGTGTGGCTCTGATCTATTCACCAGCCTGATCATATTCTTTTTTTTTTTTTTTTTCTTTCCCTTTCTTTCTCCCCTGGTTTCGAGTCTCTTCTGATTTGTTTAGTGTATATTTTTCTGGGGTCGTTGCTACCCTTTTAGTATTTTGTTCTCTCATTCATCTATTCTTCTCTGGACAAAATGACAAAATGGAAAAACTCAACTCAAAAAAAAAGAACAAGAGGTAATACTGACTGCCAGGGACCTAATCAACAGACATTAGTAAGATGTCAGAACTAGAGCTAAGAATGACGATTATAAAGATAATAGATGGCCTTGAAAAAAGCATGGAAGATACTAGAAAATCCTTTCCTGAAGAAATAAAAGAACTATAATCTAACCAAGTTGAAATAAAAAAAAACAATTAATGAGGTGCAATAAAAAATGGAGGCTCTAACTCCTACAATAAATTAGACAGAAGAGAGAATTAGTGATATAGAAGACCAAATGATGGAGAAAAAGAAGCTGAGAAAAAGAGTGATAAACAACTACTGCATCATGAGGGCAGAATTTGAGAGATAAGTGATATCATAAGATGAAACAATACTAGAATAATCGGGATTCCAGAAGAAGAAGAAAGAGAGAGAGGGACAGAAGGTATATTGGAGCAAATTATAGTGGAGAACTTCCCTAATTTGGGGAAGGACACAGGCATCAAAATCCAGGAGGCTCAGACAACCCCCCTCAAAATCAATAAAAATAGGTCAACACCATGACATCTAGCAGTAAAACTTACAAGTCTCAGAGACAAAGAGAAAATCCTGAAAGCAGCTCAGACAAAAGGTCTGTAACTACAATGGTAGAAACATTAGATTGGCAGCAGACCTATCCACAGAGACCTGGCAGGCCAGAAAGGACTGGCATGATATATTCAGAGCACTAAATTAGAAAAATATGCAGCCAAGAATACTATATCCAGCTAGGCTGTCGTTGAAAATACAAGGAGAGATAAAAAGCTTCCAGGACAAACAAAAACTAAGAGAATTTGCAAACAACAAACCAGCCTTACAAGAAATATTGAAAGGGGTCCTCTAAGCAAAGAGAGAGCCTAAAAGTAACATAGGAAAGGAATAGAGACAATATAGAGTAACAGTTCTTACAGGCAATACAATGGCACTAAATTTATATCTTTCAATAGTTACCCTGAATGTAAAGGGGCTAAATGCCCCAATCAAAAGACACAGGGTATCAGACTGGATAAAAAAACAAGACCCATCAATATGCTGTCTGCAAGAGACTCATTTTAGACCTAAAGACACCCCGAAATTGAAAGTGAGGGGGTGGAAAACCATTTACCATGCTAATGGACATCAAAAGAAAGCTGGGGTGGCAATCCTTATATCAGACATTTTAGATTTTAAACCAACGACTATAATAAGAGGTGAGGAAGGACACTATATTCTACTTAAAGCATTTATCCAACAAGAAGATCTAACAATTTTAAATATCTATGCCCCTTAGATGGGAGCAGCCAATTATATAAGCCAATTAATAACAAAATCAAAGAAACACATCAATAAAAATACAATAATAGTAGGGGACTTTAACACCTCTCGCACTGAAATGGACAGATCATCTAAGCAAAACATCAACAAGGAAATAAAGGCTTCAAATGACACATTAGAACAAATGGACTTCACAGATATATTCAGAACATTCCATCCCAAAGCAACAGAATACACATTCTTCTCTAGCTCACATGGAACATTCTCCAGAATAGATCACATCCTGGGTCACAAATCAGGTCTCAACTGGTACCAAAAGATTGGGATCATTCCCTGCAAATTTTCCGACCATAATGCTTTGAAACTAGAACTCAATCACAAAAGGAAAGTCAGAAATAACTCAAATACATGGAGGCTAAAGAGCATCCTACTAAAGAATGAATGGGTCAACCAGGAAATTAAAGAAGAATTTAAAAAATTCATGGAAACAAGTGAAAATGAAAACATAATTGTTCATAACCAGGAAATTAAAGAAGAATTTAAAAAATTCATGGAAACAAGTGAAAATGAAAACATAACATAACAAAATCTTTGGGATGAAGCAAAGGCAGTCCTAACAAGAAAGTATATAGCAATACAAGCCTTTCTCAAGAAACAAGAAAGTTCTCAAATACACAACCTAATGCTTCACCTAAGGAGTTGGAAAAAGAACAGCAAATAAAGCCAAAACCCAGCAGGAGAAGAGAAATAATAAATATCAGAGCAGAAATCAATGAAATAGAAACCAAAAGAACAGTAGAACAGATCAACAAAACTAGGAGCTGGTTCTTTGAAAGAATAGTAAGATTGATAAACCCCTAGACAGTCTTATCAAAAAAAAAGAGAGAGAGAGAGAGAAAGAGAGAAATGACCCAAATAAATAAAATTATGAATGAAAGAGGAGAGATCACAACCAACACCAAAGAAATACAAACAGGTATAACAACATATTATGACCAATTATATGACAGCAAATTAGATAATCTGGAAGAAATGGATGCATTCCTAGAGATGTATAAACTACCAAAATTGAACCAGGAAGAAATAGAAAACCTGAACAGACCCATAACCAGTACAGAAATTAAAGCAATAATCAAAAATCTCCCAACAAACAAGAGCCCAGGGCTAGATGGCTTCCCAAGGGAATTCTATCAAACATTTAAAGAAGGATTAATACCTCTATTCTTCTGAAACTGTTCCAAAAAAAAAAAAAAAAAATAGAAATGGAAGGAAAACTTCCAAACTCATTTTGAGGCCAGAATTACCTTGATCCCCAAACCAGACAAAGACCCCATCAAAAAGGAGAATTACAGACCAATATCCCTGATGAACATGGCTGCAAAGATTCTCACCAAAATACTAGCCAATAAGATCCAACAGTACATTAAAGGGATTATTCACCACGACCAAGGGGTATTTATTCCTGGGCTGCAAGGTTGGTTCAACATCAGCAAATCAATCAATGTGATATAATACATTAATAAAAGAAAGATCAAGAACCATATGATCCTCTCAATAGAGGCAGAAAAAGCATTTGACAAAGTACAGCATCCTTTCATGATGAAACTTTTCACAGTGTAGGGATGGAGGGTACACACCTCAATATCATAAAAGCCATCTATGAAAAACCCACAGCAAATATCATTCTCAATGGGGAAAAACTGAGAACTTTCCTCAAAAGGTCAGGAACACAGCAGGGATGTCCACTATCACCACTGCTGTTCAACATAGTACTATAGGTCCTAGCTGCAGCAATGAGACAACAAAAAGAAATAAAAGGCATCCAAATCGGCAAAGAAGATGTGAAACTCTCACTTTTTTGCAGATCATATGATACTTTATGTGGAAAACCCAAAAGATTCCAACCCAAAACTGCTAGAACTCATATAGGAATTCAGTAAAGTGGCAGGATATAAAATCAATCCACAGAAATCAGTGGCATTTCTATACATCAACAACAAGACAGAAGAAAGAGAAATTAAGGAGTCAATCCCATTTACAACTGCACCCAAAACCATAAGATACCTAGGAATAAATCTAACCAAAGAGGCAAAGGATCTGTACTCAGAAAACTATAGAATACTCATGAAAGAAATTGAGGAAAGCATAAAGAAATGGAAAAATACTCCACGCTCATGGATTGGAAGAACAAATATTATGAAAATGTCTATGCTACCTAGAGCAATCTACACATTTAAAGCAATCCCTATCAAAATACCCTCCACTTTTTTCAAACAAATGGAACAAATAATCCTAAAATTTGTATGGAACCAGAAAAGACCTCGAATAGCCAGAGGAATGTTGAAAAAGAAAAGCAAAGCTGGTGGCATCACAATTCCAGACTTCAAGCTCTATTACAAATCTGTAATCATCAAGACAGTATGGTACTGGCACAAAAACAGACACATAGATCAATGGAACAGAATAGAGAGCCCAGAAATGGACCCTCAACTCTATGGTCAACTCAAAATGGATGAAAGACTTAAAAGTGAGACAGGAATCCATCAAAATCCTTGAGGAGAACACAGCAGCAACCTCTTCGACCTTAGCCATAGCAACTTCTTCCTAGATACATCACTAAAGGCAAGGCAAGCAAAGGGAAAAATGAACTCTTGGGACTTTCTCAAGATAAAAAGCTTTTGCACAGCAAAGGAAACAGTCAACAAAACCAAGACAACTGACAGAATGGGAGAAGATATTCACAAATGACATATCAGATAAAGGGCTAGTATCTAAAATCTATAAAGAATTTATTAAACTCAACATCCAAGGAGCAGATAATCCAATCAAGAAATGGGCAGAAGACATGAACAGAGATTTCTGCAAAGAAGACATTCAAATGGCCAACAGACACATGAAAAAGTGCTCAACATCACTCAGCATCAGGGAAATCCAAATTAAAACCTCAATGAGATACCACCTCACACCAGTCAGAATGGCTAAAATTAACAAGTCAGGAAACAACAGATGTTGGCGAAGATGCAGGGAAAGGGGAACCATCCTACAGTGTTGGTGGGAATGCAAGCTGGTGCAGCCACTCTGGAAAACAGTATGGAAGTTCCTCAAAAAATTGAAAATAGAGCTACCCTATGACCCAGGAATTGCACTACTGGGTATTTACCCCAAAGATACAAATGTAGGGATCTGAAGGGGTACATGCACCCCTATGTTTATAGCGGCAATGTCCACCATAGCCAAACTATGGAAAGAGCCAAGATGTCCATCGACAGATGAATGGATAAAGAAGAAGTGGTATATATATACAATGGAATATTATGCAGCCATCAAAAGAACATGGAATCTTGCCATTTGCAATGGCGTGGATGGAACTAGAGGTTACTATGCTAAGTGAAATAAGTCAGTCAGAGAAATATAAGTATCATATGATCTCACTGATATGAAGAATTTGAGAAACAAGACAGAGGATCATAGAGGAAGGGAGGGAGAAATGAAACAAGATGAAACCAGAGAGGGAGACAAACCGTAAGAGTCTCTTAATCTCAGGAAACAAACTGAGGGTGGCTTGAGTGGAGGGGGCTGGGAGGGATTGTTTGGCTGTGTGTTGGACATTCGGAGGGTATGTGCTGTGCTGAGCACTGTGAATTGTGTAAGACTGATGAATCACAGACCTGTACCTCTGAAACAATTTATTATATGTTTAAAAAAAAATAAATTAGGAAGGGAAAAACAAAGGGGGGGAATCGGAGGGGGAGACGAACCATGAGAGACTATGGACTCTGAGAAACAAACTGAGGGTTTTAGAGGGGAGGGGGTGGGGGAATGGGTTAGCTCGGTAATGGGTATTAAGGAGGGCACGTATTGCATGGAACACTGGGTATTATATGCAAACAATGAATCATGGAACACTACATCAAAAACTAATGATGTAATGTATGGTGATTAACATAACATAATAAAATATAATTAAAAAATTAAAAAATAATATATAAGAATACACAAAGTACAGTACTACACATTAGTCAGTATTATAGTAAATAAATGTTTTGGTCAGGTGTAAATATGTTGTAATACAAAACATTTTCTTCTTTTCTTTTAGTCCTTTTAATTTGTAAAACTAGCCACCAACACCACCACCATCCCCCAAAAAGAAGATGATTTGCAATCCAAATTTATGTCTAAATGAATTTGTTGCACAGGAAAAAAAAAAAAAAAAAAAAAAAAAAAAAATATATATATATATATATATATATATATATATATATATATATATATCACACACACACACACATTTACAATAGTCATGTTCAAAATAGCAACAAAACAGCAGGGTCCTAAATGTAAGCAGTATAATTTTTTTTTTTCTATCAAAAAAGCAAGGTTATGTGAAATATTGAAATTTTATTTCCAGGTCTAGTGTTTCAAGATAGTTAACTACACTTATGGTGTCAACTGCCCCTTGTTGGCAGTATGATTTTATTGGCTCCGTGGAATAACAGCAAGAATTTACTATTGCTTCTTTTTTTTACGACACACACAGGGACAAAAAAAAAAAAATTGACATATTTACTCAAGACCAACCAGAATCATTTTAACCTATCAAAATTGATGGGAGGAGTTCACTGCCAAAGTCACTGCTGGGTTTTCACAATTCATTGCAGACAATCTGCTACTCCCATTATGATAAAGCAGAGAAGATTCATAATCAGGGAAGAAAGCTAGATTAATACTTGTAATTATCATTGAATTATTTACCCTGCTATAGGATTATTATTATTATTAGTGTCATTTGACAATTTTCTCTCATTTTATTAAATACAACTGTGAGTAATTATCCTACCTAATATCTCTCTGTACTGGCTGCCTAGCTAGAAAACATTCATGAAAATATCCATTAGCCACACATATAAAGTGCTGTATTATGGTGCTGTCGATTCAGTACATGCCACTACCTGATCCTTTAGCTCTTTGAGGATTTGCAAATCAATTAATTATATGTTTTTTGGATTCTCTCCATACAATTTGAAAATTTATTATAGAGTCCATAAGCATTATTAGTTTTACCGTGTTAAACCAGCAATCACACTTTGATTTTCACAACAAAAGATATATAAACTCATTAATTTGGATCATTTTTGTGTTAGTCTGTCCAACCTCTAAAATACTATTCCTTAGGATAATATACACCAAAGTTTGGTTTAAACAAGAAATTAGATGGCACCTGAAAACTTGGTTTAATATTCTCAAAAGTACTATACAACTCATTTCTTACATTGTGACATTATCTTACACAGATCCACACTTTTATAATCTTAACATTTTTTAAGATAATCAATAAATTAAATTAATCATGATAAAAATCAAACATAAAAATTTCTACTTTTTGCTTTTGCCCCCTCCATTTGGAGCTTATTCATAGCCTTCTGATAATTAAAAGGTCCCTTTTAATTATCTGGACAGAAATAGCTCTAAGAGCCCATTCAAAGCTTGATATTAAGCTACATCTTTTGGCTCCATTTCTCCTGACAACAAAGAGTAAGACAAGGATTTGAGTGGGGTTAGTTTATTTGGGAGATTATCCAAGGTAGAAAAAGTGGGAGAGGGGCTCCTGGGTGGCTCAGTCGTTAAGCATCTGCCTTTGGCTCAGGTCATGATCCCAGGGTCTTGGGATCAAGCCCTGTATTGTGCTCCCTGCTCAGCGGGGAGCCTGCTTCTCCCTCTCCCACTCCCCCTGCTTGTGTCCCCTCTCTCGCTGTGTCTCTCTCTGTCTAATAAATAAATAAAATCTTTATAAAAAAAGTGGGAGAATGGGAGAGTGAGATGGAGAAGAAGCAAATTTGTCATAAATGTACATTGTTGATATAATTGCTGTGGCTAGACAGTGAAGTTTGCTTTTATTGGAAGCTCCTGAGAAACTTCTCAAAGTTGTCCTAATGAAGACCTGAAGACTGGCAATTTTATCTATGGTTCTTATTTCCCTTTCACTGAGGGCCATCCTCAGAGGACATTAACTCTCCTACACTTTTGGGCATTGCTTAGGTTCAACCTGAGGAAACTTTTGCAGGTTGTGTTGGAGAAATTATGAGATGAGAGATAGAACACAAGATGCTATCAGTGTTAAGTGAGTGTAATTTCCCATGGAACTATCCACCACAGGTGTGGCTAAAGTCAGGGGTTTGGGCTTGATATCAGAGGTATTTGAGGCAGTATCATTTTTAGGTTAATCACTGCATCTGAAATTTCCAAAAACTTCAACAGATGAAATTTTGATTATAAATCTATAAAAATAATAATAAATCTACTGTATTCAAATATTTTTTATAGAAATGTACAAAGCTTCAATTGATTTAATATTTAAATGTTAGAAAATAAACTGAAAGAATTTGGTCATTTAACAAAGTGTAAGAAATAGAACTTGGGTTTATGTAGGAACAGAGTAGAACTCAAGGTGCATTTAAGACTCAGTTAAGAAATTGAATATATGCTTAAATATCTTACAGGTTTGCTAAAGAATCAGTGACTTTGTGTTCACTTGTGGTTATGCAGGAATTTTAAACTTTCTGTAAGAAGCTATTAGATCTGATTATATAATGGCAGTAAAGAAAACAAAGTACAAACCCATAAAGACAAAGACACGGAGTATGAAAGAAAATAATAATAGATAAGAGGAACCAATGCATTTGAGGAAAATGGGAATTGAACTACACAATGATTGTTGATTTTTTAGATAGAGAAAAAACAAAACTTTAGCTTGCAAGAAGGAAATAAGCCGAAGACAAATTGTGATGTGATACAGAATCCTGGAAAAGGCAGTAATTTGGAATGGAGGAGTAGGGATAGCATGTCAGGTAATTTGGATAGGAAGGGTCAGGAGATGATTGCTTGATAAATTTTATATGGTGCACTTAAATGCACAGATTTCTCTTCCTTAACTTATATGGAGAATAGAGTGTCCTTTCTCTTCCCTTTCAAAGGACCAGAGGTATACTCTTTCAGACTGAAAACCTGAAAATCTCAGAACTCAGTTGCTCAAGCACAGTTGAGAGGACATATTTCAATTAAGATTTACATTTTGCTGCATGTGGTAGGCTGCCCACAGTGGTCTAACTGTATTTTTTCACTTAACAAGAAGACTACAGAGAGTGTTTTCTGGCATTGGTTCAGAGTCTTAAGAAAGTCAAGTAAAATGTCTTAGAGGTTTTCATGGCCTTTTATTCATGGTTGCAAAAATGGCTGCTGGAGTTCTCACTATTAAGCCCACATTTCTGGCAGAAAGACAGAGCTAAAAGAGAATGATATCTTTTATGACTGCTACTTTGTCATATGGCTACAACATAACCAGAAAAGAGAAAGGAAAATATTTGATGTTGTTTTAAGTTGCCTGTTGCCAATCCCCCAATGCATTCTGATATTAAAGAAAAAAGGAGATGGATATCTCAATAAATGATTATACCACCATTTTAAATCATAAGAGACTCTTAACAATAGGAAACAAACTGAGGGTTGCTAGAGGGGAAACGGGTGGGAGGATGGAGTAATTGGGTGATGGGCATTAAGAAGGGCATGTGGGGGGGGGGCACCTGGGTGGCTCAGTCGTTAAGCGTCTGCCTTCGGCTCAGGTCATGGTCCCAGGATCCTGGGATCAAGTCCCGCATCGGGCTCCCTGCTCGGCGGGAGGCCTGCTTCTCCCTCTCCCACTCCCCCTGCTTGTGCCCCCTCTCTCACTGTGTCTCTCTCTGTCAAATAAATAAATAAATAAATAAATAAATAAATAAATAAATAAAAAAGAAGGGCATGTGATGTACTGAGCACTGTGTGTTATATGCAACAGGTGAATAACTGAAATCTACATCTGAAACTAATGGTACACTATATGTTAACTAATTGAATTAAAAAAAAAGTTAATACAAAACACCACCATTTTATAAAACAATATTCCCAGCAGGCTCTGTTGCTTTAAAATATTCACTTTATAACAAGAGTTGTTACTTTCGCCTAGCCAAGACTTATATCAATGTTTATCCCTTTTCTGCTTTATCCCTTCCTGTTATCAGTAAAAGTTCACTTGGGCTCCCTAGAAGCCATGAGAATAAGCTTGCAATAAATCTGGTTGGTTTTCACCAGCAATTTGACCACCCTGAGCACAGGGAAGTCCACTGATAGAGGCTTTATCTCCATAAATTGCAAATACATGGATGATTTTGAATGATCTTCCTTGAGGTCTTGTTTCATGATAATAAATTTAGGGTGACTTATTGGAATGAATGTTACTATCATATTTTCATAGTTCCAAGTACATGGAATTGTAAAATAGATTACTGAATGTGGTATTGCTGACAACTATCCTCATTTTGGAATTAAATTATAGTGTACTGAGCTGAGGAGATTATGAGAGAAATAATTTAAAAAGTCTTAGGGGTATGATCAGGCTGTTGGGTAATTCCAGGCCTAAGAAAGGAAAATGTCAACTGATTGAGATTCCTGGTACCCTGATTTCAGAGAGAAGTTAAGATAAATAAGTAACATGAGGAGATGTAGGAAGCCAAACTTGTGATAATTTTGAGTGCCAGAGGGTATATGCATCTCAGTTTATCTTCTTGCTTTCCCATTATGTTGCTCCTGGTCCCATAGGAGGGGAAAATGAGGAAACAATTATGAAAGCCCTAGAGGAGAGTTTAGGTATGTGTTGGACCTAATCTCTGTGGATGACACAAGAACCCACATCCTATAGCTCTCCCTGAAACACTCCTTACGATTTCAATGTAATTTGGTGTATGCATCTTTAGAAATGACAAAACACTTTGCAAGGTCATCTACTTTATTTTCTTCTTTCTACAAGTTCCCAGCACAAGTGGGTCAATTGTCTCCACATTTTAACACGGTGACAGTTGCAGAGGAATGGAGGAGTATGAGTAGAGTCATGAATATGTGTGATGTTAAGAAGTACCTGTAGCACCCAGTGCCCACTTGATCCAAAGATAAGGATTTACAGTTAAGGTCCCATTTATGATTTGACTGGTAGAGTCTGAATCATGCATTTACTATTGTTTTGACTATTACTCGGAGCCTATAGTTGTACTTGGGATATGTGTACTCTGTGAACATGTGCTATTTTTAGATTATATATTTCCCCTCTATAACCCCGTTTGTTTGTTTGCTTTTATTTGTTAGTGATTTCAGTAAATGGATATATCTGAAAAACTAAGGCATTATTATAAGTCATTATTGTACGGTATTGTAAAATAGATTACTGAATGTGGCATTATTGACAACTGTCCTCATTTTGGAATGAGTCATCATTATTATATATAGCATTAAAATAAGTCATTATTATGTATAGCATGTCCTTGTGCATTCTTCCTTTGAATCCAGCTTAGTTTCACCATGTCCTTATCAATTTGGGAAAAATATGCTTTATAAAATTTCTCCTGTTAGTCTGTGATGGTTGTCATCAGCCGTAACTCCTCTGAAGGCTTTGGCAAAACAGTTGAAAAATTGGAAAGGTGTGAATGAAGCTGTTTGCTGAATATAAAGAAAAGAGCATTGAAGTACAATTCACACTCTTACTTCCACTTCTAAGCCTTTAGATGTCTGACCTTTGAAAATTTTGCTTCTAGCAGAGATGCCCTATATAACTCTTACTTTAAGAAACAAGTTGCTTTTATAATTTTTTTTTATTACTTTACCATTCAGGTATTTCCATTTAAATTAAATTTGATATCATTTTAAAAAAATAATAATAAGTGCAGCCAATGTTCAATTCCTGAGCAACAATAATTTTAGAAAGTTTTGTATTATTGAACCAAAGGGTTTTTCTGTAGTTTTAACTCTTTGTTTCTATGATTTTTCTCATTAGTCACATGAGTGACTGTGGTATAACAGGCATTGAGGATAAAGAAGGACTGAAAAGAAACAATCCTTGTCCTCATGAAGTTGAGAATCTAGCCAAGGGAGGCGAACAATTCAATCATTTGGAGACAATTTATTGAGTGCCTGGTCTAAGGTGAGCACAAACAAAAGCCCAGCCCAAAGAAATCATTTTAATGGGAGAGATAGATAATAGGGAAGCTAACTAAAGAAAAAAAAAAAAAAAAAGTACTGGTTTTTCTTTAATAGTGATGCATATTTGATATAAAAAAGGCACATTTTAAAAAAGAGCAGGGATCGAGAAGAGGTTTTGTAACTGAGTGGTCCAAAAAGGCCGCTCTGAGAAAGTCTGTTTTGAACAGATTTCTGAATAATATCAGCTATGAAGCTGCATAAAGATCTCAGGGATGGGTGATTATTCTGATCAAAAAATTGTAAAGACTCTAAAGTCACAATACAAGCTGTAAGTTTCTGTAATAAGGTAAGTTCTAACAAAGAATTAGAAGAAATAACTAACCCAGGTTTGAAAGAAAAGGGACCTATGGAATTAATATTTAATTTAAGCTCTAAAAGATAAGTAGGACTTAGTTACAGTCTCCAAATTCAAGAAACTCACATGCCACAAGACAAACACGTAAACAAATACATATGCCAAAAACATTAACAAAAATACAATAGAACAAAATTCTGATGATGCTGATATACATAGGGAATGAAAGATCATAAACAAAATGCAAGTATCTGAGAGTGTGTGGGAATGTTGGTAAGAATAGTGGGGAAGAGTAATCCCTGAACATGTCCTAAATGAAGCAATTCTTGTGTTGTGTTTTAAAGGGTAAATAGGAGTTTGCCTAACTAATTAGAGAAGGATGCCTCAGCTTTAGGAGGTACAAAGCCATAGAGGTGTGAAAAAATACCGCAAATATTTTCATGTTTGTTGCTGCTTCCAGTAATGGTGATCTAAAAACTCCTACTAAGGACAACTATAAATCCAGACAAAATATCTTTTAATGTTAAAAATATCAGAATGTTTATAAAAATAAGTGAGGAATTACTGGGCCAAGATATAGAATATAATGAGAACCTAGAGATATATGCCTTGAAGCCATTTTTGCTATGAGAGCCTTTGAAACTGCTAAAACACACTGAGTTGTGCTTTTAATAGACTCTTGATACTAAAGAGGCAAAATTCAAAACCCAGCAGCAATCAAATTTGAGGACTTTGGTACAACCCAAATTTAAGTTGGGATCCCCAAAGCACAAGGAGAAGCAGAAATAAAAGAGTATAGCCTACCTTGCTTTCTGTGTAAACTGAGAAAGTCAAACACTGAATTTGGAGTATGCTTGTCCTGTAGGGCCTCAGGTGCAAGAGAAAACCCTGTCAAGGAGGACAATACCATTATTATAGCTCATAATTATTCCCACCCAAAAAGAGTTTCGAATATAATGTCTTGGACACAGCAAAATGTAACAAAGCACACAAAGAGGGCATTAGCAAGATCTGATAGACACAAGGAATTAAGATATTAAAATGATCAATAAAGATTGTAAAATAGGCTTGCTTACTCGGCTCAAAGAAATGAGAAGGCAGTAAATTGAACAAAAAAAGAACTGAAACTAAAAATGAGGATGAGAAAAATTTTATAAATGAACCAAATGGGTAGATACTCTAGAACTTTAAAGATATGGCAGCTAATTTAAGACACAACAGGTTTGCCTGGGTGGCTTGCTTGGTTAAACCTCCGATTCTTCATTTTGGCTCAAGTCATGATCTCAGGGTTGTGAAATGGAGCCCCACTTTGGGCTCTATGAGGAGCCTAGAGCCTGCTTAAAATTCTCTTTGCCTCTTCTCTCTACCCCTCCCTGCTCTTTCCCTTAAATAAATAAATAAATAAGACAAAACAAAAGCAAACTATGAAAATAAATATAAACATTTTGAAACGAAAACAAATTTGAAAATAGAGAAGACCTACAAAGCTAAAAGTTCATTCAGAAAATAGAAGGATCTACTACAGTTAAAAAAATGCATATGACACAGTGTTAAGATATCAAAAGATTTAAACATGTACTTTACAGAAAGGATAATCCAAATGGCCCCTCACATATAAAAATTGTTCATCTTTATTATGAATCTGGAATACAAATTAAAACCTAGGATGACATACTGTTACACATTCACCATATTGGGCAACAGTAAAAATGTCTTGCAAGAATGTGAAATAATGACAGTGTCCATATTTTGCTGGTAGAGTATATATAATAAAAACATTTTAGGTAAGTTGGACAATACTTAGAGAACTTAGGGATAAATAAATCTTTGGTCCATCCCTAGAAATATAGCGTGAAATATATTAAATGAATTTTTGCACCAGGATATGCATACAAATGATCTAGTCATTCTGTTCATAACAGCAAATAAATAGTGGCATATTTGTACAATGGTATATTAAATAGCAGAGAATATTAACAAACTGGGAGGAGGGGGTAGGTTGTTAACAAAAAGAGGTCTTCTATGGTTCTGGCTATGTTCTATTTCTCAAAAAGTTCCAGTTAAATGAGTTTTCAATTCAATATATATATCCTATATATATATATATATATATATATGTACAGCCCAGAAGCTGTAAAGCTAGGCTAAGGAGACTTTATAGGGCTTTCTGTAGTCTGCCAAGTACTTTAAGCGATCTATTATATCATACCTCAGTGTTCAAATCTCCATTTGTTTCCTCAGTTTCCTAATATTTATCTTAAGGTGACCTGACCTAGACTTTTGGTTACCCTTGTCTAAATATTTCTATTTTAACAAAGCCCTTTTAACACTCAGAGCCTAAAACTTAGAAAAATACTCTGTCATCTCACTAGAGTAGAAATATATAGTTACCCATTAACTAATGATATTCATGTCTACATTAGATGCATGACATTTTTAATTCTTGGGAGCTTTTGCTTAAATGAATTTTCTAAGCTTCCTTTAAATGAAGCTTTAAGCCATCACCACATGAGTAAAATTAAAGAACTAAATGAAAACAAGCCAAGTATTTACAGAGTAATAGAATGTGCAGTGGAAAGAGTACAATTCTGAAATCATAAAGCCTAAATTAGTGTGATGCATCTTTACTAGCCATGTAATCATAAACCAGTTATCTAAATGTGTTAGCCTCAGTTTTTTCACCCATGAAATGGTGATGATAATACTTATTATGCAGAGTTGTTGTGTGGATTTAATGAAGCATGGAGCATGAGAGTTTCATATTCCATGCTAAAATGATAGCTATTTTTATACTTATAATAATTCTAATAGTAGTAATTAAATTGTTCAAAATGATGATATTCATTTATATTATGAGGCACTATATTGACTATTCATAGACACATTTACCAAAATATATTTCATTTTACTTTACCCCCTCTAAAAATGTGCATTCCATAATTCAATATGAATCTCATTATGAATAATAATTACTATAATAAATACGCTGATTTTTCTTCTATTTATTTTTAGGGAAGTATCCTTTACTGTTGAACATAAAGAAACTTAAACAAGTCTGTCTTGTTCCAAATTTGCATGGTGCTTTCTTATGAAATTAGATGATAGAGTTGTATGAAATAAATTCATGCAGTTAAGACATTTATCTTTGAAAAACTGGATGGTCAATTTAGTATTTCAAAAGATTTTAAATTTAAATCTTAAAACTGAGTTCTTTCAGCCTTACTTATAGCCCATCCTCCATGCTTCATAAGTATTGCTTCATTGTAAACTAAGTAATAGTTTTGGTCACAGGTTATATAACTAAAATGGATTTTATATTCTGTTATTTCAGAGTTAGTTGCAGTTTCTACTTCCTTACTTCCTTTTTTGAAAAATAGAATAATTCTATAAAAAGCTTTTTTCCAGCTTTTTTGAGAAATAATTGACATAATTTGTAAATTTAAGAAATAATTTCCTATAACATTGCAAATGTTTTAACATTGTGTAAATTTTGTATAATATGATAAATTGCTATACATCTATATTGCAAAATAACTAACATAAGAATGTTAATACATCTACCATCTCATATAGTTGCCATTATTTTTTGTACATGTGTGATAAGGAATTTTAAGACCTACTCTCTTAGCAACTTTCTTGTATATAGTACCATAGAGATAAACTTCAGAGATATTGTGGGTTTGGTTCCAGACCACCTCAATAAAGTGATTATCTCAATAAACTAAGTCAAATTAGTATTTTTTTTTTTTTTTTGGTTTCCCAGTGCATATAAAAATTATGTTTACACTATAGTGTTCAAAAGCATTACGTCTTAAAAAATGTATATACCTTAACTAAAAAAGTACTTTATTGTTAAAAAATGATAACCATTATCTGAGTTTTCAGTGAGTCATAATTACTGATCACAGATCACCATAACAAATACAGTAATAATGAAAAAATTTGAAATATTGCAAGAATTACCAACATGTGACACAGAGACACAAAATGAGCAAATGCTGTTGGAAAAATTGTGGCAGCAGACCTATTTGATGCAAGATTGCCACAAACTTTCAATTGGTAAAAATGTGATATGTGCAAAGTGCAATAAAGTGAAGCACAGTAAAACAAGGTATGCATGTATTGTTAACTATGATCATCATGCTGTACATCAGATCTCTAGAACTTACTCATATTATAGTTGCAAGTTTGTACCCTTTGACCATCTTACCCCACCCTATCCCCACACCCTGTCAATCACTAATCTACTCTCAAGTTTCTATTAGTTTGCCTTTTTTCAGATTCCATATATAAGTGAAATCATTCAATAATATATCTTTCTTTGTATGACTTATTTCACTTAGCATAATGCCCTCAAGGTCCATCCATGTTGTTGCAAATGGCAGGATTTCTTAGTTTTTCATGGTTGAGTAGTATTACATAGTATATATATCCCATTCTTATTTTATTCATTCATCCATTGATGGACACTGAAGTTATTTCCATGTCTTGGCTAGAGTTAATAATTTTATAATGAACATAGGAGTGCAGATATGTCTTCGAGATAGTGACTTCATTTTCTTCAGGTATATACCTAGAAGTGGGATTACTGAATCATATGGTAATTCTACTTTTAATAATTTGAATAATCTCCATACTGTTTTCCATACAAATTTATATTTCTACCACAGTGCATGAGTTCCCCATTTCCCCAATATTTCCCAAAATTTGTTATTTTCAGTTTTTTTGATAGTATCTAACAGACAGTGGGTAATATCTTGCTGTTTTTTAAAGGTTAAAAAAAAAAAAATTACCTTGACCTGATTGTTTATGTTGAGCACCTTTTCCTGTACCTGTTGGTCATTTATATATCTTCTTTGAAAACAAAAATGTCTATTCATGTCCTTTTGCTATTTTTTAAATTAGATTTTTTTATTTTTTGCGATTGAATTGTAGGAGTTCTTTATATATGTTGGTTAACCTCTTTTCAGATGTAAGATTTGCAAATATTTTCTCCCATTCTGTGGATTGCATTTTCATTATCTTTTTTTTTTTTTTTTTTGCTATGCAGAAACTTTAGTTTGATGTAATCCCATTTATTTATTTATTTATTTATTTATTTATTTATTTATTTAGCTTTTGGTCTTATATCCACAAAATTATTGGCAAGACCAATGTCAAGGAGATTTTTCCCTATGTTTTCCTTTAGGAATTTTAAAGTTTCATGTGTTACATTTAAGTCTTTAATCTATTTCAAGTTAAGTTTTATGACTGATGTAAGATAGGGGTCCAGTTTCATACTGTCATATGTGACTATTCAGGTTTTTTTTTTAATGATTTTATTTATTAGAAAGAGAGAGAGACACAGCAAGAGAGGGAACACAAGCAGGGGAGTGGGAGAGGGAGAAGCAGTTTCATGCCAAGCAGGGAACGAGATGTAGGGCTCGATCCCAGGACCCTGGGATTGCGACCTGAGCCAAAGGCAGACGCTTAATGACTGAACCACCCAGGTGCCCCTGTGACTAGTTTTAAAGATCATTTATTGAACAGATTATCTTTTCCCCATTACGTATGCTGGCAAATAATTAGGTCAAATATTAGGTGACTGTATGAAAGGATTTAATTCTGGGCTATCAATTCTGTTCCACTTGTTTATTGGTCTCTTTTTATGCTGGTACTTTATTGTTTTGAGTATGAGGGCTTAGTAGTATAGTTTCAAAACAGGAAGTGTAATGCCTCTACTTCATTCTTTCTCAAAACCGCTTTGTTTATTTGGGGTCTTTTATGGCCCCATATGAATTTTAGGATTTTTTGTTTATCTCTGTAAAAAATAACATAGGAATTTTGCTGGGGATTGAATTTACAGATTGCTTTGTGTAGTATGGACATTTTAACAATGTTAATTTTTACCACTCATAAATATGGAGTATCTTTCATTTGTGTCTCCTTCAATTTCTTTATCAATGTCATAGTTTATAGTGTACAAATCTTTCATCTCCTTAGTTAAATTTATTCCTAAGTATTTTATGATTTTGATGCTATTGTGAATTAGATTTTCTTTTTCAGATAGTTCATCGTTAGAGTGTTAAAATACTCATGTCTTGTGCTTACTTTGGCAGCACATATACTAAAATTGGAATGATATAGAAAAGATTAGCATGATCACTGCACAAGGATGACACGCAAATTTGTGAAGCGTTCCATATAGAAAAAAGCTCATGCCTTTTGTATATTGATTTTGTATTTTGCAACTTTACTAAATTTGCTTATTCTAATTTTTTTTTTAGTAGAGTCTTTAGGATTTTTTACATGTAAATTCATGTCATCTATAAACAGAAAATTTTACTCCTTTTTTTATTTGGAAGCCTTTTATTTCTTTTGCTTGCCTGGTTTCTCTGGCTAGGAGATCCAGTACTATGTCAAATGAGAGTGGTGAAAGTGGACACACTTGTCTTGTTTCTGATCTTCAAGGGGAAAACTTTCAACCTTTTTCCATTGAGTTTGTTGTTAACTATGGGCTTGCAATATATGGTTTTTATTACGTTGACGTGCATTCCTTCTGTACCGTTTGTTGAGTGTTTTTATCATGAAAAGATGTTGAATTTTGTCAAATGCCTTTTTGGCATATATTGAGATGATCATATGATTTTTATCAGTCATTTTATTAATATGATGTATCATATTTACTGATTTGCATATTTGCAACCATCCTTAAATCCCAGGAATGAATCCCACTTGATCATTGTTTATGATATTTTAATGTGCTGGTGAATTCAGTTTTGCAGTATTTTGCCGAGAATTTTTGCATTTTTATATATCAGGGATATTATCCAATAGTTCTTTTTATTGCTGTTTTGTTTTTTCTTGTAGTGCCCTTATCTGGTTTTGGTATCAAGATAATGGTGGCCTTGTAAAACGAGCTTGGGGGTGTTCCATCCTCTTCAACTTTTTGGAAAGAGTTTAAAAAGGATTGGTATTATTTCTTCTTTAAATGTTTGGTAGAATTCACTGTAGAAACCATCTGATTCTGGACTTTTATTTGTTGGAAGGTTTTTATTACTGATTCAATCTCCTTACTCATTATTGACCTTTTTTTTAATATTTCATATTTTATATATAAAGATTTTATATTTCTTTATGATTCAGTCTTGATAGGTTGTATATGCCTAGGGATTTGTCCATTTCCTCTAGGCTTTTTGATTTGTTGGCATATATCTGTTAATAATAGTCTTTTTTGATCCTTTGTATTTCTGTGGTTTCTGTTATAATGTCTCCTCTCTCATTTCTGATTTTGAGTCCTCTCTCTTTTTCTGAGTTAGTCTAGCTAAAATCTTGCCAATTTTATTTACCATTTAAAAAAAAATTCCTAGTTTTTTTTTTATTCTGTATTTCATTTATTATGACTCTAATTTTTATTTTTTCCTTCCTTTTGCTAATTTTGGGTTTACTTTGTTCTTTTTCTAGTTTTTTTGAGGTGTAATATTAGGTTGTATATTTGAAATCTTTCTTTTTGGTATATACATTTATGGCTATAAACTTTCCTTTTATAACTGCTTTGCTGCCTCCCATAAGATTTGGTATAATTTTTATTTTTATTTGTCTCAAGATATATTTTTTCCCCATTTTGTCTTTTTTTTTTTTTTATTTCTTGGTTGTTTAAAAATGTGTATGTCTGTATTTGTGAATTTTCCAGATTTCCTTCTGTTATTGATTTCTAGTTTAATATGATTTTGCCTGGAAAAGATACTTGATATGCTTTCTATATTCTTGATTTGTTTGAGACTCTTGTTTTGTGGTCTAAAATGTGATCTATCCTAGAAAATGTTCCATGTGTGCTTGAGAAGAATATTTATTGTGATCCTGTTGGATGGTATGTCCTGTATATATCTGTTAGGTTCATTTGACATAGTGTTTTTTTTTTTTTTTTTAAAGATTTTGTTTATTTATTTGACAGAGACACAGCACGAGAGAGAACACAAGCAGGGGGAGTGGGAGAGGGAGAAGCAGGCTTCCCGTGGAGCAGAGAGCCGGATGCAGGGTTCCATCCCAGGACCCTGGGATCATGACCTGAGCCGAAGGCAGACGCTTAACGACTGAGCCACCCAGGTGCCACCGACATAGTGTTTTTTTTGTTTTGTTTTGTTTTGTTTTTAAGATTTATTTATGGGAGAGGGGGAGGAGCAGGGACAGAGGGACAATCAGAGTCCGTGCTGAGCAGGGAGCCCTATGTGGGACTCAATCCCAGGACCCTGCAATCAAGACCTGAACTGAAGGCAGAGGCTTAACCGACTGAGCCACCCAGGCGCCCTGGTATAGTGTTTATTTTTATTTTTTTTAAATTTTTTAAATTCTTTTTAAATATTTTATTTATTTATTTGAGAGAGACAGAGATAGTGAGAGAGAGCACAGGAGCAGGAAGGAGGAGGAGAAGCATATTCCCCACTGAGCAGGGAGTCCTATGCGGAGCTCGATCCCAGGACCCTGGGATTATGACCTGAGCCAAAGGCAGATGCTTAACTGACTGAGACACCCAGGTGCCCCTGACATAGTGTTTAAATTCACTATTTCCTTATTGATTTTCTGTCTGGGTGATCTATCCATATGTAAGAGTGGGGTATTAACGTCCCCAACTATTACTGTATTGTTGTTTATTTTTCCTTTTTGTTTTGTTAGTATTTGTTTTATATTTATGTGCTTCAGTGTTAAGTACAATTATTATATTGATGAATTGGTGACACTTTTCTTTTTATATAATGACGTTCTTTGTCTCTTGTAATGATTTTTAGCTAAAAAACCTATTTTGTCTGATATAGTTATTGCTACCCTTGTTTTCTTTTGTTATCATTAGCTTGGAATATCTTTTCCCATCACTTTACTCTCTGCCATGTGTGTTCTTAAAGCTAAAGTGATCCTTTTATATGTAACATATTTTGGTCTTGTTTTTTTTGTTTGTTTTGTTTGTTTTTTAATTTGTTCTAGCCTTTCTATGTCTTACAACTGGATGATTCAGTTCACTTACATTTAAAGTAATTATTGATAGGTAAGGACTTAACTATTGCCCTTCATTCTTTTTATATTGCAAGATTTTATTTAAATTTTAGTTAGCATATAGTGTAATATTAGTGTCAGGAATAGAGTTTAGTAATTCATCACTTACATATAACATCCAGTGCTCATCACAGTGTCCTCCTAATACCCGTCACCCATTTAGCCCACCCCTCTGCCCACCTCCCCTCCAGCAACATTCAGTTTTTTTTTTTTAGTATTTTATTTATTTTTTTGACAGAGAGAGACACAGTGAGAGAGGGAACACAAGCAGGGGAGTGGGAGAGGGAGAAGTAGGATCCCCACTGAGTGGGGAACCTGATGCAGGGCTCAATCCAGGACCCTGGGATCATGACCTGAGCTGAAGGCAGACACCTAACAACTGAGCCACCCAGGCGCCCCGACACTCAGTTTGTTATCTATAGTTAAGAGTCTTTTATGATTTGCCTCCCTCTTTTTTTTTCTTTCCCCCATGTTTAACTGTTTTGATTCTCTATTGTTTTCTGTTTTGTAGGTACTTTGTTCCTTATTTCCTGTCTTGTTCTCTTCATTTGTAATTTGATGACTTTTTGTGGCAGTATGCTTTAACTCCTTTATCAAAATCTTTTGTGTATCTACTACATATTTTTCTTTTGTATTTACCATGAAGCTTATATAAAATATGTTAGTTATAACATTCTATTTTAAGTTGATAACAACTTAAGATCAATACTGTATGGGAAATTTATACGTCTATAACAATAGGTTATTGATGTTTTTATATTTTATATCTTTTTTATATGGCACATTCAATAAAAAAATTATTGTAGTTATTTTTAATAGGCTTGTTTTTTAACTTTTAAACTAGAGTTGTAAGTAATTTATGTACCTCCATTACACTATTAGAGAATCTGGTTTTAACTATGCATTTACCTTTAACAATCAATGAGGAACCATCCATTTTGCCATCTTGATGACATCACTGCCCCCAAATATTTATTAAATTTTACTTTAGTTAATATATGACTATATTTTATTTCTAATAATAGACATGTCAATTTTACCGTTTTTAATATTAAGATTTTCTCTTTAGCATCATTATCTATTTCCTTTTCAATTTTATAAATTTTTACATTTCTGGTGTTAAGTACAAATATGAATTTTAAACTCTAGATCATATGCTCCATGTTGGCAGAAATTTGTCTTTTCATCACACACACACACACACACACAAAATTGGTACTAAATGGATCTTTGTTGATTGGTGTTCTGACACTAGCAGAGCTGACAGAAGCATAGATAAAGCAGAAAACATAATTACTATCAAAAAGGTGAACCTGAAGATAAAAAGCTACTTTTAGCTTAGTTACTATGATATACACTCTGGATAGCATTCCAATTTTCATGGATTTTTGGAAAGCAAACAGCTCCCCTCCTAAATAATAAATTTATTAATTGCATTCCTTATGAGTCCTGACAGCAGTCAGCTTTGTGGGTTTCTGATTCCATTCCAAGGGGTTGAATGTCTGTTTGATTTATGTAATAGGCAGGAATGTCATGAAGAAACACTTGTAGGATAAAATTTCTTAAAGACAGGAACACAGATGGCTGCCTATGGACTGTGTGGTGGGTGTAATTGAAAATGCATTGAGCAGTGAGGGAAGGGCAGCAAACAACCATAGGAAAGGTGCCCTGAGTTTGTTTTTGTTTGGTTTTGTTTTGTTTTAAAGATAGATAACACTTCCCCCTCATGGAAATTTTCAAATTTATTTTGCTCTAACAACCACAAATACTTAGGACATTATGAACACAATATGGGCATTAAAGGATAAAAACAAACAAAAAGTTGTGTAAATTCTAAGTGTTCATCATTATTTCAGCCATGTTTTTCTATGTTTAATTGCTCATAGAAATTACACAGTCCAGTTTCTAAATATTATACCAGACTGTTAAACCAGTGCAAAGGGTTTTATGCAATTTTCCATAACACCATCTAGATTTTCTACATTGGCTGTCACTCCTGAAAATTCTCAGTTTATAAATGTTCACGCACTGAAACACCATATATTTAATATAATAATATTCACTGGATATTTACTTAGTTTACTACTCTATTCTGACCCTGTCTAACTGTTCAATTTCTTCTGTTTTTCCCCCTTATTTTCTACAAATGTCAATTCATCACATGTTAGATAAAGTGAAACAAAGAGGAAGCTATTAGTAGAAAGTATTAATAGGTGATTTGATGTTACTTTGTGAGATATTATTAAGTAATAGGCAAGATATTTCCATATCATCATTCTAACACCTTTAAGTAATATAGCATAGTTGTTAAGCTTTAATTAAACCTTCATAAAATCTTTATATGTATTTTTTTTCTAATTCACAAGTCATCCCTTCATGTCCCATTCAAAGCCCACTCATTTTATATAATAATTATTTTATTTGCCCAGTACAATCTTCATTTAACTTATTACTCTGGGAATACAAAAGGATGGGAAAGGAATATTTTATAATATGATATTTTGTCATTTATACACTACAGAATCTGTGTAGGCATTCTTTGATCAGAGATCTATGCAGGAGGTCCAAATTGAAGAAAAACAAACAAAAAAATATTTCTTATCAGCCCTGTCTTGTAGTTTCATTTGGAGGAACCACAAAAGGAAAGCCATTAAAATATTTGTTTTTCTTTAATTTTTAAAATTAATTTTAATGTTTTTATTGGATTATGCTCCTTTAAACTCACTGGCACCATGAATAGAAAACCAAAGCAATCTATCTGACAGTAATTCAAGATGTTGCCTTTTAAAAACTTCACTGGAAGTAGTCTCATCTATAGAGTAGATGAGCCTTGGACTCAAAAGTGTCATCATAGACTTTGCTGTCAAGGGAATCATCTCAAATAGATCTATTTCTATGTGGTATGTGGCTTGTCAGGTCCATCTAGCTCATGCAACTGGTTTTCTGTGTCCATAGCTTATATTCCATAAGGTCTGTAGTATAGTTATCCAGCTAATCTGCCTCTGGGCAGATTTTTAACTACCTATGTAGCCCCAAAAATCTTAGGGTCTAGAAATACAGCAATTCCCACAGCTCCTGCTGCTATATTGTAATACATCTATTTCTTTGTCCTTATCTAATAACTGTGTGGCTATTGCTGATGAGTCAGTGCATTCTTTTTCAGACAATTCTTGTGGCAGATCCTTAGCCACAGCAGCCAGCGAGCTGTTTTACCATTGAAAAGATGTCAGGCAACAGCTTTCCAAAATTATTGTTTTCAGCTACTTTAGCATTTTTATCTATTAATCACAGTCTCTTCTTCTTTTATCTACCTTATGCTATGTTGATTATACCTGTTTCATTATGTCAGGGGCAAAGTGTCAGAAAAAGATAGGAATGACCCTCAGAAGCTATAACCACCTAAAGTATTTTGTGGATGTTTTCTTTTTTATTCCATTTAGTATGCTCCTAGGTATGCAACCTCCACTTGATCAGAGTTTCCTTGGCGGATTCTATAGTTAAAACTGTATCATCAAACTTTTTTTAAAGCAAAAAAAAAAAAAAAAAAAAAAAAATATATATATATATATATATATATATATATGGAAGTGTTTTATATGCAGTGTAATTCAAAATACTAGGGTTTACTACTCTACTGTGCAGTGAATTTTGATCAAGAAAACAATGATTTGGTAGTTAGAACCAATTAATATCTCTAAATATTGGATGTGGTCTCTTCAATATTCAAAAAAGGCCACCAAATATTGAGCTTTTTACTCAATTTCCGGTGAGCCCAAGGCAAGTAATACATTATTCATTGGAAGAAGTGATTTCATGGTGGTTGGAAGCCAAGAAATAGCCTGAATTCACTTTTGGCATTGCACCTTGCACCTTGAAACAACTATATTCTCTTTTATATTAAATGTTATAAATAGTTTTATACTGTTTTTATAGAAAGGAAACCAGTTAATTTCCTTATCAATCCCAATACACTAGTTTTTTACAACAAACTACCTTTCTCTGATGGGTTGAACTGTACTGGCATTGCAAAACCAATAGACAGAATCATTATTTTCAAATCTTAATAAGCTTCTGTCAGTCTCAATGAGCCATCTGCTTTTTGAACCTGCCAAATGAGGACCTTTTAGAAAAAAAAATTAATTATTAATTCAATTTTCTCTTTTCTAAAACCACTTCTGGTGTCCACCAAAATATCCTGTTTTGCCTTCAGATGTACTTTATACTGATGGATCCTTAAGTGGTTGATCCTAGCTCTGTCATCATCTAGAATTCTAGAAAATAAAATTATTTTATAATATAATTACCATATAACAGTATTACATTTTCCATTTTCTTAATCTATCTTATGCTCATTCATTAAAAAATGTGTTTTAAGAGTGAATTTTGTATACACATATATACATTATAATTCTGCAAACAGGTTAAAGTTTTGTTTTGATAATTTAAGAAAGCAATTGAGATACACATTGGAATGTTGAAGTAGATACAGTTTCTAAGAACTGGGCTAGGAATCAATATCATACAATTTGTCCTGAATATCATAAAGGCTGATAACATTGATAAATTCTGTTCGTGGAGATAACTCACTTTAAAAAGAAAAAAAATAGGCCGTTTAACCTTTTCATAATTTAAATTACAATTGATGGTGAAATAATATCTATAACTACTTTAAGTAATAAAAAGATGTGAATTCAGGGCTAATCAAGGCACCACACCTTTACCTTTAAAATTCTCATAATAATTTAGTGAGGTAGCTTTAGTAGTATGTCAATTTTACAGATAAGGAGTTGAAGCTCACAGATTGGTTTTCTAGTATATGCAAATACTTCATTATCTATAGCACTTTATTTTCCAAATTATGTGGTAAAACTTTCAAATATGTAATCACATTTTATAGAAACACTTTTACCTGGACTTCTAGAGTAGGATAATGAAAGAATTCAAAAACAAGACTTTTTCTCACCCTCAAGGACACAAGCAGTGGAAGCTACTCAAAAGACTCCAAAAGAGCAAGACAGCAAGGACCAGAGGTTTTACTATGCACTGAATCACCATGTGACTTGAGCCTGCTAATAATGAGTTATTATTTATGTGATTAAATTGTGGGGCACCTGGGTGGCTCAGTTGGTTAAGCATCTGACTCCTGATTTCAGCTCAGATCATGGACTCAGGTCATGCTTTTAGGTCATGTTCTCTCAGGGTCATGAGATCGAGCTTGTGTTAGGCTCTGCGCCTAATGGGGAGTCTCTTTGAGATTCTTTCCCTCCCCCTCTCCCTCTGCCTATCCCCCTGCTTACACACACACTCTCTCTCTAAACTATATACATCTTTTTAAAAAATGTGATTGTATTGTGAGCAGAGTCTCACCCATCTGTTGTCCTCTTAATACCTGCAGATTTGTGTAGTATTTTCATAAACACTAGAATCAAAATATTATGGAAAGAGAAATTTAGTAAAAAGAGTTCTCTTTATCCCCCAGATTTTAAGCAAAAGCTGCATGTATTCACTGACACGTGGATTATCTCAACATGTAAGTTACATCGAGGTCAACAATTTTCATATTCTTTGTTCACTACTGTACCTTCAGCATTAGGCTTTTAACAGGAAGTTATAAAACACTTGTTAGTTGAACAAATAATTTTACACTTAATCAAAATATTATTATTATTATTATTATTATTATTTTTAATTCCTACTTACATGGCCAACACCACCAGACACTCTGTGGAGTTAGCATAAAGCATAATATTTAGACCTCAACATCATAGAAATTAAGTTTTCATGATCATTTTGGAAAAATAATTCTAAAAAAAGAGTGGAAGAATGTTTATAACCTATGTGATACTTACTGACAATGCTGTGGAAATTCAACAATCAAACTGATTGTTTTAAAGGCAAGTGAAATGATGCTGCTCTGCAAAACCTTGGTATCTCTGTTTCATTCAGTATAAGAACCAAAGTCCTTTAGTGGTATCAAGTGCCTACAGGATTTGAATTCCTTATTAAATTTTCAATGTCATCCACACCCTCCCCCACTCCCCAAACTCCCATTCAAACTGACTGGCCTATTTTTTATTCCTTGAACATGAGAGATGTTCTTGAGTCTCAGAGCCTTTGCATCCACACTTCTCCCTTTCTAGAACACTGTTCTCCTAGATATCCACATGGCTAACTGCTTCACTTCATGCAAACATTTGCCCAAATATTAAGTTCTCAATGAGACATATCCCAATTACTCAGTATTAAATTTCTTATCACTCTCCCATAGACCAATTCTCACATGGTCATGTTCTTTCCTTTTCTGGTTTCTGTTTTTCTTTCTTTCTTTTTTTTTTTTTAACTTTTTATTGTTATGTTAATCCCCATACATTACATCATTAGTTTTAGATATAGTGTTCCATGATTCATTGTTTGTGCATAACACCCAGTGCTCCATGCAGAACGTGCCCTCCTCAATACCCATCACCAGGCTAACCCATCCTCCCACCACCCTCCCCTCTAGAACCCTCAGTTTGTTTTTCAGAGTCCATCGTCTCTCATGGTTCTTCTCCCCCTCCGATTTCCCCCCCTTCATTGTTCCCCTCCTGCTACATTCTTCTTCTTCTTTTTTTCTTTCTTAACATATATTGCATTATTTGTTTCAGAGGTACAGATCTGAGATTCAACAGTCTTGCACAATTCACAGCGCTTACCAGAACACATACCCTCCCCAGTGTCCATCACCCAGTCACCCCATCCCTCCCACCCCACCCCCCACTCCAGCAACCCTCAGTTTGTTTCCTGAGATTAAGAATTCCTCATATCAGTGAGGTCATATGATACGTGTCTTTCTCTGTTTGACTTACTTCGCTCAGCATAATACCCTCCAGTTCCACCCACGTCGTTGCAAATGGCAAGATCTCATTCCTTTTGATGGCTGCATAATATTCCATTGTGTATATATATACCACATCTTCTTTATCCATTCATCTGTCGATGGACATCTTGGCTCTTTCCACAGTTTGGCTATTGTGGACATTGCTGCTATAAACATTGGGGTGCATGTACCCTTTCGGATCCCTACATTTGTATATTTGGGGTAAATACCCAGTAGTGCAATTCCTGGATCATATGGTAGCTCTATTTTCAACTTTTTGAGGAACCTCCACACTGTTTTCCAGAGTGGCTGCACCAGCTTGCATTCCCACCAACAGTGTAGGAGGGTTCCCCTTTCTCCGCATCCCCACCAACATCTGTCATTTCCTGATTCGTTAATTTTAGCCATTCTGACTGGTGTGAGGTGGTATCTCATTGAGGTTTTGATTTGGATTTCCCTGATGCCGAGTGATATTGAACACTTTTTCATGTGTCTGTTGGCCATTTGGATGTCTTCTTTGGAAAAATGTCTGTTCATGTCTTCTGCCCATTTCTTGATTGGATTCTTTGTTCTTTTGGTGTTGAGTTTGATGAGTTCTTATAGATTTTGGATACTAGCCCTTTATCTGATATGTCATTTGCAAATATCTTCTCCCATTCTGTCAGTTGTCTTTTGGTTTTGTTGACTGTTTCCTTTGCTGTGCAAAAGCTTTTTATCTTCATGAAGTCCCAATAGTTCATTTTTGCCCTTGCTTCCCTTGCCTTTGGCAATGTTTCTGGGAAGAAGTTGCTGCGGCTGAGGTCAAAGAGGTTGCTGCCTGTGTTCTCCTTTAGGATTTTGATGGACTCCTCTCTCACATTGAGGTCTTTCAACCATTTGGAGTCTATTTTTGTGTGTGGTGTAAGGAAATGGTCCAGTTTCATTCTTCTGCATGTGGCTGTCCAATTTTCCCAACACCATTTGTTGAAGAGACTGTCTTTTTTCCATTGGACATTCTTTCCTGCTTTGTCAAAGATTAGTTGACCATAGAGTTGAGGGTCAATTTCTGGGCTCTCTATTCTGTTCCATTGATCTATGTGCCTGTTTTTGTGCCAGTACCATACTGTCTTGATGATGACAGCTTTGTAGTAGAGCTGGAAGTCCGGAATTGTGATGCCGCCAGCTTTGCTTTTCTTTTTCAACATTCCTCTGGCTATTCGGGGTCTTTTCTGGTTCCATACAAACTTTAGGATTATTTGTTCCATTTCTTGGAAAAAAGTGGATGGTATTTTGATGGGGATTGCATTGAATGTGTAGATTGCTCTAGGTAGCATTGACATCTTCACAATATTTGTTCTTCCAATCCATGAGCATGGAACGTTTTTCCATTTCTTTGTGTCTTCCTCAATTTCTTTCATGAGTATTCTATAGTTTTCTGAGTACAGACCCTTTGCCTCTTTGGTTAGATTTATTCCTAGGTATCTTATGGTTTTGGGTGCAGTTGTAAATGGGATCGACTCCTTAATTTCTCTTTCTTCTGACTTGTTGTTGGTGTATAGGAATGCCACTGACTTCTGTGCATTGATTTTATATCCTGCCACTTGACTGAATTCTGTATGAGTTCTAGCAGTTTTGGGGTGGAGTCTTTGGGATTTTCCACATAAAGTATCATATCATCTGCAAAGAGTGAGAGTTTGACTTCTTCTTTGCCGATTTGGATGCCTTTGATTTCTTTTTGTTGTCTGATTGCTGTGGCTAGGACTTCCAATACTATGTTGAATAGCAGTGGTGATAGTGGACATCCCTGCCGCGTTCCTGACCTTAGGGGGAAAGCTCTCAGTTTTTCCCCATTGAGAATGATATTTGCTGTAGGTTTTTCATAGATGGCTTTTATGATATTGAGGTATGTACCTCTATGCCTATACTCTGAAGAGTTTTGATCAAGAAAGGATGCTGTACTTTGTCAAATGCTTTTTCTGCATCTATTGAGAGGATCATATGATTCTTGTTCTTTCTTTTGTTAATGTATTGTATCACGTTGATTGATTTGCGGATGTTGAACCAACCTTGCAGCCCAGGGATAAATCCCACTTGGTCGTGGTGAATAATCCTTTTAATGTACTGTTGGATCCTATTGGCTAGTATTTTGGTGAGGATTTTTGCATCCATGTTCATCAGGGATATTGGTCTGTAATTCTCCTTTTTGATGGGGTCTTTGTCTGGTTTTGGGATCAAGGCAATGGTGGCCTCATAAAACGAGTTTGGAAGTTTTCCTTCCATTTCTATTTTTTGGAACAGTTTCAGAAGAATAGGTATTAATTCTTCTTGAAATGTTTGGTAGAATTCCCCTGGGAAGCCATCCGGCCCTGGGCTTTTGTGTTTTGGGAGATTTTTGATGACTGCTTCAATTTCCTTAGTGGTTATAGGTCTGTTCAGGTTTTCTATTTCTTCCTGGTTCAGTTTTGGTAGTTGATACATCTCTAGGAATGCCTCCATTTCTTCCAGGTTATCTAATTTGCTGGCATAGAGTTGCTCATAATATGTTCTTATAATTGTTTGTATTTCTTTGGTGTTGGTTGTGATTTCTCCTCTTTCATTCATGATTTTGTTGATTTGGGTCATTTCTCTTCTCTTTTTGATAAGTCTGGCCAGGGGTTTATCAATCTTGTTAATTCTTTCAAAGAACCAGCTCCTAGTTTCGTTGATCTGTTCTACTGTTCTTTTGGTTTCTATTTCATTGATTTCTGCTCTGATCTTCATTATTTCTCTTCTCCTGCTGGGTTTAGGCTTTATTTGCTGTTCTTTCTCCAGCTCCTTAGGTGTAGGGTTAGGTTGTGTACTTGAGACCTTTCTTGTTTCTTGAGAAAGGCTTGTATTGCTATATACTTTCCTCTTAGGACTGCCTTTGCTGTATCCCAAAGATTTTGAATAGTTGTGTTTTCATTTTCATTGGTTTCCATGAATTTTTTTAATTCTTCTTTAATTTCCTGGTTGACCCATTCATTCTTCAGTAGGATGCTCTTTAGCCTCCATGTATTTGAGTTCTTTCCGACTTTCCTCTTGTGATTGAGTTCTAGTTTCAAAGCATTGTGGTCTGAAAATATGCAGGGAATGATCCCAATCTTTTGGTACCAGTTGAGACCTGATTTATGACCTAGGATGTGATCTATTCTGGAGAATGTTCCATGGGCACTAGAGAAGAATGTGTATTCCATTGCTTTGGGATGGAATGTTCTGAATATGTCTGTGAAGTCCATTTGTTCCAGTGTGTTATTTAAAGTCTTTATTTCCTTGTTGATGTTTTGCTTAGACGATCTGTCCATTTCAGTGAGGGGGGTGTTAAAGTCCCCCACTATTATTGTATTGTTGTCAATGTGTTTCTTTGCTTTTGTTATTAATTGCCTTATATAATTGGCTGCTCCCATGTTAGGGGCATAGATATTTACAATTGTTAGATCTTCTTGTTGGATAGACCCTTTAAGTAGGATATAGTGTCCTTCCTCATCTCTTATTACAGTCTTTGGTTTAAAATCTAATTTGTCTGATATAAGGATTGCCACCCCAGCTTTCTTTTGGTGTCCATTAGCATGGGAAATGGTTTTCCACCCCCTCACTTTAAATCTGGGCGTGTCTTTGGGTCTAAAATGAGTCTCTTGCAGACAGCATATCGATGGGTCTTGTTTTTTAATCCAATCTGATAGCCTGTGTCTTTTGATTGGGGCATTTAGCCCATTTACATTCAGGGTAACTATTGAAAGATAGGAATTTAGTGCCATTGTATTGCCTGTAAAGTGACTGTTACTGTATATTGTTTGTGTTCCTTTCTGGTCTATGTTGCTTTTAGGCTCTCTCTTTGCTTAGAGGACCCCTTTCAATATTTCTTGTAGGGCTGGTTTCGTGTTTGCAAATTCCTTTAGTTTTTGTTTGTCCTGGAAGCTTTTTATCTCTCCTTCAATTTTCAATGACAGCCTAGCTGGATATAGTATTCTTGGCTGCATATTTTTCTCATTTAGTGCTCTGAATATGTCCTGCCAGTCCTTTCTGGCCTGCCAGGTCTCTGTGGATAAGTGTGTTGCCAATCTAATGTTTCTACCATTGTAGGTTACATATCTCTTCTCCCGAGCTGCTTTCAGGATTTTCTCTTTGTCTCTGAGACTCGTAAGTTTTACTATTAGATGTCGGGGTGTTGACCTATTTTTATTGATTTTGAGAGGGGTTCTCTGTGCTTCCTGGATTTTGATGCCTGTTTCCTTCCCCAAATTAGGGAAGTTCTCTGCTATAATTTGCTCCAGTATACCTTCTGCCCCTCTCTCTCTTTCTTCTTCTTCTGGGATCCCAATTATTCTAATGTTGTTTCGTCTTATGGTATCATTTATCTCTCGAATTCTGCCCTCGTGATCCAGTAGTTGTTTATCTCTCTTTTTCTCAGCTTCTTTATTTTCCATCATTTTTTCTTTTATCTCACTGATTCTCTCTTCTGCCTCATTTATCCTAGCAGTTAGCGCCCCCATGTTTGATTGCACCTCATTAATAGCCTTTTTGATTTCTACTTGGTTAGATTTTAGTTCTTTTACTTCTCCAGAAAGGGTTTCTCTAATAACTTCCATGCTTTTTTCAAGCCCAGCTAGTATCTTTAAAGTGATGATTCTGAACTCTAGATCTGACAGCGTACTAATGTCCGTATTGAGTAGGTCCCTGGCAGTCGGTACTACCTCTTGTTCTTTTTGTTGAGGTGATTTTTTCCATCTTGTCATTTTGTGCAGAGGAGAATAGATTAATGAGAGAACAAAATGCTAGCAGGGTAACAACGTCCCCAGAAAATATACTCTAAACAAATCAGAAAAGACCTGAAGCAGTGGGAAAAGAAAGGGAAAGAGAGAAAAAAGAAAAAGAAAGAAAAAAAGAAAAAAGAAAAAGATGAAGATAAAGATAAAAACAAACAAAAACAGAACAAAACAAAACAAAACAAAAACAGAATGTGATCAAATATGATCAGGCTGGTTTATAGATCAGTGCCACACACTAGATTTTGGGTGTATTTTGGTCTGTTAAAAGAAAGTGCCTCCCAAAATTTTAAAGAAAGAAAACCTTATATATGTACAAAAATAAGGGTTGATATGATGAAGGGATGGAATATGACTGTAAAGATGGAAATTATAAAAAAATTTCATAAAAGGAATTGATAAGTTGTTTGAAAAAAGAAAGAAGAGGATTTAAAAAAAAAAAAGAAAAAAGGGAGAGAATGTGATCAGGCAGGGGAGTAGAAAAAACCATACACTAGAGATTTAGAGTATATTTTGATCTGTTAGAAGAAACTATCTCAAAATTTTAAAGAGAGAACAACTTATATATATATGCCAAAAATACGGGTAACTACTATGAAGGGATAGAATATGACTCTAAAAATGAAAAATAAAAATGTTTTTTTTAAAAAAGGGATTGATAAGATGTTGGTTGAAAAAGGGAAAAAGAAAAATTCAAAAAAAAAAAAAGAAAAAAGAAAAAAGACAGTTAAAAAAAATAATTAACTTTGAAAGACTAAAGAATCATGGTAAAAAAGCCATGAATTCTATGTGCAGTATTCCCCTAGCGCTGGAGTTCTGCCGTTCTCACTGATCGGTAAACCTGGTCTTGGCTGGTTGTTCTCGCTGATCTTCTGGGGGAGGGGCCTGTTGCCGTGGTTCCCAAATGTCTTTGCCGGAGGCGGAATTGCCCCGCCCTTGCCCGGTCCGGGCTAAGTAATCTGCTCGGGTTTGCTCTTGGGAGCTTTTGTTCCCTGCAAGCTTTCCGTACAGCTTTGGAGGCGGAGAGGGAAAATGGCGGCCTCCCAGTCCCCGCCCCCGAGGAGCCGAGAACTCGGGGTCCCGCTCCTCAGTGAGCCCCCAGAGAAAAGCAGTCAGTCACTCCCGTCTCCCCGGTCTCCGGCCGCACTCCGTGCTCACCCGGCCTGTGACCGCGCATTTCTCTCTCTGGCACCCGACCCCGTGTGGAGTCTCCAAACCCAGCAGATCCCTGCGGTGCTCTCCCGCACCTCTCCTCCCGGGGGAAGAAGGTGAGTCTCCCTGGATCTGCCGCTTGTCGGGTCCCTGCTGGAGGAGCAGTGGCCTGACTGTGCCGCGGATCACGGTTTATGGCAACCCCGAGCTGAGAGCCCGCGCCTCGGCTCCGTCTCTGCAGCCGGCTTCCCTGCTCCGATACCTGGGAGCTCTGCCGCACTCAGGCACCCCCGATCTTTCTGTGACCCCGAGGGTCCTGAGACCACACTGTCCTGCGAGGGTTCCACTCCCCGCTTAGCCACCAGAGTGACGTCCCTCAGCGGAGCAGACTTCTAAAAGTTCCGATTTTGTGCTCCGTGGCTCTATCACTTGCCAGAAGCGGCCGATGGAGGCCCCTCCCCCGCCGTCTATTCTCCCGAATATCGCCTCAGATTCACTTCTCCGCACGTCCTACCTTTCAGAAAGTGGTCGCTTTTCTGTTCAGAGAGTTGTTGCTCTTCTTTTCTTCGATCTCCTGTTGAGTTTGTAGGTGTTCAGAATGGTTTGATCCCTATCCAGCTGAATTCCTGAGAGGAGACAAAATCCAAGTCTCCTACTCCTTCGCCATCTTGCTCCGCCCCCTCTCTGTTTTTCTAATAATAAAATAACCATTTTCAAATGTACTGTGAAATTTAATTACTAAGTAATTAAATTGCTTATTCTTTGTCTCTTCCACCAGAATGTAAGCTCCACAATTTTAGGGATATTTCTTCTGTTCATATTCTAAGTATTGTAGTATCTAGTATCTAAGTATTCTAAGTATCTAGAACAGAGTTTGACTTTTAGATAGTACTTAAAGATATAAAATATAATATAAAATAAAAAATATAAAATTATTTTTAATTTGGTTATTATTTGGCAAAAAATTATGGCAAATGACAACAAATATTTGAAAGTACACTGCTTCTGAAGTTTGAAAATGTATGTTAATATACTCAAAATATTCAGAATATGTAATTCAGCTATAAGTACTTGCTTATTAGTGACCTTATATTTCTTTGGGAATATTTTACTATGTACATTACTAGCTGCCCAATAACTACTCACAAAATACATGTCAGATTCACTGAATAAATATGAGTGTTATGTTTCTAACAACTCCAATAAAAGAAGCATATTCTAAAATGTCTGATCAGATTGAGCCAGTCTTTCCTCATGCCCCCATCAAGTATACTGATACTGCATCAAAGCACTGGGTAATAGATGGTTTAAGTTTCTTAGATCTTGGCAGTATTGCTAATTATGCTTACTCAAATCTTCGCACATTTTCAAATAATATTACAACTCAGTGATCTTGACCTAAGGCATCAGACCCAACTCACAAAAATCTGGATGGAATTTTATTGTTTATGAGAGTTTTTCTGGGGACATCCTACTTTAAGAACATATTTGCTTATCATAAGCCACAGAGAGTGAGAAAAGAATCTTCAATGACGGAGATAGCTGTGGGGTTTCCCGGTTCATCTTAATAGAGGGATAGTCTTTGACTTCAAACTACTGTGACTGAAGCAATCCTCAAAAAGGCACACACAATCGGGGTTCCTGGCTGGCTCAGTCAGTTAAGCGGTGGACTCTTAGTTTCGGCTCAGGTTCATAAGATCAAGCCCTATGTCTGGCTTCACGCTCAGTGGGGAATCTCCTTGTAGATTCTCTCTTCCTCTCCCTTTGCCCCTCCCCCCACTCATGCTTGCTCTCTCTCTCAAATCAATCTAAAAAAAAAAAAAAATGGCACACACATTAACAGTGGACACATAGACCATGAATTTAGACTTAGGGTTTGTATGAGGTCAAAGGTAGTATGAAAACTGAACAAGTAAATAAAATAAGAGCACCATTCATATTAGGCAAGTAATTATAGACTTATATGCATTATTTACCAGGTACTATTCTCAGTAGTGGGCATACAGCAGTAACAAAATAGACAAAATCCCTGATCTAATGGGATATTTTTTCTAAGAATTTTCTATTCCTAACAATTTTGACTTATACTTAATAATGAGTCCTTGAAAGTAGGAAACTAAAGGAATTCTAGGTGCAAATGATATGGCCAAAGGCAGCATGATATGGGAATTTCAAATCTTCAATTGTAGCAACCAATCTACACAGGAAAAGACAGAATGTTTGTTCTGTGTTTTTATAATCTATAACATGAAGGACAATTTCCCCTATCTGCTGCAATTACATATAAAATTGTTATAAACACAAATACATTCCTATTATGATATATTGTATTTACATATATTTTCAAACTAGTGCCACACACACCATAGGCAATTTTATTTGAATAGAATGAACTTTAGTTTCTGTCAATTTTATTTATATGAAGATTAAAAAAAGACTTGATTTTTCTATTTGGACAAAATAATAGACATTTGTCTTCTTAAAATATTACTTAGAAAGCACAAAAACTTTTTAAAATTTTTTTTATTTAAAAAAGACATTTTTTGAAGTAAAATTTCCAGTAGTTGAATACTATCTTTATCAGAAATAATCATTATCATCACCAACATTAGATCACATTAGGCATTTATTATTCCTTCACTCCCCCTCCTGCTGCTACTAATGATG
Organism: Phoca vitulina; assembly: GCF_004348235.1. NCBI lineage: Eukaryota > Metazoa > Chordata > Mammalia > Carnivora > Phocidae > Phoca > Phoca vitulina. The sequence goes on from NW_022589706.1 coordinate 21,646,689, forward strand.
TGTCAGGTGACAATAATTAACAAGGATGAAGCACAATGAAGTACTAACTGTGCTGAGAACTCTACTTAGAATATCCCAGTTAATGAGCACCGGTCATATACATCAGTGTGATCATAGAATAGATCAGAATTTTAAAAATCCCAATTGCATAGAGGTGGAAACTGAGTGCTAGAATGATTAGCCTAGCTGTAGTCATGTAAGTAAGTAGTCAGGTATGTAACGTGGATTTGTACCCCATCTTTCTGATTCCAGAACCCATGATTTTCAGTGGTCCACTAGACTGCTACACTTTGTGCCCCACACCATGCTAAGCCTTTACAAAATGCTATTTACTAAAAACCTCGCAACAACTCTATCAGGGAGTAAGTACAATTTGCCTTTTCGAATAGGGAAATTAAGATGAACTGAGGTTAAATATATTCTCTGAGGACCATGGCTTTTGGTCTGGCTCCAAAGTCTATGCTATGAGCCATCAAACTACAGCTTTTCTCATGGAATAATGTTAGTTGTCCAAATCTCTTACATTTGTATTTTTGTAGTTCAAAGATGATGGTGGAATGGAAAAATCATTTTCTGAAAAGCAACTTTTTTCACCAGCCAACAGCCAAAAAAATAAATCTTAAGACTAAAGATATATTTATTTTGTTTTTCTAGATACAGAAAAACTGACATACATGTTTGAGTATTATGTTTATTATACAATATTTTCCTTTTTATTTCAGGGATTTGTTGCATAACTAGTAAAATATAATAATAAAAAAAAAAACATTATTTTTTTCAAGCTAATAGATTTCTATAAGAAAGCTATCAAGATTTTATACTGCTTGTTATATGTAGTTTATCTCCTGGAAAGAAAGCTTAACTTTGTTCCTTTGTCCCTTCCAAATGATAACTAAATCTGGTCTTGGAAACAACAGAATCATATATTACAGGCTTGTTACAAATTACTGCACCAAATCCAAAGATACCTATTAATAAAAAATTTAAACATTTTTCAGTGTTTTTATACATTTGAATAGATAGTACAATATATTTAAGTGGAGAATATCCTAGAAATATTATCACATTATTTTTCCTTAAAAAGGTATTTCTTTCCGTAAATTGTTTCTTATTTTACCACATCTACATTTTTTTTTTTAATTTAATTGATAAAGATCTTTCCTGGGGTGCCTGGGTGGCTCAGTTAGGTGTCTTCCTTCGGCTCAGGTCATGATCCCAGGGTCCTGGGATGGAGCCCTGCATCAGGCTCCCTGCTCGGCAGGGATCCTGCTTCTCCATCTCCCTCTACTCTTCCACCTGCTTGTGTTTTCTTGCTCTCTCTGTCAAATAAATAAATAACATCTTTAAAATGTTATACACAAACAATGAATCATGGAACACTACATCAAAAACTAATGATGTAATGTATGGTGATTAACATAACATAATAAAATAAAAAACATTTGCCAAAAAAACAAAAAAAAACAAAACAAAAAATCTTTCCTGTGGTAAGACAGTAAAGGAAGGAGTGTGGCTACTTTGATCATATCACTGTCAAATCATGTATTAGAAATGGAACAAATAGGGACGCCTGGGTGGCTCAGTCGGTTAAGCGTCTGCCTTCGGCTCAGGTCGTGATCCCAGGGTCCTGGGATCGAGTCCCGCATCGGGCTCCCTGCTCCGCGGGGAGCCTGCTTCTCCCTCTGCCTCTCTCTCTCTCTCTCTGTCTCTCATGAATAAATAAATAAAATCTTTAAAAAAAACAAAAACAAAAAAAAAAACAAATCAAAAAACTGAGCTTCAAAACTGAAGCTAGGATTTAAAAAAAAAAAAAAAAAAAAAAAAAAAAAAAAAAATTGAAAATTTTAAATTGTATGAGCCATTTAGTCTTCAAAAATTAAGGAAAAGTTTAGGAACAGAAAATTGTCTAATTTTTTCCTTACCCCCTTTATATTTGTATGTATATTAAGACTTCCAGGATTTAGGATATGAACATGATATAGTTCATATTAGATTCTTCTCAAATCTCATCTTATAACAGTTTTTTTTTTTCTTTTCTGAACATCATATGTAAAATAGAATTCCTCATTGTCTTTCCTCCTTACCATGCAACATTCTTTTTCAAGGCACATATAAGCACATGAAATATTGTTTTGTCTATTTTTCAGTCATCTGTACTTTTCTCTCTCCCCACTCTGGCCCCAAATGTGTACCCCATGAGAATGGAAATTTTGTTTTGTTCAAGACTATATACTTGAGGGGCACCTGGGTGGCTCAGTCAGTTAAGTGGCCAACTTGATTTCAGCTTTGGTCATGATCTCAGGGTTGTGAGATAGAGCCTTGAGTTGGGCTCTGCACTGGGTGTGGAGCCTGCTTAAGATTCTCTCTCTCCCTCTGCCCCTCCTCCTGCTCAAGAACATTATCTCTCTCTCTCTAAAAAAAAAAAAAAAAAGGCTATCTACTTGTCAAGTAGAATTTTGTGAGACATGTAGAAGATAAATATCTGCTGAATAAAACAATTGTGTGAATAATTATACCAAATAATGTGGGATTAGTATTAACTTGTTGCTCATTTTTCTACAAGATTATTGAAGTATCTTTTTATAGTGGTATTGTAATATAGTGAATGCACATTACAGGAAAAAATAGTAGTAGATATACCAGTGTTGTTTAGAATTTTGTTGTAACAAATTTAAATAAACACTAAGTGAGAATGTAAGCAAATATATGATACTATATGAAAACATTTTTTTTGCACTTGAGTCTTATGTATAAAATACAGATTTAAGAAATTTCAGTAGAAAGAAATTGCTTTCATTAATGAAAAAATTTATTTCAAATATATGGATGTTTTTATTTTATAATATGTATATATTCTAAAGAGAATAATATTTTTCACAGCAATTTTCTACTGTACTATAACAAATTTTAAGAGGATGGAATTTCCTTCGTATACTGAACACTTATGTAAGCTTGCATCTGATCTCAGCCTATACTTTGAATTCTATATTGCACAGAAGTGTTCAAAAGTATTGGTTGAATAGTCAGACAAACTTGAAATGATTCCTTGCTTTGACATATGTTAGCTGGTCAGTTTGGGTAAATTACTTAAACTACCTAAATCATGGGCTCTCAATTTATAAGATTAAGCTGGTCTTTATTTATGGGATTGTAATAAGAATTAAAAATTATACATGCACATAAATTAGCTTATGTGTATATGGAAATCTGTGTAGATAAATAAGCTTTTTTCTATAAGCCCTTTTTATGTTTGCACGTGTAAAGTACACATAAAAGTATATGTGTGTATGTGCATGTGTGTATGTGAAATCATGACCTAATTAATGCGTGTTTTATCTGTGTGTTATTATTTTCCTTAAATCTATTACATGGACATGGCCATTACATTTCTTTGGTTTTTTGTTGTTGTTTTTTTGTCTCAAAGAAGTTAAGAGCAATTTGTATTCTTGACAAAAGATTCTTATTTTTCTACTTTTACTGCAATACAGCTTAACCTGTTTCCAGCTCTTCATTCAAATAAGGAATCTTTTCTTCTATTTCAAAGACATTTGGGATAAATGTGTTAGTTGTGCATGATTCATGTTGGATCAAGGCAGAGTCTTAATCTACATAGTTTATTTTATTCTTTGTTGGACAATGATAACCATTTCCTGATGGTAAAAGCACACCATTTTGCTTTTCTTCCTTAATGCAATTATCTTACATTCATTGGAGACAAGAAGCATAACTATTTGAAAGCTCCATTATTTTCTCTTGCTTTGTGCCTAAAGCATATTATGTAGTGCATACAATGAAAAGGAATTTCAGCAGTGACTATTACATATGCTTAACTGCAGATCAAGGAATGAGTAAAAATGAGGAGAAATTACATATCCGTATAAACAATAAAAACATTAAATGACTATATTCCTATAAACAACTGATTAAACATCAAAAATTAAAATGACTATTACCATACCATGAACTGCTATTTAGATTGTGCACACCAAATTATGCAGTTATTATTGTGATGATTGGATACATATAAAATAGATATGATTAGCAGCCCTGTCACTCTTAAGTCATTATCCAAATGTGCCTTGATTGTACTTTTTAAGAGCCTTGAAAAAAAGGGGTTTTTCCATCTGCTAAAAAATACGGTATTTTGTAACAACATCTATGCTGTATTGCTTTTGATTTAATTAGTGAAAAAAAATATAAGCTAAAGAAAGAACTTAAGTATTTTCTTTTAATACAGCAATTGGATTTATTCTGTAGTGGTACTGGGTTTCATGATTGCTTTTAATTATGATATTTAATACTAGAAAGAAAGATGAGTCATGTAAATGCTTAATTATAATAAAGATGTTTTATTTATGATCCAGATGGTATGAGAAATTATGACTTGTGCATCTATCACCTCTGTTGTACCCCCTATGACAAAACTTTAGCAATGATAGATAAAAAACCCTTAAAGTTAGTATTAAAACATTGTTCCACACAAAACCGTTTCCTAGAACAAACTATACATAGCAGTAAGTGGTATTGAGGCTATGGTTTTTGATAAAATTAGATACGACCTAAAGATCCACTACAGCTGGACAATGAGACTAAACATGTCTTAAGTTAATTAAAACAATGAAGCCTGAATCACCACACAATAAAAGACATGTGGAATGGAGTTGGAGGACCCACTGCCTAAAATACTTTATACATACCCACACACTTGTAAAATATTATATATATACAAAATATTTGTGTTTATAAATATAAGGTCCCTGTACTACATATAATATGGACACATATTATATATACATATTGCCGAGGCCTTAGGATATGGTTTAAATAGATCCGCATACCCTTCACAATCAGATCCTGTACTAGGCCTTCGGACTTCTAAGTGATTATATTTGCCATATCCCGAACGTTTCTGAAGGACATTTTTCATGGCACATAGAGGTAAACACTCCTCAAATCTTTCATAAAGAATGATTGAAAATTTGTATGTGTGAGTGGTGTGTTGTATTGCTAAATACCTCTCACCAAGAACCTTCAAATTAAGTTACAGAACACGTACTAATTAGTTATATTTTCTGCAATACAAAACTTTTGAAGTTTACGTGGGATTATTCTGGTAGTCCTTACAATTTCAGCCATTGACAAGTGGGGAAAAAAAAAAAAAAAAAGCATGGTGGAACGGGTATAGAAAGTTTTTATGGAAATAGTGTCAATTACTTCCACTCATAATCCATTGCCTAGAATTTAGCAAAAATGGCATAAGGACAGAGAAAGGTAATCTATCTGCATAAAGAAAAGAATGTAAGAAAAAACAACAAAGAAAAGGAATGTAGACTTCAGAGAGTCTCTGTAGAAGTCTCTGAAATAACTAGCTAAAAAGTTAACATTAGTAAAAGCTGCCTAGAAAATCAGTTATCAACACATTAATTGAATTCAGATGAAATTAAAATGATAGGGTGTCCTGAAAAATGACCCTAAAATGACAGGCATCTCAAATCCTATCTTGAAAATCAGATGTTCCACACAAAAATATGCACATAGAAGGGTTTTTAATCTTAAATGAGAAAAAAATGTAATACATTATATGTCAACCTAAACAATTTTCTAAAACTTGACTGGAGCACGGTAAAATACTTTATGTAAGTGATGAACTATAATGATAGGAAGTTATCTTTAAATTGTTGTTCTTGACTACCAGATAATGAATAGAATTGTACTTTGCACACTTCTCAAAATATCTACCCAACATTACGTTATTTGAGTAGTTGTTATTTAAATAGTAACTTGATACTATTTTTGTACAGTGGTTTGATAAAATTGTCTACATAATGAATGTTATTACTATTTCTTATGACATAAATCAACTTCTATGTAAAACTGATTATTAAGGTATTAAAGAAAAATATTAGGTCCTTAAATTTAAAGATAAATAATCCTAGAATCACAGATTAGAATATTATGCTTTAACTATAGAATGTGACTAGTTAATATTAAAATTTGTTTCGAATGTATATGCTCCAATTGCATATATTACACCTAAAGTCTTAATCTTTCACCTGAGAAATGTCCCCTAAAAAACAACAAAATGAGGATTATTGAATTGCAGTCATATTTAAAAAGGATGGGCAAAAAGCCAAACAAATACTTTATAAAAGACTCACAATGAAGATTTGCATTATTTTTCACAAGGATGCTTTAGGCCTAAATATACTTAAAGAGTCTAAGAGAAGTTTACAGTTCAGGACTATCATCTTTTAAAAGTAACTAAATCTTTGATATCAGTACAAGAAACAGCTTTCAAAACTCATCAAAGAGCTTTGAACCACAAGGTAACAAAATTGCAGGGTACCATAAAATATTGAAAATTCATTTCATTTGTCAGTTTTTTTGTTTTGTTTTGTTTTGTTAATAAACAGAGATTCACCCTTTAGGTTTTGTGGGATCTGCACTATAAAGACAAATCCATAAAGTACTTTAAAACTCTGTAATCTTTCCAGAAATGCATTTTAGATTTCAGAGGTTTTTTTTTTTTAATTTATTTTTATTTTTTATTACAATTTTTAAAATAGGATAAAGTTAGGTGCCAAACATACATGTGCAATCAAATACTAAAATTTTAATATGTTGCCATGCTGCCTTAATTTTCAAAAAGAAAATAAAGATAGACTTTCATCCTCATTATATCCCTATCAGACTCCATTACCTAATTGCTCTACTTCCATCACTAGAACTTAGCAGTTATTTTTGCTACCCAGGGTTTTAAAGAGTTATTATAGTTCCATATCTATAAATAATTTTTGTTTTCATTTTTTAATTTAAATGAATGTGTTATTATCCCTGTATCATTTATCTCCCTTTTTTATACAATATCATATCTTAAGGTACTTTTGTGTAAAAACACATAGGTGTGTTTAGTTTATTTTAATGCATCCTGTATAGGATCCTAATATTCTAATACTTTAAATTTATATATCCATGTCTTCATGGCTAGGTACTAAGTTTTTGCTACTTTTATATTCTTAATAAATCATTTTACAATGTATGACCTAATGTTTTAATACCCAAAAGCTACCTTGGTGTGCACCCTAAAATTTACTAAAGACTTTCCAATTTCTCTCTAAAAATTTTCCCTATTTCACATACCCACCATTATTATAGAAGCTTTCTTGCTGTGGGTACTTTATGTTTTAGAACTTTAGGTTTTTGCAAATATGATGACTGATAAATCATGTTTTTAATAATTTGTTATTTTTGACTAAATCAATTTTTTTTTCCCATATATATATGCTTGTCATTCAGAGTTGCTCTTCTGCATACAGCTTTTCTGGCTATTTTTACATAAGGTTGATTTTGGCCATCAATATCTTGAGTATTGTTTCCTGGGCTGTCTTAACTTTTTACCTTATTGATGTTTTATTTATTACACAAGTTCTTTTTAATGTATTTTATTTTTTTTTAAGATTTTATTTATTTATTTGAGAGAGAGCATGAGAGAGAGAGAGCTCTAGCAGGGGTTGGGGGGGCAGAGGGAGAAGCAGACTCCCTGCTGAGCAGGGACCTCAATGTGGGACTCAATCCCAGGACCCTGGGATCATGACCTGAGCCGAAGGCAGATGCTTAACTGACTGAGCCACCCAGGAACTCTATACAGGTTATTTTTAACAAGTCAAATTAATAGGGGTACCTGGGTGACTCAGTTGGTTAAGGCTTCAACTCTTAATTTCAGCTCAGGTCATGATCTCAGGGTCATTGGATTAAGCCCCACATCAGGTCCTGCGCTCAGCCCAGAGTCTGCTTGTTCCTCCCTGCCCACTTCTCGCTCTCCCACTCTCTCCCTCTCTCAAATAAATAAATAAATAAAATCTTAGAAAAAATAAGTCAATTTAATTAAAAAAATACTTCCATTAATGCTTTTTATGTAGTTAGCTCTAATTTTAATACATAATTAGGTTGACTATTTCAGTTTAATTTCAATTTTTGAATGAGATTTTTATTTATTTTTATTTGGTTTTAATATGTAGAATTTTAAAATTGGCAAATTTTTCATTTTAATTAATTTAAAAATTGAATCTCAGTGTAGCAAATTTTACAATCCTTTTATGAACACAATTGAATATTTTTAGCTGATAACTATCTTTTTAATAAACTATTTAATTTCATGCCATTTTTTGTTTGATGGTTTATTTTGAATAATTCTTTCTTTTTTATTTTAATTTGAAAAGTTCTTCATATTTTAAGATTAGTGTTATTTCTTTGATATACATTAAAACTACTAAACTCAGTATCTAAATTTATTTTCTATTTTGTCAATGAAGAATTTATGATAAAAATATTTTATTTTTTATTTTTAAAATTTTACTCTTGTCATGTGATAGGATAATTTATGAGAGCAAATTCCATGACAACTCACATAAAATGACCATTTTCTGAAAGACATCCATAAGACCACCTCTATTTCTTTAAATGTGGTTAAAATTATCAATTTTTTATTTCCTTTCCATAGTGAGTTATACTTCTATTTTTTTCAGATATTTTTGTTATTTGTTTTTTGTTTCTTGTTTTTATTTTATTGTCTATTTCTTTCCTATGTGTTGATTTTTTTCCTTCTTTCATCATTAATGGCTCACCCCTCATCTTTGCATTTCTGTTTAAATTTCACTTCCTGAGAATGACATATTTACTGCCTTATCTAAAGTAGCTACTGACAAAACTGCCAATCAGTATTCTCTCTCAAAAAACTCATTATTCTTTAATATTTTTTTCACATTCTATATTTTAAACATGTTTGTTGCCCCCCCCCCTTTTTTTTGAAAAAAATGTAAGCTCCAGTAAGTGTTCTGTATCCATCTTTATTTCATTTGTACACTCAGAAACTAGAAAACCTGCTTTGGCAATGTGAGTACAGTGTATATTTGTTAAATAAAGAAATAAATAGATAAGGAAATGATATTGCACAGTGTGTGCATGTGAGCATATCAAGTTATAGACATGGAATTGGCTCAATATGGACCTTTATCATTGGTTTTGTTATGATTTTTTTTGTTTTGTTATGATTAAACATGATTGAAAAGAAAATGATGAGGCATAGGACATCTCTGAATGTGTTAACTAACTGGATTATGTTACTGGTTCTGCCACTGACTGAACATCCAATATTGTATAAGTTAGCATCCTTGGAACTATGAAACACTGATTTCAAATATAGGTGATGCTTGAACAACACAGAATTTGGGGGCACCAACCACTTGAACAATCAAAAATCCATGTATAACTTTTGACTCCCCATTTTGACTCCCTCTACTAATAGCCTACTGCTGACTGGAAACCTTACAGATAACGTAAGTCAATTAACAACAATTTTGTATATATATTATATACTGTATTCTTACCATAAATTAACCTAGTGAAAAGAAAATGTGATTAAGAAAAGCATAAGGAAGATAAAATAACATTTATAGTACTGTATTGTATTTATCAAAAAATTCTGCATATAAGTGAACTCACACAGTTTAAACACATGTTACTCAAGGGTTAACTGTAAATATAACATGTGTGTGTATAAATACAGAACAGAATATATATAAATATATAATAGAATACATAGAGAAATCATTTATATAAATTCTTTGAGGATGTAAGGACAAGCCATTTCTTTCTCAGCTTGGGAAAAGAAAGGAGAAGAACATGGAATTATAACAAAAGGGGGTAGAGTCAGTAAGTCAATCTGTCAACAAATTCTGAATGCATTCTATGTTATAGGCATTGCAATAAGAAGGGGATATAATAATCAAAGTAGAAAAGTCCTCATGGTGATTGCATAAACTGAAAATATCAAAAGCAGGATATAACTTGCAAGTAAAACTATGAGGTTTTTACAAGATATCATTAAAATAAAACTCTTCACCATCAGGATGTGAGAGAAAGAGATAATGTTTTCTCAATACAGGATTTGCACTAGGAGATAAGGAGGACAAGGTGCTCAAGAGGTTTTAAGTTCTTTATTGGAACTCATAGTGCATCTCTAGATGGAAATTAAAATTTACCATGTTATATAGATTATAGAATAAACAGGTCGATGTCTATTTACTAATCTGTATACTCAGCAATTCACTACAAAATTTTTTTATGAAAACAAATTCAATTTATCAACTTATCAATGCATAGTTGTATGCAATCATGATTATATTTGTTCTGCCCCAAACTTCAAGGTAAGAAAGAACTTGTATATATGTATATATTTATGTATATATTAAATATGTATATATTTATACTTACAAATTATTTCTTATATATAATTATAATAATGATTAATATCAATAAAGGACTTAGAAGACTGGATTTCAATGAAGGATATTAACAGAGTTGATCTATAATTTAGCCTAATTTAACAGTATATATCTGCAATCAGTTTACTTACCTACTTTAGGACAGAATTTCCTCATCTACAAAATGGTAAATACTTCATGATTTTGTTGTGAAGTTTAAATAGATAATGTTAGTGATAAAAGCATTGTCATAGTGCCTACTCTGTATAAAAATCACTAACATTTCATTAGTATTAGATTTTGTGCTTATGTTAGTATAATCACAGAAGGGGAGCATACAATTTGTAAAACACATTAACAAATATATTCATAGAATTCTAGAAATAATAGAGACAAACCATGAGACTGCACATGGATGTCAGTGATCTGAAAAATCCAGAGTTTGGATGAAGCTAAATTATGGACAGGTGCAATGATTCAAGTCAAAACAATTTCCAGAAAAGTTGTTTTAAGTTGTCCATTTTATGAATAGTTCAGGTTGTTGTGGATTAATCTGATTAAAGATGCCGTGAAAACACTTACAAAAAGGTCCCTTATTGATTTATGCAAAGGGGAGAAAAAAGACTCACCAGGAATTATTCTTCTCTCAAGTAGACATAAGAGCACTGACTCAAAAGAAAAAGTTGAAGCTAAGAGCATACTAGTGTTGAAGCATTTAGCACAATTTTATTTTGGTTTTGAATATACTAAGGTGGACATGTTTTCAAATATTTATAATCTCTTATTTTTGATTAAATATCTTTAAGGTTTAATGTTCAGATCATTGAATCAAAATAATTGGTTAGAGGATCTTAATTTACTTTGTAGAGAACTTTTTTCGCCTCTATGCTTTATCTTTAAGACTTTAAAGAATAAAAAAGCAAAGACAACCCAAAACTTGAAATTGAGAGGATTGGCAGTGAGCATCTGGGGTAAAATGGAAGGAAGAGTTCTCTTCTCTCTTCAAGACCAGCAGCAATTCCCCATTTCAATCTCTTGAGTAATTCATTCTTTGAAACTTGTGTCCTTTTTGAATAAAGAATGCACTAACCTTTAAAATCCCCACCTTGTTACTTATGATACGTGGTCTGGTTTTGTTTACTTATCATACACAAACTCAGTTTTTTATTTAAAAGGATTTAGATTCTAAATTCATTTTTCAAATCCAAAACTGTGTGATTATAAATAATTGACATTAAAAAATACTGTATATTTGCAACCAATGTGTTATGTTGATATACAGAATCCCTCCCTCCCTCCTTCTCTCTCTTGCTCTCTCTCTGTCACACACACACACACACACACACACACACACACACACTGCCCTACTTTAGAAATTTGTCCATTTTAGGAAAAGCAAATAATTTAGGCTATGTGATTGTTTTTAAAATTAGTAACATAATTCTCTTCTTCATTTAGAAAGGAAAATTGTTCCCACTTTTGGACGATCCCCCTATTTTGTAGAGTAGATACATTTGAAGAGTGCCCATTTCACTTTAAATTGTTCCATAGAAAATATGATTTCCAAACTAAAAGCAATAGACCATTTATCAATGAATTTTACTCTATTATTTCATGTTTTGTAAGAAAAAAATGAATTAGGATATTGCCAGAAGTAGAAAAATGATTTATTCTCCCAGAGAAAAATACCTCTGTGGAAGCTGAACATGCATTTTATAGTCATATCCTTGAAACTAAAGAGTTTTAAAATTCATGAACTACTGAAATCAATTCATTAAATGCAATTATTCACTGCCTTCCTCTGTTTTATCTCTAATATTGATCAATTAGACATTAGCAATATTATGGTATTTTATAATAAAAAGACATTATTGTCTAACTTCATGTCAGCTTACTACAGAACAGCGATATGGGAATGCATTCATCCAACAATGAACTGAATTTTGTTTGATTGAATAGATGTATAAATTATGTCACTAAAAAGAATTTTAAAGGACATTTGGTACAATCATCTATTTTATATTTTAATATCATGAAGAATAATATATTAAAAACTCTCATAAGCAATCATCAATTACATAAATAGTAAACAAATCTCAACCATTTTCTTAGGAAAATATTCTGAAAAAGACTGTGGCTTGCTGAATACTTAGAGCTAGTACTGGTTAATCTTCCATTTACTTAAGATATGTCTGCTATCAACAGTTGTAAACTCATCAATATTGATCAGTATTTATCCCAAGAATATTTATAACAGTTGTAGCTCTTACTCTACTATTGGTTTTATTTACCATCATCTAAATTGTTAAATGCTAATGTAAAATGGATGAGTTGCCTATGGAAACTAAGTTGAATATTTGCAAAGAGCAATTAAAGATAAATTATTTACAATATCCTCTTAAATTACTTAGAGCAGAAATGTAACTATTGGGGAAAACTTTAAAAACTAGAAGTATTTTGCGTCAGATTGCTTTGCAAATGTATTTCAAACAAAAGGAAACAAACTGAAATCCATGTACGTATTATGGGTGTGGTTTTTGCAAGAAAGATGAATTAGAACTCAATCAGAAAGAAAGGAAAGAATCATATATATGATTATATTATTGTGATATATATTCATTGTAATCATATTATATTTTATTCATTATGTATTGTTATTATTTAATAAAAGTATATTTTAAATATATTAACTATTATATATTAATAGTTAATATAAATATTATTATATAATATATTTAATATGTATTCAAATTATCTACATGTACTAGTGCATCACTCTATTGTGTGTATCAAAGTACATACATAAAAATAGAAGCTAAATGTGAATAAAATAAAAAAAATTCAAAATAGAAGTTGTAATGTTTCTTTCCTGGTTTCCCAATTAATCATCATAAGCTTATTTGACTCATGATTTCTATTAGAGTGCACTTTCAGTGAGATGCTCACACTCAGCTCCAGCACTTCTGTCTTTGGCTTTAGGGTAAACCACAGTATATCTTCTATTTACCTGGCACTCATTTAAACTCAGGCATAGGGTTTACAGTTTCTCTCTATGTTGAAGGAATTCACCTTATGAAATGTCCTCTTGAATTTCATTCTTCCATTTCTTATTTTGAGATTCATCCACGTCTTTCCTTTTCATAGTTGCATAGCATTCCATTGTATGGGTATACCATCAATTGTTAATCTATTTACCCATTGGTGAATATTTGAGATTTTATTATTTTATTGCTCCCTGCCAGGCTTAGGTTGCAAGCTTAATTTCTCCCCTATCCTTTTGTGATCAAATGCCAGCACAATTTATCCATAACTCAGCTTTCAAATCTATGAATGAGATCATGACAGTGATAGGCAGCTCTTCCAACTTAATCGAAGCAAAGCCAGTACTTCAAAACAATCACCTTTTGTTGTATTTACAGTCCCTGTGACAGTCAGGAACTCAAAAAGAACAGAACAGAATGGTTTGTCTCTGTTCTCCAATATCTTGTGTTTAAGCTGCAAAGACTTGAATGGCTGCTGGGCACTCAAATGGCTGGTGCTGGGATCATCCGGAGGCTCCTATGCTTATATCATGCCAGAGATGGGAGGGCTTGGAGACTTAGCTTAGCTGAGACTGTGGATCTTTCTGTAGGCACCCCATGTTCCTCGGACTTTTCACAGAATGGCAGCTGGCTTCTGAATGTGAACACCTCAAGAACAATCATTTATTCCAAGAGAACCAGGTAGAAGCTGCATGGCTTTTTATGACCCATTTTGGAAGCCACAAAAAGTTACTTGTGCTGTACTCTTGGTTGAAGTAGCCATAAATGTGTTTAGAGCCAAGAGAAAAGGATATAGACAACTCCTCTTGAAGGATGAAATGCCATACAAATTGTGATTTTTTAAAAAAAAACTGCTACACCAACTACAGGATATATACAATGTATGGTTTGTTTTAATTTTTAAGACTTTTTGTAGTATAATTAAGGTACAATAAACTGCATATTTTCAACATATACAATTTGATAAGTTTTAACTAATATACATACCCATGAAACCAACAAAACAATCAAAATAATGAATACATCTAACACAATCAATAGTTTCTCTAAGGCACTTCTAGCTTGTCAATCACATCTACTTTCATTAAAAATTATATATCATTTTCTAAAATTTAATAGTTTTTTGAATTTTTCATTCAGTATAATTATTTTGAGATTCATTCATGCCTTTCCTTTTCAGAGCTGAGTAGCATTCCATTGTGTGGGTGTACTGTCCTTAATTAATCTACTCACCAGTTGATGAATATTTGAGTTTTTATCATTTGAGATATAACAAATAAGACTTTCATATACACATTTTACTATGTCATATGCATTATTCTCTCCATTAAATCTAAGAAACATTGGCTGAGTCTTATAATAGGTGTATGTTTAACCCTTTAAGAAATGGCCAAATTGTTTTCTAAAGTGGTTGTACCATTCGGAATTTTTACCAGCAGCATTTATTTTTTTATCTTGTTTTTTTTAAGATTTTATTTATTTATTTATTTATTTGAGAGAGACAGAGTGAGAGAGATCATGAGCAGGGGGAAGGGTAGAGGGAGAAGCAAACTCCCTGCTGAGCAGGGAGTCTGATATGGGACTCAATCCAGGACTCTGAGATCATGACCTGAGCTAAAGGCAGACGCTTAACTGACTGAGCCACCCAGGCACCCCACCAGCAGCATTTAAGTGTCCAAGTTCCTCAATGTGTTCTCCATAACTCATTCAGTCGTTTTAATATTAGTCCTTCTCAATTTGCATTTCTCTGATGACTTACAATGTTGAACATCTTTTCATGTGTTCTTTTTTTTACCATCTCTATATCTTTTTTGATAAAATATTAAAAACTTTTGCCTTTTTTACTTGGAATTTTTATTTTGTTTTCTTATTATTAGATTGTGATATTTTATATATTCTAGATACACATCCCATACGAGATGTATGGTTTGCAAAGATTTTCTCCCAGTCTGTGTGTTATCTTCCTATTCTCTAAACAGTGACTGTTTAGAGCACAGGAATTTTGTTTTGCTTTCAATTTTCATGAACTCTATAATTTGTTTTAGAAACAGATCATGGCTTTGAGACTATATCTACAAAATATTTTCCTATTTCAAGATCACAATGTTTTCTTCTTCAGTAAGTTTTTCCTAGGTTACTATTAGCAGATTGAAGAAGCTTTCTTTTTATCCTATTTTGCTGAGAGTTTTTATAGAGGACATTGAATTGTGTTAAAAGCATTTCTGAGTATATTGAAATGAATATATCAGGTTTTTTTTGTTTGTTTGTTTATTTGTTAATATTGTGAATTAAATTGATTTGTTTTCAAATGTAAATCCCAATTTGCATTTCTGGATTAAAGCCTGCCTGGCCTTCATGTGTCATCCTTTTCATACATTGTTGGATTCAATTTCTTTTGTTGTAATGTCATTATTTGGTTTTGGTATCAGGGTAATGCTGACTACATTAATAGAGAAGTAGTAATTCCTTTTCTATTCATTAGAAGAATTTATGTTGAATTGATATTATATCATCCTTAAATATTTTGTAGCATTCACAATTTTAGTCATCTGGGTCTAGAGTTTTCTTTGTGAGATTTCTAAGTACAATTTTTATTTTTATAATACATGAGGATTATTGGATTTATTCTTGGGTGACTTTTGATAATTTATAGCTTTTAGATAATTTGTTCATTTTATCTAAGTTGTTAAATTTATTGGCCTAAAGTTTTCTATTATATCCCCTTATTATCCCTTTTATGTATTGCAATTTTTAGTGATATAACTCTTCTCATTCCTAATTGATAGTTTGTGCCTCCTCATTTTTTCCCTGATTTATCTGGATAGAGGTTAATCAATTTTATATATCCTCTCAAAGAACCATATTTTGTTTTCATTGATTTTCTCTATTCTTTTTTTAA
Source organism: Phoca vitulina (assembly GCF_004348235.1). Lineage (NCBI taxonomy): Eukaryota > Metazoa > Chordata > Mammalia > Carnivora > Phocidae > Phoca > Phoca vitulina. The sequence continues at coordinate 21,662,891 of NW_022589706.1, forward strand.
ATTTGATTGATTTTTTTTTCTGACCTTTATTATTTTTCCTAGCCTACTTCGTTTTTTTTATTTTCTCCTCTTTTTCTAGTTTCTTAAGGTGGAAACTAAGAAAATTGATTTGTAAACTTTCCTCTTTTATAACATGTGCTTAATATAAGTGCCCAAAATTTCCATCTAAATATTGCATTAGCTGCATTTCACAAATTTTGAAACACTGGGTTTTCATTTTCATTCACATCAAAATACTTACTTACCAGATTTTCTTTTGAACTGTGCTGTCATCTGTGTGTGATTTAGAAGTGTGTTACTTGGCTTTCAAATATTTGGGGATTTTCAAAATACATATCAGATATTGATTTTAAATTTAATTCCACTTTGTTCAGAGAAAATAGATTGCATGGTTTAAATAATTTTGAAATGATTTGTAATTATTATATTGGACAGACTACTCTATAAATGTCAATCAGATATATCTGCCTGATAGTATTGTTCAAAGCATCTATATTCTTACTAATTTTCTTTCTACTTGTCCTATCAATTATTGAGAGGTTAGTTTTGAAATCTCAGACTGTTAGTTTGGATTTGTCTATTTCCCATTTAATTTCTGTTGGGTTTTGCTTCACATATTTAAAGTGTTGGGATATAAAGACATAAATATTGTGTATTTGTATCCTCTTCATCAATTTAAATTTTCATCAATATAAATGACTTTCTTTTTCTCTAGTAATATTATTTGTTCTCAAATCTACTTTGAGATTAATACAGCTCCTTTAGTTTTCTTTGATTAGTTTTACCATAAAACATATTTATTCACCTATGTACTGTTAATCTATATGTGTATTTATGTTAAAATGAGTTTCCCATAGGCAGTATATAGTTATATCTTGATTTTCTTGTCAAATGTTACAACTCTTAATTATGATGTTTAGACAACTTATATTAACATGATTATTTATGTGGTTAGTTTTAAGTTTACCATCTTACTGCTTGTTTTCTATTTTGCACTTCGTTCTTTTTCCCTTCATTTGTGTTGACTTTTGGTTGAGTATTTTTTAGGACTTAATTTTACCTCCTTTCTTGGCTTATTATGTATAACTTTTTAAAAAGCACTTGCTTAAGTTTAGAGTTTTAACTAATCACAATTTACATTTAAATAACAATATACTGCGTTGTGTAAACTATAATCACTTTACAAAGCAATTCCATTTGGCCTCCTGTCCTTTGTGTTAATGTCATATATGCTACCACTAATATGTTAAAACCGCACAATACATCGTTTTGTTTTATGTGGTTTCTTTTTTTTTTTGCCTCAATAAACCATCTTTTTTCAAAAATTGAAGTGTTATATTAGTTTCAGGCATACAATATAATGATTCAGTGATGCTATACATTACTCAGTGCTCATCAAGATAAATATACATTTGATCCCCTTTATCTATTTCTCCCATCCCCCACCTACCTCTCCTCTGGAACCACCAGTTTGTTCTCTGTATTTAAGAATCTGGGTTTGTCTTTTTGTTTTGTATGTGTGTGGGGTGTTTTTTTTTTTTTTTTTGTCTCTGTCTTTTGTTCCTGTTTGTTCATTTGTTTTATTTCTTAAATATCACATATAAGTGAAATCATCTGGTATTTGTCTTTCTCTGATTGATTTATTTCACTTAGCATTATAACCCCTAATCCATCCATGTTATTGCAAATGGCAAGATCTCATTCTTTTTATGGCTGAGTAATATTCCATAATACACACATATTATGTATTACATATATAATATATATGTATGTACATATATTACATATTGCATATTATATATGTAATTACATATTACATATATAGGACATATTACACATTACATATATATGTAATATATTTATATTACGTATGTATATTCTGTTATATATATATGTATATTACATCTTCTTCATCCATTCATTTATGGGTGGACACTTGGGTTGCTTCCCAATCTTGGCTATTGTAAATAATGCTGCAGTTAAACATATAAGCCCATATATATTTTTGAATTAGTGTTTTCATTTTCTTTGGGTAAATACCCAGTAGTGGAATTAATGGATCACATGGTAATTCTATTTTTAACTTTTTGAGAAACCTCCATACTGTTTTCCATAGTGGCTACACCAATTTGCATTCCTACCAACCATGTCCTCCCAAACACTCACTGTTCCCTATGTGTTTTATTTTAGCCATTCTGACAGATATAGTAAAGTGATATCTCATTGTGGTTTTGATTTGCATTTCCCTGATGATTAGTGATGTTGATCTTTTCTTTTGTCTGTTGCCCTCTGTATGTCTTCTTTGAAAAGCTTGTATTCAGGGGTGCCTGGGTGGCTCAGTTGGTTAAGCATCTGCCTTTGGCTCAGGTCATGATCCCGGGGTCCTGTGTTGGAGCCCTGCAGCAGGGCTCCCTGCTCAGAGTGGAGTCAGCTTCTTCCGCTCCCTCTGTTCCTCCCCACCTCACTCACACTTTCTCTCTCTCTCTCAAATAAATAAATCTTAAAAAAAAAAAAAAAAAACTGTATTCAGGTACTCTGCCCATTTTTCAATCTAATTATTTGTGTTTTTTGGTGTTAAGTTGTAATAAACTACCTTATTAAAAAAAGTATTTATTTACCTAGTTTCATGCTTTTCATTTTCTGTAGGTCCAGATTTTTATCTGATACCATTTTTCCATTCACTAAAACACTTATTTTAATATCTCTGTATTACATGGTTTATCAGTGATGATTCTTTTTATCTCTTTATGTTTGAAAAAGTTTACTTCACAATAATTTGGAAGAATTTTCCATGGGTATAGAATTCTAGGTTAACAGTTTTGGTTTCTTTTTGTTGTTGTTTTCAATTTTCCTTGAAAGCTGTGCCCCTCCATCTTCTACCTCACACTGTTTCCAATGAGAAATCTGATACCAACCTTATCTTTTTTCCTCTGTTTGTCTTCTCTTTATCCCTTATTTTAAGAAATATCATTTTGATATGACTGCTGCACTTTTCTTCAGTTTATTATGTTTGGATCTTGAGCTTTTTGAAGTTCTGGGTTTATACCATTTATTTGGACAAATGTTAGCCATTATTTCTTCCAATATGTTTTTATTGTTCCCTCTCTTCTCCTTCAGCTACTCCAATTATACAAATATTAAGTTTCCTAAAATTGTCCTACATCTCATTGGTGCTATGTTCATTTTTTATCAGTCTCTTTCTCATTTCACTTTGAATAATTTTTATTGCTATGTGTTAGGTTCACTAAACTTTTTGTCTACAAGATCTAATCTGTTTTTGATTCTATTCTGTGCATTTTCATTTCTGTCATTATAGTTTCTATTTGTAGAAGTTTAATGGGGGTCTTCTTTGTATCTTCTATGTGTATACTTGCCAAGCTGTCCTTCCTCTTCCCTCTTGCACTTAACATGGCTATAATAACCTTTTGATGCCCCTGTCTTCTGATTTTATCATCTGTGTAATTTCCATGTCCATTTCTGTTGATTTTTTTCCTTTTATTATGTGTCATATTTTCCTGCTCTTTTGCATGCCTGCAATTGTTTACTGGATCCCAGACATTGTAGATTATCCCAAGTTAGCGGCTGGATGTTTTGTATTTTTTTAAAAATACACTTGACTTTCTAAGTTACTTGGAAATAGTTTGATCCCTCAAAACTAACTTTTCAGTTTTATTAGGCAAGAGCAGAACAGCCTTTAATTTAACATTTTACCACTAAAAAGATACACATCTGATTTTCTAACTCGCATACTTCAAGTTATGGGAATTTTTTTTCCACTGTTCATCAGCTGTCCTAATTTTCTGGAAAGGATGGTTCTTCATGGAGATTTCACTTCAGAAACCAGAACAATCCCAGGCAAAGTAATATTATTGGTCATACCATGGGGAACGCAGATTATTGTTGTCCTGTATAAACTCAGATAATGATTTCATGTAATCTGTTCCCCCCCCACCCCACTCTCAGGTAGTTTCCTCTTACTAATGTGCCAACCAGTCCTGAACTAAAGACTCTAGGGGAACCTCCTGAAGATCTCTGAGCTCTGTATGTGCAGTTCTTCTCTAGTAGTCTTCTCTCCAATCTCTAGCCTCTTTGGTTTTGCCAGACTCCCATACCATCTCTTCAACTTAGGCAGATTGGCAACGTCTCTATAAGCTCCCCTCTTGCCATTCAGCCTGTAAATTGGGGCAATCTTAGGGTTCACCTTATTGGATTCCCCTGTCTTGTGTTTTCTGATATCCAATGACTGAATGCCATTGTTTAATATATTTTACTCAGATGTTTAAAAGTTTCAGAGAGTAGGGTAATTCTGGTCCCTGTTACTCCATCTTGCTTGCAATCAGAAGTCTTCAAGTGTTCTATACAACTGTCTAAATATTTGTGGTGTATTTGTTGAGGGTCAGCTAATAAATAATGTCATTTGAATACATGTAAAATTATTTTTTTAAAGTAGAAAATAAAACTGACTTATTTAAATAGCTATGTACCTTATTTTAAAGAAGTAAATATAAAATAACAAATTTAAAAATAGATTATAAAATAAGTAACATAGGCTCATAAAAGGAAAATTCAATCATAAAGTTGTATATATATTTTTTTTAAATAATGAGATATGTGGATGATATAGAATATAACAAATATAAATTGGTGTGAATATTACAAAATAAAACCTCTTTATTTGATGCTTACTGATGTAACAATATGTGTAATGATGTGGTGTCTTAGATTTTTATTAAAATATTTAAGAAAATAAAAAACACAAAAAAACAAACCAAAAACCCACAGTCAGAAAATGAGTCGTATATATGAAATAAGTAGACAAAATGTTACTTGTTGAAGACTGTTGATGGACATAGAGTAACATATTCTACTATTCTGTTTTTATGTATTTTCTAATACTCATTTATAATTGATTTTTTAAAAACTGAAATAGGAAGTAAGAATTAAATCTATGAATTGAAATGGAGAATGATCAGGATATTGAATCTGACTGGCACTGTGTTAAAGATTAGGAGTAAGTTTGTGGCAACATTTGATCAGAAAGATAATGTTGTCAAGTATAACTGTTAATTTCATCTTAGTACCCAAGAGATTCATGGTGAAATGAAAACTAATGATACAGGGCGCCTGGGTGGCTCAGTTGGTTAAGCGACTGCCTTCGGCTCAGGTCATGATCCTGGAGTCCCTGGATCGAGTCCCGCATCGGGCTCCCTGCTCGGCGGGGAGTCTGCTTCTCCCTCTGACCCTCCCCCCTCTCATGTGCTCTCTCTGTCTCATTCTCTCTCTCTCAAATAAATAAATAAAATCTTTAAAAAAAAAAAAAAAAAAAAAGAAAACT
>NW_022589706.1:21668325-21897525 GCF_004348235.1 Phoca vitulina
AAAAAAAAAAAAAAAAAAAAAAAAGAAAACTAATGATACAGACACAGGAAGATAAGTGGAGGTTAAGATAAAAACCCCATATGATAGTATGCAAGAGACATTTAAAAGCCTTCAACTAGAAAATGAGAAGGAGATGTACAATGAGATTACCAAGGTCTTCTTAACTTCTCAGATAGAGAGTAGGAGAAGAGGTTCAGCAATTGAACCACATAAATAATGCTTGCGGTATAAAAGCTGTTTTATGATTGGGGAATAAAATAAATTGAATTATTTCAAAACTATAGTCAATACCTAAGTTGAGAGAGAATTTTAAAGACTGAATCATACAGTGGAAATTTGATTGGTGTGAAAAAAAAATTAGGGAAATCCCATGAAGCAGAAGCCAAATATGGAAGTGAATGGGAAAGAGATATAAACTAAATGAAGTGCAATTAATATGAATAATAAACACTTAGATGATGCCAGTGAACTTGGAAATTAAAAAATGATTCCTTGCTGTAAGCATTTAATTTTATTGGTTTTCAAACCATCACATAGAGGAATTAAAAGGGAATAATTGTGGGGAAATGGGAATAGCATTTGTAATTTATTATTTTGAGACATTTAGCTATGACAAGAAGGAATAAACATGATGGCTTAAAGAAGGATAACATTTGATTGATTTCTGCCCCCTCTCCACTTGACAAAGGGATTCTGCAACAGATTTGCAAAAAAAATTTGAAATGTTTAATGAAATAGTTGCTGAGATTCTTGAAAAAAGAACAATGTGATATAATTAATGATGAAACATAAAGAGAGTTTAATTTGGAAGATGAATAAATAGGAGAGAGAAAAAAAAAGGAAGAATTCCATTAGAAAAATTCTTAAGCCTATATAGTTCAGAGTTTTCACATAAGATACATTTTCTATAAGTAAAGATGTTAGAATTCAGCAATGGGAAGTGAAAGTGTTATACTTACTTTTAATGTTGGAGGTAGTGGATTTGCATTAAGATAGAAAATGACCATATTAGGGGGAGCCTAAAAGATGAAGATAGATAGATAGATGATAGATAGATAGATGATAGATAGATAGACAGATAGATAGATAGATAGATGATAGATCGATGATAGGTAGATAGACAGCAGAGGGATCTGCTGAGACTTGTCACGTAGAGCTGCCTGAAAGAATTGTATCTGGTGTGGAGATAGGGGACTATTTCTATTGGCTAGTGTATTTAATTTGTAGAGAATATTGTTGCCCACACAATTTGTCATTTTTATTTAACACTTATATGTGAGCATATCATCAAACTGATGGCTTAATCAAACTGATAGAAGAATACAAACAATTTAATAATTTGATGTAGTACAGCTACATGTCACATAATCATAGCCTTTACAAAGATCCATGTTTTCAAAATATCCATGGAGGTCTTGATGGAATTTAAATTACTGACTAAATATTGTGAGCCAGAAGATATAAACTGCAGTTTGATAGCAAGACTCAGTGGCATTGGGAGGCCTAAAGGAGAAGAATTGGTATTGTTTAAATTTAGTACATGCCCACGAGTGCTATTATCGATTTTATGATATGAGTTTTGTAACTAAGATAAAAGCAATGGTAAAGCCTTTAGGTTTGTCTCATTTTTCCCTCTCATTACATAATACAAGAAAGTAAGCCATTTAAATATATATATATTTTTAAAATAATATATGCATATTTAATAATAATCAAGTAATTTGCTAATGGTGGAGTGGGTAGTTGGCTTTATAATTGGCTTTGAACAAATGTACAAAAAGAAGCATCCAGATTATCACTTTTCAGAAAGTCAGAAATAGGAAAGAGTACATGTATAATGTCATACTTAATAACACTGAATAAGTATTTATATGTCTAGGGTAGCTATATGATCATGTTATACTTTAGATTTTTTAAATTGTATATGTAATAAGTATCATATATTATATATATAAATTATATATATCTCCTTTTCCTACATTAGAATAATGCTAAATTTTATTTTTATTTTATTTATTTATTTTATTTTTGTTTGTTTGTTTATTAGACAGAGAGAGAGCATGAGCAGGGGGAGCAGCAGGCAGAGGGAGAGGGAGAAGCAAGTTCCCTGCTGAGCAAGGAGCCCAAAGCAGGGCTGGATCCCAGGACCCCAGGATCATGACCTGAGCTAAAGGCAGCCGGTTCACCAACTGAGCCACCCAGGAGCCCCAAATAATGCTAAATTTTCATTGTTGATTGAGATCAATTAGTTAAATACAATTCATTAAATGAAGGTGCTAAGCTAGTACACAACCTGAACTATCTTGAAAAACCTTCCTCAAATTTTTTGAAACTGCGTTCTAAAATACTTTGTAAAAACTAGTTTAAACTGCTATTTTAAAACTAGTTTGAAACCCAACCACCTTGATTGAGCAATTACAAAAAGAAACAAAACAACACTTGGTTTTTCCTTAAGAGAGCAAGAATAGTTATGTATAATCAATAATTTACAACAACAGAGAAATGTTCAGGAAATCTTACAGGAAAGAAAAATCCTGTAATTCAATTTTTTGGTGTTTTTTTTTTTGTGTGTGTGTGCAAAATGGTGGTTTATTAAAGCACGGGGATGGGACCCATGGGCAGAAAGAGCTGCTGCCCTGGGGTTGTGAGGGGGGTGCTGATTATATACTATGGGGGTGGGGGAGGTAATGAAAAAGGGAGGTTTCAAAAGACCTTTCAGATGCTAAGGAGGACCTACAAGATACCAGAGGCCTTGCCATTGTCAAGTTAAGGTTGGTTTTCCCCTCTAGCAAGGTATTAACATTAAGATAGTTGGAAAATTCCTGAAAGAACGTCACACATGTCCCACCCAGGAGTGGGGGACGGGGGAAGGTTGCAGAGTGTCAGCTTATGCTTTGTCTTCAGCCAGAGCTCTGCTTCCTCATCATTTCCCCCCTGAACAATTTTGACCCTTAAATCTTTAAGGTTGTTGTAGGTGGAAGTTCTCATCTTCTGTAATGTCTTCCTGCTGAACAGGGGCATAGAGATGTCCCTACCTATGGGTCAATATTGGTCAGTTGGGGCTTATATAGATACAGGAGTTACAAAAGGCAGAGGCTGCTGAATCCAAGGGAGACTGCATGTGTAGATCTTCCCAAGTGGAAAGGATCATCTGTTGGCTTGAAGTCATGGCAATGAAGGTGTTGACACCAGGTGGAGAGACATCGGAGAAAACAGCAAATCATGATTAGTGTAAGGAAATCATTAAAGAAAACGATTTAATCAATCATTAAAGAAGGGGCGCCTGGGTGGCTCAGTCGTTAAGCTTCTGCCTTCAGCTCAGGTCATGATCCCAGGGTCCTGGGATTGAGCCCCGCATCGGGCTCCCTACTCAGCGGGGAGCCTGCTTCTCCCTCTGCCTCTCTCTGTCTCTTATGAATAAATAAATAAAATCTTTAAAAAAAAAAAGAAAAATCATTAAAGAAAAGAGAGGGATGTTTAAAGTCCCAATTTGAGGGGTGCCTGGGTGGCTCAGTCGGTTAAGTGGCTGCCTTAGGCTCAGGTCATGATCCTGGGGTCCTGGGATTGAGCCCCACATCTGGCTCCCTGCTTGGAGGAGAGCCTGCTTCTCCTTCTCCCTCTGCCTGCCACTCTGCCTACTTGTGCTCTCTATCTCTCTATCAAATAAATAAATAAAATCTTTAAAAAAAATAAAAAAATAAAGTGCCAATTTGAGTATTTGTCACAAACCCAGAAATATTTTGTGGTCATCTGGAACATATGCATAGCATTTTGATTTTATGACAGCACACATTCCACTTGTGCAGCAGTTAAACAATCTAATGTCGTTCTATTTTATAAAACTGCTTTAGGTATTTGTGTTACTTCAGTATTTAGTAGAGAAATGCTATTTTGAGTATCACTTAGGGCCTTGACCGTGTGCTTATTAAGAGCTTCCATGTGCCAAACAACACCCTCTAGTCCCCGAGAGGGAACAAAAAAGGATGTTAGTTGGTCATACCAATAAGACACAGAACATGTTCACCATTGTTTTAAATTTGGAAGGTTGGCTGGGTCGGTAATGATTTTAACAATGTGTCCATGCATCCAGGCAAAACCCAGAGTACAGTGGCCTATCTAGCCTGGGGGAAGCCATGAACACAAGTTAGAGCCATATAGCCATTGGGTCCTGTTAGGAGACAGTCATCTGATTCTGGGCCTCCTTTAACTGCAGCAAGATATCAAGGGCTATTCAGTTTTGGAGAGCCATCTTTTGAATGTGTAATAAAAGACAGTCTGTTGTTAACTTTGTAGGGACCAAGGGAATCCAAATCTAAGGATAATTTTTCTTAGCAAAGTTTTTGTCACCTCCATGGCCTTTTTACCCAAATCAGTAGCCTGGTGTAAACTCTGTATTACTTTCATTGGTTCCTAAGGTCATATCCTTTGATGTCCTTTGAGGTGAATTACAGCTACCTCCTTCAGTAGGTGTACAGCCTTAAGAAGAGTAATAATTTCAGGCCCATATTTGATTGAGGAGTTATGGCTTGATAATAATCCCCCTTTCTTCCAAATTGCTCCATGGACATGTAGGACTAGGAAAGCATATTTGGAGTCAGTATAAATGTTAACTTTTAAGGCTTTGGCAATTGCAAAGCATGAGTGAGCACTATAGCATATCCAGCTTTTCTTATCCCTTTTTCCATGAAACTATTGTCATCAGTAAATCAACTGTCATCTGTATTTTCAATAGGAGAGTCTTTTAAATCTGGTCGACTAGAGTACACAGGTCAATAATCTCTGAGCAGTCATGTTCTAATTTGGAAGTACGATGGTCAGGCCCAGGCATAAGGGTAGCAGGGTTTAAAGTTTGACAAGTTTTTAGTATTATTTCAGGAATATCTATAAGTGTAGCCTGGTATTTAATAAGTCGGCCTCCATCATCCTTTGATGGCCTTTGGTTTCTAAGACCAAAGTGATTTCATCATCCCAGCCACATAGAATTGGTCAAGGTGCTAGTTGAATTATATACTTGTGGGGGAATCAATCCCATTTTCCAGTTGTTTAAATAATCATGTGCCCATGGGGTCCTGTTATTATCCCCACAGAATAACAAGCAAGAAGATGGTCTATATGAGCTATTGTGCAATTTCTCTGAAGTTTACCTCAAGTTGTCTAGCTTAGGTAAACAACAAACATTTAAAGACAATCAGATCTGGAATTTAACATCCACAAAGATGTGTTATTGAAACATAATTTTTCTTTCAAAAATAACCCTCATTTTTAATCAGAAGTAACCAAATCAAGACTAATTTGTTCAAAAAACAAGTCCGGTTTTAACAAACTTGGCCTAATTATTTACATAAGCTCAGCAAGAATAGTGAGTGATCATATAGATCTTTTAGAATCTGCCTTGCTGGAACTTTTATAAGGAATCTCTAAGTTGAGCTTTTAGTAGCCTCTCCAGGCCAGAAGCCAAGCCAAGTACTTGCCATCAGACATGCCTGCAATACCTGTAGATTTGGGCAGAATTCCTCTTCACGAGGTTCCCAATATATCCTGAGGTTCCTGCACCTGCCAGGAAGTGACATTCTTTACTCACCTGGTGAAGCTACTGGGAACTTGGTAAGCAAGGTATCAGGCCAACATTTCCTAGGGGCTTTATGGCTCCAGGTTTCATAAAGTCAACCTTAGTTCCTTAAAGCTGTTTGGTCATATCTGAGTCTATGCATGTCTCTCTCAACTATGACATTCCAGTCAAAGCCTTGGTAAAATAACCTATGTTTCCAATGATGTCCTGTTACAAGGAGAGCAGATTCTTATTGAACTTATGCAAATGACTATGATTGCCATGGAAGAAAGAATAATTACTGAGACCTTTTGAATTTTGGAGGGTTCAGGTAGACAGAAAAGTTAAATGCTTTGTTTACAAATAAATACTTTATGTTTCTGGAAGTCCTAGATATCTTAAGAGAAAGTTTCCCTAATCTAGAAGAGTAAACATTAGAGAACCAGCAGTGTTTCAACCAAGAGTTACAAAACTTTGTCTTTTTAGTTCATTTAGTCCCATGTTACTATTTCTTATTTAGTTTCAGTGGAGCTTTAGTTAATTCTGGAAATTCTTACTCACTTCAGTTTTGATCTTAAAGATATTGAATACCTGTTTTTGTCCTAAAAGTCCTTTATATGAACCTCCTTGAAGATGAAACAATAAGAACAATTACAAATGACAAAAACTCAGAAATGGACATTGCTAATGATCTGATATGAGAGTTCATTATAATACAATTGACAAGGAAACTCAGTTATTCTGTGACACGTTAACACTTCAATAGCCAGAATATTGAGTGATGATGACCTTATACCAGAATGTAACATACCAAACAAACAAGCCTAATTAGTCAAGGAGACTTTGTTCATGATTTAAATCTTGGGGAACTTTGTTAAAACCTTAAGTTTTAAAGCACACAGAAATAAGATTAGGGATATTGATGACCTGATAAAGGCAAAACATAGAAACTGTTTTTTCTGGGCAGGCAAAGAGAAAACAACTGTTTACATTTTCTTGTCAAGAGCAGACCAACAATTCAAGAAAACTTGTCTTTTTGAACAGAGAGAAAGCAAACTTTCAATTTTATACCAGTGTACTTTAAAATCCATTTATTTCAATCTTAGTCTTCCTGACCACACCTAAAATTCTGTTTTCCCTTCATAAACCTTCTACAACTTACCTTTGCTTTCAGATTTGTCCCAAGCCATTTCTTTCCAAACAACCAGTCTCATATTGGACAAAATTACCTTCTTTCACCTTCAACAGCAATGCATTTCCATTCCTTATATCTTTCTTACATATCTCCTACTTTTCCACATACAGAGCTGTTTCCCTTATTTCCATCAGTCTTAATTACATTTAGCCAAATTTTGCACTCTTAGAAACCTTAGTCTCCAGTGAAGACTAAGTAGTAACCAATTGTGAACTATTTCACCAGAATTCTTTAGATGGCAAGTTTATGAATTAATTAAGCACAAGTCATGTTTAAGCAGATTTAAATACCCTTAGTTTCTTTGCAGTAAGAAGTCAAAAGCACAAACCTATGTCCAGTTATCAATGACTTAGCACTTTATCCTATTTGGAAAAGACCTAGATGTCCAATGAATTTCATTCCATTTATCATCCAAGCAAAACTTTAAAGCTTCAGGTTACCAAAGACTTTGAAAGCTATTCTAGCAATTACCCATGAAAACTTTGATGAGATAGACAATTAACCATCATTTCAGTCATCTTTTTGCTAACAAATTGCAACAGAGATAACATGAACTTATTTGACCTTTAATAAGCCTCGATAGAAGTTTCATGTTTACTGCTGATAACTTAAAGACATGTCTATCTTAATTAAACCAACAAATTTAACTTAGTTCCAATAATGAACTATGTTTCACCTGGATCCTCCCCATTGTCAGTTTTGACCTGAGACACTGGTGTCTCATCTGGAGTGGGTAGTGGTAAGTCCAGAGGGTGCTCTTCTTGCTCCTTGACAGTAAAGGGAGGAGGAGTCATGGTGCCTGAGGCACCAAGGATGGTCTAGAAGCCAGTTATGTGGGCTGCATCGAAGGTGGCACAGAAACAGGAGAAGGGGGAGGGGGAGACAAAAGAGGCAAAGTGCTGCCAAAAGGCAGAGAAAGGGTTTCCAGTTTTAGAGCTCGTCAGCTCCAACAGAGGATCAGACGCCATGTTTTCCCACCAACAAGGTGGACCAGGCAGTCCATGTCAGGCCAGAGAAGACAGGGAATTTCCCTGAAACAAAGGGAATTTCAGCAGCTGCTTGGGAATATTCCTTAAAGTCCCCGTCCTGAGGTAGACTAACCACAGTTGGCTCCAGTTATAGCCATTAACCCAGGAAATGAGTGAGGGAGAAGACCCCACATCTGTTAGGAGGAACAGAGAGAAAGAGAGTGAGGGTTCCCTTTGCTAGGGAGGGCCTGTGTTTCCTCCAGCAACCCGGGTTTACTGAGAGGAGGCCTATTCAGATAACTATCATCCAATATTTCACGAGGGGGTTTACTAGTGGCCACATTCGGGCAAACACATTCTGCTCTGTTTCCTACAGAAGAAATCTAACAGACAGATCCTACTGAGACCATGCAGTGTTACAGGAGCTCAGTCCTTTCCTAAATTTTGCAATCTGAATTGTTTCAGTGGGTTAAAAGGCACCCCAAGGGAAAGTCCTTGGGAACCAAAGGAGAAGCCTACTGAGGCCATGCTTCCAGTAAAGTAAAGAATGTCCATTACCCCATCCTCCCTGACTCTCGGGGGGTGTCCCACACAGGATATGTCAGAGGTTCCTGTGTGTCAAAGTGACCAGAGGCATCCCTCAAGCAAGTCATCACTATTGATCACAATCCTGCCTTCCTATGAAGGCATTCCTGCTGTAACAGGCCTGTAGGAAGGATGCCAAAATCCCTTCCCTACCCCATTGCATCCTAGGCTTCCCATGGGTGTCTGGTGAATGGACCAAAACACCCATGCTGTGCCATCATATGCCCTGAAGTTTGCATACTACCCTGCCATTTTAACCCATGGAAAATACTAGAAAAGTTTTATAAGGGGAAATTACCGAATTTTGTAGCTTTGATAGTTAGTAGAGGACATTGACAGAAAACAGTAAAGATGGAAATCCATCATGATTCTAAGTGACATTCCAACACATGTGGTCTTCACAGCCAACTTCCCTAGGAAATGGTCCCAGGTTGGGTTTTAATTCAATCGGGTACTGGTTTCAGCCAGCTCCAAGTAGAGTTCCTGTAGCCAGAAGTGGCTGGCTAGACCAGGGATGTGGAGGGCATCACATTAGATCAATCAGGAGGAAACCTCACATGGGAGTCTTAAGATTGGCAGCCATCCTGGTGACTTAGGTGGCTGTCCCATGCCCAGGACAGACAACTTTGTATAAGGACAGGAGTAAAGAGAGGGCATCAAGTTTCTGGGTTTTATTACAATTCTGGCCAGGGTACTAACTTCCAGCCAAAAAGCAGACTTTCTCCTCCCCATAGAGTTAGCCACGGGCTAGAGGATTGCAGCATGAGCAATTGGCATGAAAGTGTTCCAATAAGACCGTACTCCTTGAAGAGCCCCTGAAATAAGAGTAAAGTAAGAGAAGAGAAAGTACTTACCAATTTTTCACTGAAGCTCAGAGTCCAGATGTAAAGACTCAAAGCCCCCACTTTCGGGTGCCATATGATGGGGTTTTGGAATATGGGTTAGGTTCAGTGGCGTGGAGTCCAGAGCTGATGGCCAATAAAGAATTCTTGAGATGCCTTTGGTGCAAAATGGTGGCTTATTAAAGCACAGGGACAGGACCTGTGGGCAGAAAGAGCTGCTGCCTGTAATTCAGTTTTATAATACTCCTCCACTGTGACTTTATTTTAAAATTGAAGTTCATGGGGCACCTGGGTGGCTCAGTTGGTTAAGCGACTGCCTTCAGCTCGGGTCATGATCCTGGAGTCTCGGGATCGAGTCCCACATCGGGCTCCCTGCTCGACAGGGAGTCTGCTTCTCCCTCTGACCCTCCCCCCTCTCATGTGCTCTCTCTCTCTCATTCTCTCTCTCAAATAAATAAATAAAATCTTTTAAAAAAAATAAAATAAAATAAAATTGAAGTTCATAATCTGATGGTCATTTAAAAATCTATATCAATCCTTCCTGCATTATTTGACACTACTGTGTCTCTTCTGGTCTCCTATGTTTTTCTGACTATTTTCCTCTGGGCTTTACAAATTCCTTTTCCACTTTCTGGTCTCTATCTCTCAGATTCTGTAAGTCTCTGTATTTTCTCAATTTTTTCTCCCTCACCTATTCTTCCTCCCAAAAAAGCATCTACTTCCATGGCTTTAATTATAAACTGGACATAAATAACTCCTAAGTTTTTGTGTCTCTCTTACTTTTCTGTTTTCACCTTTTTTGTGGCTCTCCATTGTCACTAAGGATAACATCCCAATGTTAACAAAGTCCTACAAAATCTAGCCTTTAGACACAATTTACACTAGGCAGATGTTACTTCCTCTCCTGACACTGTTCTTCTCCTGGTCTTTTGTTAAGCTAAATTCTATTGATCTTTCAAATTTTAACATAGTATTATTACCTGGAGAGGCCTTCTCTGAAATCCACAGTATGAATTAACCCCCCTCCCTTCTATTTCATAATAAACTGTTTTTGTCCTCAGGGACTATCTCGGACTTTGCAGTTGTATATTTATTTATATGATTATGTGTATGATATTTGTCATTGATCCTATGCTGTACCCATTCAGAGGACAGGGACCATATCAAATAAACTCATCCCTCTGTATTGAGAAATACAGAATCAACAAAGATGTTAAGTGGATAGACCAATCAAATGCTTTGTTACTTATAAACTAAGTTATATTTCCATTTTTATATTTTTTGGTGGGGGGACATTGATTTAGATAAATTTCACCTCCCAAAACTCATCATGTTAAAAACTGTATTCATCTTTCCCTGAATGAGACGCCTCATCAACTCTACATTTTATAAAGTTGGCATCATGCTTAATTTTATTTTATTTGTTCTTCCCCATTATTTTACTTGTGAAATAATTCTACTCTTCATTCATAATTTCTCTTGGATTCTCGTTTTTTTTCTCCTGCCTACAACCACAAAATTCATTTCCATACAAATGTCTAACAATAAATACAACTTTAATTTACATGCTTATTTTCTTCTCAGTTGCAGGGTGTTTAGAAAATGGAATCTATTCCTGGAAATACAATTACACATGTTTCTTTGTGACAAACACATGGTCATCCTTCAAGTCTCCACTTAAGTGTTGTGATTTCACAGGAAATACCTTGTTGTCCACTGCCACAGGTTGTTTCTTGGAAGATTGAGACATTGAGATGGAGTTTATTGGCCTGAATATTATTTAAGGGATTAGTTGGAATCGATACTTTAGAAGAAAGGGAAGGAAGCATGATGGGGCCAAGGAAAAAGTTGATCTACGATGCTGGCTTGATGACTGCCTCAGCTGCAGGGCAGGAAACTCTGGAGCTAAAATGGTCCATCAGAGTTGTACTGTGTTGGTTCAAAATGTTTCAGCCTTATAAGTCCACTTCCATCAGTCACTGGATATGAGCCACCCTAAGAGGAGACTGACCCTTGATAAAATCTGTCCAAAAGTAAGGCAATCCCTGAAGCAAGTGACAATGGTAGGCAATCACATTGGCAACTGATATCCTTACCTGTAGAGCTAGATGACCCTTCACGGTTTTCACCACAGCCATTAAAGCAGAATTAGTGGAAGTGTTTTGTATAAGCCTATTTAATTCCAAGGGGACTTTTGGTTTTTCCACACATTTTAATTTACTTTATAAAAAAGAAAATGTCTAAAGAAATTTGAAAAAAAAATATAAATCTAGGATTTGTTAATTTAGGATTCTGGGTAATGTTTGTTATTCAGTGTATTGTTTCTGTACTTTAAAATATTTTTAACAAAAAACAAACACAATATATTAGTTGCTTTTTTTTTTATTAGTTGCTTTTTTATGCCTCCAATATCATGCTATGTTTATCCAGATCATGGTATTTGCCAACCTTATTGTAATTTTCTATTTAGTTATGTATTAGTCATTATTCTCCAAATTTCCATAAGGACAAGTTCTCCCTCAATTAAATCTTTGGACCTAGGAAAATGCCAGGAACATAGCACCAAATCCAAATTTGCTTTTGAATGAATGAGAATTGCTGTATGTCAGGATCCAAACAAGTAATGGAAACTTGCCACTTGAGGCCACCACATGCCTTGCCTATAAATCATGAACCTTACATATTTAGGAGGTAAAAGATTGCTCATGAATGGACCTGAGGCACAAAATCCTATTAGAATTGTCAAACTGTACTCTTGTTTCCAAGAAGGAGAATCACTTTCATCTGAGTTTCTCTCTCTCTCTTCAACACTTCTTTTTGATCCTATAATTAACTTGGTATTTGTATATTGATATATTTAACTTCTGAATTTTTAAGTCTCTCTTCAAGAATTTTTACTAAGATTAAAACTGGGCTATCTCAGGGCACATATTCCATGCAAACCAGCCCATGGGAACCTACTCCAACAGCTAGACTACTCCACCCACACCCCATCCTAATGTCAGAATTTAACCATTACAAAATCACTGATGAGCAAGGACCAAGAGTGACGTGAGGAAGAGGGGAATGTGTTGACATCTGATAGTGGGTACTGAAGAGATTCACTTCACACTCTGGCTTAGATCTTGTATTGAAAAAATTTAGGATTAATTTAATGGAACCAACCTATTTTTTTCCTGGGGTTTCTATGGTTCCATATTTGGGTAAGCATGTCATTAAATGTTCAAAGAAGAACTTCTGCACTCTAATAGCTAAGTCTTAAAGCTGTATTTGTGAACTCAAGTTTTTTTTATGTACCATATTCACATACAACTGTTCCAATTATAATTTAATATTTTATATAAGTTAATTCACTTTGTAACCTATTAACTCTCATTCTCACCAGTAAAAATCAGCCAATACTTTATTATTATTATATATTAAAACAGATTTCATGAAAAATCACTTTATGTATTATCAAGAGAATGTGCTCTATATATTGTAAAGTACTCTTCTAAAGATTATTTTAGTTATTCTTCTTTCCTTGGCCATTTACATCATGAACAGCTTAGAACTAGAGATTTTCAAACACAATTTGAAAAGCATAGCCCTAAAATTCTCACATTTGGTGAATTCATGAAGTTCTTGAACCTTAAATACAAGAACTATAGAATAATAATAATAATAAAAATATTTTATTATTATCTTACATAACTTTAATGAGCAAAATTTCTATTTCTTGCTGAGAATCATTAGTGAAAATATTAAAAAGTGTTGGGACTTAAAGTTAACCATGAGAATCTTTTATCATCCTGGATAATATTCAAATCTGTCAGTTTGCTTTGAATAAGATTTATAGTGGGGAAGCTGGAAAGCTGAAAACCCTTATTTTCTCATGAAATCATAGGGTTAGCAGAAACCGAGAGGTCATATAACCCTATCATCTAACTTTAAAGTTGGATTCATCCAAACTATCCCAAACAGATGAAATTCTGTTCTATTTTAAGACACCCCTATCAAAGGAAATTTTAGCTCTATTTTCAGAGATATGTTTTCAGTACTAATAACTTTAACACAGTTGGAAATCTGAGCATTTAAGGCAGTGCTATAGCTGAGGGTAACTCAAAATGTGTTGAGTGACAATGTCTTATTCAATCTGATATGGAGAAAGAGACAAATTGTAAAACATCTTACAAAGGTAATGCTTAAATCATCTTTACCTTCAATTTTCTAAACAAAAAATCTCAAGTTACTCAGCAAATTCTGAAAATTTGTAAAGACTTTATAGTCTTTAACAGGTAGAATTTTGAAATAGAAATAATTTTCACATATTGAAATAATTTGCAATTAAAGACTTTATAGTCTTTAACAGGTAGAATTTTGAAATAGAAATAATTTTCACATATTGAAATAATTTGCAATCAGGAAGCTTTCAAATATCCAATTTTTCACACTCTAATTCTCATTCTATTATTTTTATTTGTATTACTCCATTTCATGAGCTATCATAAGAAAAGAAATGGCCATGATGTATTCCTTAAATTTATGGCTTTGCATTATTTATCAGATATCCTAAGTATAAATATTCCCATTCAGGGTAGAAATGTATAGTTTTTTGTTAATAGTTCCTTTTGTCTTTTTACTATGCCACTTTTGTTGACCTTTTGAAGACATTACATTAGCAAATAAAAAGGTTTTGGGGGAAAATGGTTAATGGCATTATGGTATTAAGACAATCTGAAATATTTTGACATGAAATATTGGTAATAGCTAAAGAGCCTCACAAATCAGTTTTTCAAATCAGTTTTTTATTTGCTTCATTTTACAGTAATGGATATTTCCAATATCTGCATTGTTCATGCAGTTAATTTTTTTTTTTTTTTTTAAGGGGTAAAATCAGTGTAGAGACTAAAGCTTTTCAATCAGTGAAAATATGTGGAATGGCCAATCTCTAAATGCCCTTAACAATTTCCTTTCTCCTGGTATCAGTTTCAGCCCCCTTTCAAACTGAATCAGAATCATTTTTGTATCAGATCCTGTAGAAATGACATTTTGTATAGGATCCTGTAGAAATGACAGACTGTTCCTTCCAAGGCTAGATGGCAAAAGACATTGTTTCCACCTTGCTCTCTCTTGGTTCACTAGCTCTGGGGGAAACGAAACTTCATGCCATAAACACACTCTAGCAGCCTATGGAAAAGGTCACATGTCAAAGAACTATTGACCTCCTGCCAACAACCAGCACTAACTTGCCAGGCATTTGAATGAATATCTTTGGAAGCAGATTCTAGCCCTAGGTAAGC
The DNA here is from genome assembly GCF_004348235.1 of Phoca vitulina. Lineage (NCBI taxonomy): Eukaryota > Metazoa > Chordata > Mammalia > Carnivora > Phocidae > Phoca > Phoca vitulina. The sequence continues at coordinate 21,682,746 of NW_022589706.1, forward strand.
CTTAAGAAGATAGAAGTTCTGGCCCACATATTAACTGGGATCTCAGGAACTGTGAGCCAAAGACACTAAGATCCACAGGAATTATGTGAGATAATAAATGCGTTGTTTTAGGATACTAGGTTCCTAGGGAATCTGTTAAGCAGCAATAGATAACTAATACATTTTCCTAACTACTCTTAAGGAATAAGAGGAACAGATTGCTTCATCTTCTTTTCTGATCACAAAAGGAAATCATCATTACCTTGTTCTTTTTTTCCTCTTGTTCTCAAATGTCAGTTTATGATTGGAACTTTACTAATCAGATAATATATGAAATAAAAAAAAATGAAATTGACAAACTCAGCTAGACATGGAAGATGCCTTTGATATAAACCACTATCTAGAATTTTCTAGGGACATGGACACATGTAGATAGGGTTACTTAACATAGATAGGAATTTTGAAAAGATGAAAAAGATTAAACAACCCCAAATCTGTGATTTGTAGAAGACTCCGATTTGGAGAGTTGTTTGGTAAACTTTGCACAGATTCATAGACACAAGATAGGTACATATACATACTCATGTAACAGTTTTATTTCCTATAAGATATAAGTTCTGGTATGCAAGTAATGTGGGGAGAGTAATTAACATAATCACTCAGCAGACATCATAGATTACGTGGAACTCACATGAATGAATCTAAGAGCTAAAATGTAGTCTGTTTACTAAAGTGCACTCACTTCAACTCCATATAACTTGTAAGGTTATACGCTATACTCTGAAACTACCAGAGTAAGGATTTTGAAATTAACCTGATTTGACTTTATCTAATCAATGTATGGTTGTATTATTGTTAGTTTTTCTTATTTTTGTGTCTTTTAGATCATAGACTTTACTTGAATGTTTCTTGCTGGTACCTTTCTTGGCTGGAGGTTCCTTCTTTTTTTTTAAGTTCCTACTCCATTTTCCAAGATGGGGTGAACATGGAGAATTGGAGAATTTGCTCCAACAAATGTTCTCAGTACTTTTATGATTTTACTTATCAAAAATAAATCTTTACTTTGTAAACTAATTGGTGTTTACTTTACAGTAATTTTTACAGTAGGCAAAGGCGCCTTGGACATTGCATACCCAGGGGAAAAACTGTTCACATAGATGATAACGGAATGGTAACTCTGAAGGTACACAGCAAGTAACTGGTGCAAGTCTATACATGGCAGCCCTTGTGAAACACTTTTTCTTAAAATACAGTTAGTCACTTATAACAAACCAATGTCTTGAACATAACATTCCTTTCCATGGAGATAAAATGACACTTTAAAATTTTATACTTCTATAGTCCTGTTTCTAGATTTTCTTCTCAGTACATTGATTTGTCTATTTTTGTAATTTCTGTATTGTTCAAAGTTTTTAACTTGGAATTCTCTTATTGTCTATCCTTCTGATGACTTTTTGGAGAATTTTATTAAGTACAAGAGAAATCATGGGATTTCTATTAGACTTGAATAAAATATGTGTATTTTGGTGAGGAAAGGAGACCATATAACAATATTGAGTTTATCACATATAGAAAAGAAACTTTTCATACTTCACTTTCTTTTTTTTTTTTTTTTTTTTTTTTTAAGATTTTATTTATTTGAGAGAGAGAGAGACAGAGAGCGAGCATGAGAGGGGGGAGGGTCAGGAGGGTCGGGAGAGTCAGAGGGAGAAGCAGACTCCCTGCCGAGCAGGGAGCCTGATGCGGGACTCGATCCAGGGACTCCAGGATCATGACCTGAGCCGAAGGCAGTCGCTTAACCAACTGAGCCACCCAGGCACCCGATACTTCACTTTCAATAACCTACTGGTTTTCTTCAAGCAGGTCACACTTATTTTATTGTTACTTTTTATAACTGAATGAATAGCCTCCCATGTTTGTGTATGTGGGTGCACATGTGCACACACTTTTTGGCAATTTACTGGTTGAGTTAATTTTCCCAGATTCTGATTTTGAATTCTAGTTTTATTTAGAAAACTTATTCTCTACATGTGAAACAGTTTACATATCATAGGGCCTTGCTTGAAGGAGATTCAATCACAAGCAACACTGGAGTTTTTTGGGAGCTCATCAAAATGCAGACTCGCAGACCCCACCCAAGCTATATTCATTTAGCAACTACATTTTGCAAGATGACCAGGGAAATATGGGCGTACATTAAAGTCTAAGAAACAGGATCATAGAAGGTATTCCTTATCTAAAAATGAATCATCAGTAAAGTCTTTAGGGGAAGATTTTCTTTGACATTTTGTATTATATCTATTATTATTAGTTTATTCATATTTTATTTTTCCTGCCTCCATCTTTGATAGTATGTAATATTTTTGTAATGTTACACAAACATACACACACACAAAAACATCCACACGTACTTTTGACAACATATTTTAAAGAATTTTCATATATATGTGATTCATGTTCAAAAATCAATTTCATATATATTTATTGATTATTATTTTCATATATATGAATTTCCTTTCTTTAATACTTATCAGGCATGACAGATGTTTATTCATTTTAATCTTATCACTAAAATTCTGCTCTATTTTTTTTTCCATGTTTAAGGAATAATTTAGATATCACAAAATGAGTTCTATTTAGATACACGATTTGATGAATTATTGCAGACACATATAGTCCTGTAACTACCACACAATCAAGATATAAAAGGTTTTCATCACTATAAAAAGTTATGAAGTGTGTCTTTGTAGTCAGTCTCCTATGTAGTCAATCTCCTATCTCACTCCCACCTGAATCATCTGGCAACCACTGATATGTTTTCTGCCCAATTGTCTTGCTTTTTAAGAATATTGCATAAATGGGATAATATAGGGAGTATAACAACCCGCAAGCTTTGGTTCGACGCAGTTTAATGGCAATTTTAGCTCTAGAGCTCCCCATGGGGTGAACCAAAGGAACATTGAAACTCAGTTTCTCTCTCTGGACAATCTTGTTTCCTTCTCCTGCCTTCCACAAGTTTTGTTTCTCTAATAAACATCTTTTCCACCAAACCATCTTTCTCCCCCTCCACAAGGTAGAGACCTAAAACAGTAATCAATAGAAGTTTTCCTGGTGGAGATGATACCTAAGTAAAAACTTGAAGGATGACTATATTCTGAAAAAGAGAAGCCTTTGTGATAATGTTTCTAGAATGGAAACAGTCCTTGTAAATAACCTGCATCAAATAATAGAATGGAAATTTAAGCTAAATTCATATTTTAGATAAATTCTTCTGTGAGAATGTATATTTTGTTTGCAGAGAGGAAATAAAAAATGAGAATCCAGAAAAAAATTACAGATAAAAATAAAATTATTTTTGTTTAAATGTAATCCTGACAGGAAAAGTGTGAAATAAAATTAAATGGAATCTAAATTCATTCCATTGAGAGTTGAAGTTATTATAAGATAATAAGAGGTATAATGTTGTTTAGGAAGGGTGGGCAGGGTTATTTCTTTAGTTTCTCCCTATTTGGGGAGGAAAGAATTCAGTCTTTCACTACTAAGTAGGATGTTGGTTGTAGGTTATTTGATGAATTTTTTTGGTTTAATGAGAGATTTTATTTAATTTGATGTTGAATTTTGTTAAACTCTTTTATGTAACTAATGAAATGATGATATAGTATTCTTCTTTAGTCTTTTGATATGGCCAATTAATGTTTGGTTTTTGAATGCTGAACCAACCTTGCAATCCTAGGATAAACCTATCTGGTCATGATGTATTGACAGATAGGCTTAAAAAATGTGGGAAAAAAAATATAACACACTAACCCTAATCAAGAGAAAGTGAAATTAACTATATAAACAAACCTTACGAAAAACAGATTTCAGAAAAAGGAATATTACTAAAGATATGGGATGTTATTACATATTAATAAATAAAGCAAAAAAATAAATAAATAAAGCATTCACAAGGGAGCATAAAAATCTAAAGATGCTCTTAATACAGAGCCCCAGAACACAAGTATAAGAGCAGGAAATAACTGAAAGGAAATGTAGGCAAATCTATAATCATAGTGGATAATTCACTAGACTTCTCATTATTTGAAGGGAAAATAAATTAGGCAGAGAATCAGTAAGAACACTGAAGCATTGAGCAACACTAACAACTAACAAGCTAAATAGCACTGATAGACTACACTGACTTAAACAACAGAAAATGTATTCTTTCAAGCTCACATGGGACGTCACTAAAATAGACCATATCCTGTACTGTGATGCAAATGGTGTTCGTTTCAACCAATATTGAAGAATTACAATCTTATGAAGTGTTTCCCATATCACAATAGAGTTCAGTTAAACATCAATAACAGAAAGAGGTCTAGAACCTAATCTTATCCTATCTCAAAATAATTGGACACTACTACTATACTTCTAAATATCAAATGGGCAAAAGAAGAAGTGACAATAGATATTAGAAAAAAATAAAAAAGGACAAACAAACAAAACATATTCAGGCTTGTGGGGTGCACCTAAATAAATATTTAGAAGGAAATTTAGAGCATTAAATACTTACATTAAAAAGAAATAAATTGTCTCAAATCAGTGATTTCAGTTTCTGATACATAAAATAGCCTATTTTCAAATTATAATTTAAAAGTCAAGGTATAAAACATGACTAGCATCTTTTCTATTTTTATCAGTGAACTTGAAAAACACTGCAAAAAAAACCCTTATTTTTGTCATTTTAATTCTAACATAGTACAGAAAATTTGATAATTAGAACACATACTCAAGACTTTTAACATTTGTTCTACATTTGCTTAGTGAATCTGTAATTTTGCCTAAAGTATGTGTAAGGTTTTCAGGTTCAAGAAATAAATATATATTAATATTTTTATTAATGAAGTTATTATACATAATATGTAACTAATCATATATTAATTATATATAATTTTATTTTATAATAAATACAATATCAATTGATAAATTATATATACACAACTTAATTAAGTTATAAAATTAATGTCATTGGTGTAGAACAGATTAATAGATTTTATTAAACTTTTCTAAGATTTGACTTTTTGAATTAACTTTAATCTATATTGTATCTAACAAATAACTGTTGTGGTTTATGCCATTAATATTTTAAAATGTGGCTAATGTTCCCTAAAGATATACCAAAATTAAACAAAGACAGAGTTTATGCCATTAATAAATTGTGCAATGTCTTTTTTCCTCCCCCTTCCATTTACACATCCTGATCAAGGGCTCCTCTGTTTTTCATTATTACGAGACCTTTGTGTGCAATTTCAATAAATTGGCAAAGTATGCTTTTTGTCCATCATCTCCCTGGACCTGAATTTTATTCTTCCACTGGCAGGCTCTTCTCTATTTCAGAAATCTATGTCCCACACAAAAGTGTAAAAAACTACCCAGAATTGAAGTACTGAATAAATAATGTACAACTATTCATATGCGTTACTTCCCCCTGAATATGTGCTTTTAAAGATGGCACCTTAACTGTTTATTGGAAGGCAAATGATACAATCCCTTAATGTAAAAATTAAGTAATCTTGGCCAAAATTTAAGAAATATGCCAAGAAAACTGGATCTTTCCCGTGGGTAGCTTATCTTTTAAATGTAAGATCAGACAAAGCCTTTTCTCTGCCTTCTTTCAGAAAAAGTCCATGTTCTAATGTTTCAACTAGACATCCCTTCGGTATAACTGAGAGGACTCTGACCTCTTGAGATTGACACATGATATGATGCCATTTGAGTTTTTTTTTTCTGTTTAATTAATTTCTGCTATTAATTGATCCAGTAGCCCCTCTTACTACCCTCAGAGTATTTATTTTCAGAAACTAGAGTTTTTATAAAGTATATTGATAATGCCATAAATTATATTATTTTTGTCATTGATATGTAACATTGTTTTCTCAAGGTTTTTGGTTCTAGAATTTCAGTTTTCTAAATTAATTGCAGTATGATAATGATATTGCATATTTCATCAGACACCTTAGAAAGCATGAGTCATTTTATCAATTACAAAGTCATGCATTTTATGTACACAACACTAAGGATAAAAAAACACTGCTGAATAAGGTATAAAATATGAAAAGTTTCTATTGTTCTATTTCTTATCATCAGTCCCCGGTGTAAAGACTAGTAAAACATTGCAAACTTAGTCTCTGTTCATTGACATTTTTAATCTAAGATAAGGGAATAATAACAGTAGTACACACATAAACAGGGTATCTCTAAAATGGTGAATTAGTATCAATAGCTTAGCAAAGATAGCAGGGAAAAAAAGGTGAAGGTAATCAAAGTACAAAAAAACTAGGAAACTTATAAATTGTGCATTAATTATGTTCTTTGAACTTAGAATATTCAAGAAATATTCAAGGACTTAGAATATTCAAGAAATATTTAAATGAATAATTGAATGGCATGATTGAGCAATTTTTAAAGGTAAAACATGGGGATAATATTTGTACATTGTATTAGCAAGGCAAACAACATTTCTTGATTCATAAAAACTGTCTTTGTAAACAGATATTCTCTACTTAATATGTATGTATATAAACATATGACAATGTTTAGCAAATTATTTCTTACCTTCCTATACTATTTCAAAAGTTGCTGACTATTTAAAATAGATATCCTTTTCTAGATTATATGCCATTTAGAGAAGACTTAACAATTTTTTTTTTATTTTGATGATAATTGTTAGTAAATCTAGATTTCAGGACTCACTTCCTATAGTTCAATCTAACCCCTGGATGGTGGACAAATTAAGCAAAGAATTAAGAAAATGATTTAAAATATCTTTATTCCAATAAAGAAAAGGCTTTTTCAAGGTTGTATCTTCAGGTGACTCCAATATTTGTTCATTTTGTGAAGACATTTACAAATTTTTAAAACTGTAGGTATTGAGGAAATATACTCTTCCGGCACACTTTTTGATTCATTTCATGCCCATTTTGTTCTTTCTTTAACTTCCCTATCTCACATAGAGAAAAGACATCTAGCCTTAAGAGAATATAAGAAAACCAAGAGTAGTTTGATAAACTGTTAAATTGGAAATAGCTAAACCCATCAGTGGTTGTGCTAGATACTGCTACTTTCTCTTATTTGCCTCAGGCTCTAGCCATTCTCTTTTCAATGTCAATTTACCTTGCCCTATGGTCAAATACAGATCAAGCTTGCTTTCTACTTTCTGAAAATAAATAGAATTAGTTAAATTAATCAGATAATCATTGTAAGTTAACTCATTAAATAGTTAATGAAATATCAACCAAAAAACAAAACAAGCAAGCCCTACCACTACCAAGTTAAATACAAGTTTACTTAAGACATTGGTCTTTAAACAGGTAGGCATACCCCTGGGGCTACACAAATTTTCCAAAGATAAGAGTGTACAAACTATCTTAAAGAAATCAGTCCAGATAATCTACATCTATATTGTATACTAGCACTCCTTTCGTCCTTCCACTTTTGCAAAATTTCTCCCGCTTTACAAAACAAAAACATTCTTCTCACCTGGCATTAATCTTTTTGTGGCACATTACTCCATATATAAAAACTTCCAGGGAATCAAACAAAAGGGCAACAGGAAATATTATTTTCAAAGAAGACTCCTTTTATGGTTAATAAAGGCACGTAAACCACTCTGAGGCTTTTCTATATAAGCATGGTTTTAGAAATGGAACTTCACCTTGTATACTGTTAAATTCAATCTGGTACGGAATACGGACAGTGGGAGATTTTACAAGGAATATATTGCCGTTATGGAAAAATTTAAGAGCAAAGCAAAGAAAACGTTGATTTTTTTAAAGTGTTATTTTTTCCATAAATTTAAACATAGGAAATTCTCTCCTCAGCTGTAAGTGCAAAATAGAAAGTACCTTCAAACAGCAAAAGAAATTCAAGTTTGTGACACTGACATAATTAAATGTAACTGAATGTTTTCAAAACTATCCTTTTTAGTTATGTTGAATATGACTCAAAGATTTTATACACTTTGTTTTATATGTAATATGTTCAATATTTACAAATGTACTTACAATCTATTTACCCAAATCAAATTATGAAATATTTATTCCAATTACAATATAATCCCATTTTATTTCTAAATGTTTACTATATTCTAAGTTCTAATAACAAAACTATAAATCAAATGCTATTTGCTAAAGCTATTCATTTAAAATAGTATAGGCCTTGGAGCTCCCAGAGGCTCAGTCCGTTAAGCATCCAACTCTTGATTTCAGCTCAGGGTCATGAGATCAAGCCCTGTGTCAGGCTACATGCTCAGAGTGGAGTCCACTTGAGAGATTCTCTCTCTCCCTGTCCTTCTGCTCATCCCCTTGCTCATCTCTCTTTCTCTCTCTCTAAAATAAAAAAATAAAATAAAATAAAATAGTATTGACCTTCATCTTTAATTAATATATAGAATTTGATTATGATTTTCATGAAGTTAATGGAGTTATAACTGAATTTTTAGAACTAATCCTTAAACTTTTTTTTTTTTTTTTTTAGATTTTTTATTTATTTATTTGACAGAGAGAGACAGTGAGAGAGGGAACACAAGCAGGGGGAGTGGGAGAGGGAGAAGCAGGCTTCCCGCGGAGCAGGGAGCCCGATGCGGGGCTCGATCCCAGGACCCTGGGATCATGACCTGAGCCGAAGGCAGACGCTTAACCGACTGAGCCACCCAGGCGCCCCTCCTTAAACGTTTTTAAAGCAGAATACCAGACATCAACACACTCATGTCTAAAGTAATTACTACTAAAGTAATAACATGCCTTATATCCTAATTATTATTTCGTAGATATCCTATAAACTTAGATATATATTATAATTTTTTTGGAAATTTAGTATTATGGAACAATACTTATATTAATAAAACTTATTACTATGTTAGACTTGTTAATCATGATTTAGTTCCTATCAGTAATATTTTCATTATTTTCATTGTATTTATGATATTTCATGCTATAATATAAATAGCTTTATCTGCTTCATAAATGATGTTCTTTTTTGTTTGGCAGGAAATATATCAGATTTGGCTGATTGATACAAGATTGAGCATTGACAGGGAGAGGCAAGATGGTGGAGGAGTAGGGGGCCCTATTTCAACTGGTCCCCTGAATTTAGTTGATATCTACAAAACCATTCTGAACACCCATGAAATCAGACTGAGATGTAAGAATATATATCTGTATCTCTACAAGCAGAAAATCTCTAATGGTCATGAGGTATAAAGGTTAGAGTCGTGATTCTGCAGGCAGATATCAGAAGACAAACAGAAGGGGGTGCTGGGGAGGTGATATAACACCAGAGCACAAAAATGTCCTGTGCTGGTGACCAGGCACAGATTTGCAGACCGGTAGTGGCAGGGAAAGGACTTAGTGCATCCCCCAGACAGGATCCAGGAGCTGCGGGTGCATGCCCATGAACCTGGGGTGGCTCATGGTTTTAGACGCACAAAGGGCAGAGACACACCCCAGCCCTGGGATCAACCTCTGAGAGAGTTGCTCTGGGGCGCACCACCATGGGAGACTGCAGTTTTTAGGAGCGCAGACAGAAAAGGAGTCTCTCTGTCCTGGAGAGCTCAGTGAAGAGCAGACTATGATTTCTCTGCTCTGGGTCAGAGGTTCGGGTGCGGTCATTTCTGATCTGACTCTCAGAAGAGACAGAAGAGATGCGGGAAGACACCAGAGAAAAAAAGCTCAAAAAACCAGTTTCCACTGAGCCCACCCCACCCCCCCACAGGGGCAGGGCAACTCTGCTCAAGCGGGGTTGCCTGAGTAACAGTGTGGCAGGCCCTTCCCCCAGAAGACAGGCTGGAAGAACAAGAGGACAACATCCCTAGGGTCCCTATAAAATGGGTGTGCTTGTTTGGATTGTGGTTAATACTTTGGACTCTGTACATTCCCTCAACCACCCCTCAAGAGAATGACTAAGAGGAGGAACTCCCAACAAAGAAAATAATTGGAGACTATGGCCTCTGCCACAGACCTAATGGATATGGATATAACAAGTCATTAGAGATAGACTTCAGAGTAGCAATTATGAAGTCAATATCTAGGCTTGAGAAAAATATTAGTGACAATATAGAATCTCTAAGGGCAGAAATGAGAGCTAAACAGGCCGAACTTAAAAATGCTAGGAATGAGATGCAGTCTAAACTGGATACCCTGACAGCCAGGGTAAATGAGGCAGAAGAAAGAATTAGTGAGCTAGAAGATAAGATGATAGAAAAGAAGGAAGCCAAAGAGGCCTGGAATAAACACCTAAAAGCCCAAGAGATCAGACTGAGAGAGATTAAGGACGCCATGAAAAGTTCCAATGTCAGAATTACTGGGATCCCTGAGGGGGTGGGGAGAGAGAGAGGACTAGAAGATATATTTGAGCAAACTGTAGCTGAGAACATCCCTAATCTGGGAAAGGAAACAAGCATTTGTGTCCAAGAGGCAGAGAGGACCCCTCCCCAGATCGATGAGATCAATGTCCTGACATATAATAGTAAAACTCACAAATCTTAGAACCAAGGAAGCAATTCTGAAAGCAGCTAGGGGGAGGAGATTTCTTACGTAAAGAGAGAGGAACATCAGAATAATGTCAGACTGATCCACAGAGACCTGGCAAGCCAGAAAGGGCTGGCAAGAAATATTCAGGGTACTAAATGAGAAGACTATGAAGCCAAAGATACTTTGTCCATCAAGGCTGTCATTCAGAATGAATGGAGAGACAAGGAGCTTCCAGGACCAGCAGAAACTGAAAGACTATGTGACCACCAAGGCGGGGTTCTATAAAAGAAGAAAGACCCCAGGAGAATATAGACCAGAAATTTACAGAGACAATCTATAGAAACAGGGCTTCACAGGCAACATGATGGCACTAAAATCTTATCTTTCAATAGCCACTCTCAACATGAACAACCTAAATTCTTCCATGAAATGGCACAGGGTTGCAGATTGGATAAAAAGACAGGACCCATCCATATGCTGTCTACAAAAGACTCATTCTGAACCTAAAGATACATCCAGACAGAAAGTGAGGGGATAGAGGACCATTTTTCATGCCAACGGACCTCAAAAGAGAGCTGGGGTAGCAATTCTCATATCAGACAAATTAGATTTTAAGCTAAAGACTGTATAGTAAGAGATACAGAGGGACACTATATCATTCTTAAAGGGTCTATCCAAAAAGAAGATCTAACAGTTGTAAATATCTATGCCCCCAACATGGAAGCAGTCAACTACATAAGCCAACTGTTAACCAAAATAAGGAGACATATTGATAATAATACACTAATTGTAGGAGACTTTAACACTCCACTCTCAGAAATAGACAGATCATCTAAACAGGAGAGCAACAAAGAAACAAGAGCTTTGAAGGACACATTGGACCAGATGGACTTCACAGAACATTCCACCCTAAAACAACAGAATACTCATTCTTCTCAAATGTACATGGGACTTTCTCCAGAATAGACCACATACTGGGTCACAAATCAGGTCTCAACTGATATCAAAAGACTGAGATTATTCCCTGCATATTTTCAGACCACAATGAAAAATTTTGGAAGGAATTGAAACACTTGGAAGCTAAAGACCATCCAGCTAAATAATGTTTGGGTCAACCAGGAAATTAAAGAAGAACTCACATGGAAACCAATGAGAACAGAAACACATTGGTCCAAAACCTATGGGATACTTCAAAGGCGGTCCCAAGGGGGAAATACATAGCCATCCAAGCCTCACTCAAAAAAGTAGAAAAATCCTGAATGCACAAGCTAACCTTACACCTAAAGGAACTGGAGAAAGAACAGCAAATAAAACCTAAACTAAGCTGGAGAAGAGAAATAATAAAGATTAGAGTGGAGATCAATGAAATAGAAACCAGAAAAACAGTAGAGCAGATCAATGAAACTAGAAGCTTGTTCTTTGAAAGAATTAATAAGATTGATAAGCCTCTGGCTAAACTTACCCAAAAGAAAAGAGAAAGGACCCAAATCAATAAAATTATGAATGAAAGGGAAGAGATCATGACTAACACCAAGAAAATAGAAACAGTTATTAGAAATTATTATCAGCAACTATATGCCAATAAATTAAACAACCTGGAAGAAATGGATGTCTCCCTGGAAACTTATAAACTACCAAGACTGAAACAGGAAGAAATTGACAATAGACCAATAACCAGTAATGAAATTGAAGCAGTAATCAAAAACCTCCCAAAACACAAGAGTCCAGGGCCAGATGGATTCCCAGGGGAATTCTACCAAACATTTAAAGAAGAAACAATACCTATTCTTCTGAAGCTATTCAAAAAATAGAAATAGAAAGAAAACTTCCAAACTCATTCTATGAGGCCAGCATTACCTTGATCCCAAAATCAGGCAAAGACCCCATCAAAAAGAATTACAGAATATATCCCTGATGAATATGGATGCCAAAATACTCAACAAGATCCTAGCCAATAGGATCCAACAGTACATTAAAAGGATTATCCATCATGACCAGGTGGGATTTATTCCTGGGATGCAAGGGTGGTTCAACATCCACAAATCAATTAGTGTGATAGAACACATTAGTAAAAGAAAAGACAAGAGCCATATGATCCTCTCAATTGATACAGAAAAAGCATTTGACAAAATATAGCATCCTTTCCTGATTAAAACTCTTTAGAGTGTAGGGATAGAGGGAACATTCCTCAATTTCATAAAAACCATCTATGAAAAGCCCACAGCAAATATCATTCTCAATGGGGAAAAGCTGAGAGCTTTTCCCTTAAGATCAGGAACATGACAAGGATGCTCACTTTCGCCACTATTATTTAACATAGTACTAGAAGTCCTAGCATCAGCAATCAGGCAACAAAAAGAAATAAAAGATATTCAAATTGACAAAGAAGAAGTCAAACTCTCTCTCTTTGCAGATGACATGATACTTTATGTAGAAAACCCAAAAGACTCCACCCCCAAATTACTAGAACTCATACAGCAGTTCAGTAATGTGGCAAGATACAAAATCAATGCACAGAAATCAGTTGCTTTTCTCTATACTAAAAGTGTAACTGTAGAAAGTGAAATTAGGGAATCGATTCCATAAGATACCTAGGAATAAACCTAACCAAAGGGTAATGGATCTATCTGTACTCTAGAAAACTAGAGAACGCTTATGAAGAAATTGAGGAAGACACAAAAAGATGGAAAAACATTCCATGCTCATGGATGGGAAGAATAAACATTGTTAAAACGTCTATGCTGCCCAGAGCAATCTACACTTTCAATGCCATCTCTATTAAAATACCATTGGTATTTTTCAAAGAGCTGGACCAAATAATCTTAAAATTTGTATGGAACCAGAGAAGACCCTGAATTGCCAAGGAAATATTGAAAAAGAAAAACAAAGCTTGGAGCATCACGTTGCCTGATTTCATGCTATATTACAAAGCTGTGATCACCAAGACAGCATGGTATTGGCAGAAAAACAGACACATAGATCAGTGGAACAGAATAGAGTCTCCAGAAATGGACCCTCAACTCTATGATCAACTAATCATCAACAAAGCAGGAAAGAATATTGAATGGATAAAAGACAGTCTCGTCAATAAATGGTGCTGGGAAAATTGGACAGCTATATACAGAAGAATGAAACTGGACCATCTCTTACACCATACACAAAGATAAACTCTAAATGGATGAAAGACCTCAATGTGAGACAGGAATCCATCAAAATCCTAGAGGAGAACAGAGGCAGTAACCTCTTCGACCTCAGCCACAGCAACTTCTTTCATGACACGTCTCCAAAGGAAAGGGAAACAAAAACAAAAATGAACTTTTGGGACTTCATCAAGATAAAAAGCTTCTGGACAGCAAAGGAAACCATCAACAAAACTAAGAGGCAACCAACAGAATGGAGAAGGTATTTGCAAATGACATAACAGATAAAGGGCTGGTATTCAAAATCTATAAAGAACTTCTCAAACTCAACACCCAAAAAACAAACAATCAAGTCAAAAAATGGGCAGAAGACATGAACAGACACTTCTCCAAAGAAGACATACAAATGGCTAACAGACACATGAAAAAAAGTTCATCATCATTAGCCATAAGGGAAATTCAAATCAAAACCACATTGAGATACCACCTTACATCATTTAGAATGGCAAAAATTGACAAGGCAAGAAAGAACAAATGTTGGAGAGGATGTGGAGAAAGGGAAACCCTCTTACAGTGTTGGTGGGAATGCACGTTGGTACAACAATGTTGGGAAACAGTATAGAGGTTCCTCAAGACATTAAAAATAGAGCTACCCTATGACCCAGAAATTGCACTACTGAGTATTTACCCCAAAGATACAGATGTAGTGAAAAGAAGGGGCACATGCTCCCCAATGTTCATAGCAACAATGTCCACAATAGCCAAACTGTGGAAGGAGCCGAGATGTCCTTCAACAGCTGAATGGATAAAGAAGATGTGGTTCATATATACAATGGAATGTTACTCAGCCATCTGAAAGGATGAATACCCACAATTTGTTCAACATGGATGGAACTGGAGGGAATTATGCTAAGTGAAATAAGTTGAGCAGAGAAAGACAATTATCATTTGTTTTAACTCATATGTGGAACATAAGGAATAGTACAGATGACATTAGGGGAAGGAAGGGAAAACTGATAGGGGTGAAATCAGAGGGGGAGACGAACCATGAGAGATTATGGACTCAGGGAAACAATCTGAGGGTTTCATTGGGGAGGGGGTGGGGGGATGGGGTAGCCCGGTGATGGGTATTAAGGAGGGCATGTGTTGTAATGAACACTGGGTGATATACGCAAGTAATGAATCATGGAACACTACATCAAAAACTATTGATGTACTGTATGGTGACTAACATAGCATAAATAAAAAAAAAAAGATTGATCATTGACTTTGCTAATGTAATGTGGTAGGCATATTCATTCTGTGCACTAGACAGATATATACATACAATATTTTGACAAAAGTATGTGAAGTGCAAAGAATATAAAAATAATTTGTCCAAAAATATAGTGTTGATATAGTTATATTAACTTTTTAAAATTAATTTATTTTTTTTATTATGTTCAATTAACCAACATAGTTATATTAATTTTAAAAAAAATGTATCAACAACTCCTTCTAATGAAATCAGGCAATGAAGTTGCCATGGACTGAAACACAAATTGCAGACATTTTTATTAGCCTTGCTAGAGCCTTTTGTGACATGAAATTAACATGGTTTTACTGAATGGGTACAAATCCTTTATAGATATATTGATTTTAAATTTTTGTTTTTAACAAAAAATAAGGAAAAACTAAAAACTTAAGAGATTTCAGTTTTTATATTAATGTGACATGCCACTATTTCAAGTCTGAATCATAATCTGGGAAAAGTTTAAAGAATTCAGGGGCTTTACTTTAACAACCCCCACCTCTTTATAAAAGTGAAAATAAGTAACAAAACTGATTAGAAACTTTATCTCTGTTTTTAAAAATTCCAATTTAATTAATGTACAGTGTTATATTAGTTTCAGGTGTATCATATAGTGATACCATAAGTCTATATATTACTCAGTGTTACTCATGATAAGTGTACTCAATCCCCTTTACCTATTTCCCCCATCCCCCACCAACCTCCCCTCCAGTAACTGTGATTTTGTTCTCTATAGTTAAGAATCTTTTTTTTTGTTTATCTCTTTTCTCCTTTGTTTTTGGAGGAGGGGCTTGTTGTTCATTTTATTTTTTTAATTTTTTTAAAAATTTTAATTCTAGTATTGTTAACATACAGAACTGTATTAGTTCAGGTGTACAATATAGTGATTCAACAATTCTATACATTACTCAGTGCTCATCATGGTAAGCATACTCTTTAATCCCCATCACCTATTTCACCCATCTTCACACCCACTTCACCTCTGGTAACCATTTGTCCTCTGTAGTTGAGTCTGTTTTTTGGTCTGTCTCTTTTTCTTTTTTTCTTTGTTCATTTGTTTTGTTTCTCAGATTCAACATATGAGTGAAATCATATGGTATTTATCTTTCTCTGACTAACTTATTTCACTTAACATTATACCCTGTAGATCCATCCATGTTGTTGCAAATGGCAGGATTTCATTCCTTTTTATGGCTGAGTAATATTCCATTATATATTTATTAGGTATATATACATATATACACATATGTATGTATGTATAACATACATATATATACATATGTACATATGCCACATTTTCTTTTTCCTTTCACATATTGATGGACACTTGGGTTGCTTCTATAATTTGGCTATCATAAATAATGATGCAATAAACATAAAGGTGCATATATCTTTTCAAATTAGTGCTTCCACATTCTTGGAAGCCCTATCTCATTTTAATAACATATCATTAATCCATGGACTCTTAAATATTTTCTCACTGATCTCATTAAGAGATTAGGTTGCAATAAATTGTACTTACTGTTTAATAATTATTAGTATTTATAGCATACTTTTCATTTCATTAAATTATTTATAATATTAATAATTCAATTTAGCTGATTTTTTTTACTATCTATAACTTTAAACTCACAAGCTTGTTGAAAACACCAATATATTAATTTGCCTATTTCACTGTAAAACTATGGTTACCAATAATTAGTCTTCTTACACTAAGATACATGAAACTAGAAAAAATTCTGTGGCATGAACGAAATGGCAATATATGTTCAAAAGGATAATGTAAAATTGCCGACTGTTAAAAAATCTATTTGCATATATTTTAAATGTTTAATGTTGTATGTCAAATCACTATGGTAAAAGAATGACTTAAGAGTTTACTACATTCTTTAAAACCCCTATGCCAGGCACTAGACTGTGAAAAAGTCATAACAACACTCAAAACAAAATTCTTACTCTGAAAGCTTATGTTATATTCTAGTTGGAGGTAGGGTGAATATTTATAAGATTATGGATTAAGTATATTAATAAATTATATAAAAATGCTTTGACAACCAAGAGGAGGGAAGGAATAATACTGCCACAAAGATTATAGCAATATTACTGCTATAGTGAACTAGCTAATGACATTCATACAAGGTATTTTATTTTTACAGCATGTTATGTAATGATGAATATAGTGAGGCAGTTTTGAACAACTTTGAGATTGACATGATATTTGCTAACTTGGTAACAAATACATTTCTTGAAGTCTGTTGATACTTTAATATATTATTCTAGGTGTTGTGGATAAATTTACTTAGTTGATGCTTATTTAAGGAATATTATACAAACATTATTTAATATAAGTGATAGAAATATATCAAAGTTGCAGGAAAATTATGTTCCATATATTTATATCATTTCATGTAGGCTATTCCTCAGTGGTGTGAAATACTGTATCACTTTTTTCAAAGGAAGTTCTTTGCCTTCCATTCATTCTCTCTCTTCCCCTTCCCTGGGGCTGCAAAGTGTACATGTAGATGATTGAGACAGTTTTAATCATGTAAATGAAGAATATGCCCTACAGGATAACAGAGCAAGTTAGAAGTAATCTAGATGCAAAATTACATTATATAGTAGAACACACGTACCCATCCTGGAATACTCAGGTATCCTACACTGTACACAGAAGAAAGAAAGCTCTGTATTGTTTGAACCACTGCATTTCTTCTTTACAACAACATACCCTATGACAGATTCCTTTCAATTTATTGATATAAGGGGAAAAGTCTGTTGATGGGTGAAAGGTCATAAAAGTATTTCAATTTAGAATGAATGGGAAAAGTTCCAATTAATTCATGTGGGAGAATGTCATAATAAGAAAACCCCATTCATGTTTTATAGTAAAATTCAGCTTTCTGCCTCAAAAAAAAAAAAATCACATATAGTTTCTATTTTTGAAAGTATATTATTGAGACAGGGTAGGAAAGGTAGATGGCATATTTATAAACTTTTCAGGAATGAAGTTACAGAACATTTCTCCAGGAAAGATGACTTTTGTCATCACTATTTTACTGAGAAATTCTACATCATCAATGCCTCATCATTTTGGTGATATACGATACTAATAAAGCATCATGATGACCATAATGATGTATATGTGAGTCAAAATATATCAGCACAGTGGTATCTCTGAAATGATTTATCAGGATAGTATATCACTATGGTGGATGTTACATTGATGTTGAAGTACCAGCAAGAAAACACCCCTCAGACTTAAAATTCTTATTTTCATAATAAATGTTTTATTTTCATGAATCTATTTTTATGAAAAATGAACTGCTACAGTATGTCAGGTTGGTAAAAAAACACACAAGAAATTCAAAATATTAAATCTGTGTTTTTACTAGCATGGAACAGATAACTATTATATAAAGAAAGATTTAAGTACAGAAGTCACATGAACTGGTCAATTATTTCTGGAAATATTTTACTCCCATAATCCAATTAGATACAGTTAAAATTTGGTCCCAGACTTCCAATTCCTTTTTTTTTTTTTTTGTTAACACATGTAGTAGATTAAACTTATATTACTTCACAATGATATTGTAAACAGAAGCTTTATTTTCAAATTTGTTCTTGATAACCATTAAAAAGTTATAACTGAATATCAAAACACAGACGTCCTAATGAAATTATCAGCCCTAGGTGATAAGTGACTGTATGTGTTCTCCTGATTCTCTGAGAGCTTAAAAACAAATGAGCAAAAACAAACACAATACAGAAATTCATGTTTTTATTAATGTAAGGCAGAGCCATTACCTAGACCTAGACAATAGAATTTACATTTACCAAATTGTTGAAACAATACTGTTCTTACATTCACTTTTCATTTTTATTTTTTACAGTTTATTTTTATACATCCTAGTGGCAGGTAAAATTTCACTGTCCCGTGGAATGCTGTAGGAGTGTGACTGCCAGGACTCTCATCTGTGGTGGACTGGGAAGGAGAAGTGATAGCGCCTGTAGGGCTTCTGGCTTTTGAGCTCTACAGAGGAAATAGTAACTCCAAGTATTGTAGGATTAGATGGTTGTTGCTAAATGTCACCTATAGATGCATAAGGGAAAATGGCAGGCACAATGTGTTAATCAGAAAGGTAAAGTATGGGAGAGTCTCCTTGGTAGTACTTACAAGATATTTTTATCTCTTGGACCCAGAGGACACACAGAGATGAAGTTCAGGCACAAGATTCAGGTCTCATACAGCTATAACTGCCAATCTTGAGTCTGGGAATGTAAGACATATCAAGACATGCATTTGGTGGCACCAGCAGTAATCCATTACAAAATGGACATGGTACGTATAAGATTGGGCTCAAGCAGCACAAATAATGAGACTGTCTTGACTCCCTTTCAGCTCACACCTATGGCCTTATAATCATTCCCTATAACCAGCTGACAGAGGTAGAAAAAGGCCAAGCTTGTCACATACAACATTTGGACAAGTATGTGGGTGCAAGCTGAAAATTTACTATTTGCTCTACAGCCCCACTCAAGGGTAAGCCTGAATGACAGTGGTGAGGGGAAATCTAATCGGACACAACTTCGAGGATAGCTCCTGATTATCTACTTGGTTTGGAAAGAGAAATCACTCAAGGTAGCGATAAAATTGACCTTATGGGCAGTGGTTAATGTCTTGGCTTAATATATAAGAGACTGAAAACAGCAAAATTAAGACATGGGGAAAAGATATGTTAATGGACATACCAGATTAGGTACAAAGTGTGAAAATCTTTTTATTGCACAATAATATCCCCCAGAGAGCAGTCACTAGACAGAAATATATATTAAAAAAAAAATATTTCTAAAGGTCTGTTGGATATTTCCAATTTGAAAATTTGCAGATATTTCAAATTGTCCAAAAATGGATACATCATGTTACTTCTTCAAACTTGCTTTTGTTCATTACTTTATTAATGTTACTTAATTTGTAACACAATGTTCTAGATTTTGGGAAGGTGTATCAGGATAAAGGTCAATCTCCTTGTAAGGTTTCTGGAAATACTGGATCAAGTGTTCCAGTTGTATGTCAAGAGAGAGTTTTTATATAGGCTTCTTATTGAAATGAATAAGTCACAGGCAGAAAAGGTACAGTATAAAGAATATAGTCAATGATATTGTAATAGTGTTGCATGGTGACAGACGGTAGTTACACTTGTGGTGAGCAAAGCATATTGTATAGAGTTATTGAGTCATTATGCTGTATATGAAATTACATATCTGAAATTAATGTAACATTGTGTATCAACTACACTTAAATCTTAAAAAAGAGAGAGGTGGGGGGAGAATTTGAAGTAACTATGAATATATTCAAAATTAATTTTGGTATGCCTGTCCTCTATTAGGAAGATAAACTTTGTAGGGAACACATACAAATAGATAATTGGGAATGGGAAACTTTTCACGATAGCAAGAATTGAAGTTACAAAATCAAAGAAAATACCTGGCTGAGAATTTTGTCTTCAAACTGGAATCTATAAGAATACTGGGATTTTCTTGAACATTATATGGTTTCTCCTGTACTCAAATAAATATTTGAAAAGCTTGCTTTTAGCTAAGCAGTTTTAACTAAAGCAGCTAAAAGCAGAGGAATTGAAAAGGAACATGTCTAAAAAATACTGCTTTTGACAGGGTGCAACGTGTATCCAGGCAACCACTGGTCGATTAATGATCCCTCTTAATACCTACTAGTCAGAGCATCCTGAGTATAAAAGTCAAAGAACCTCAGCTTAAATATATTTTGTATGAGCAGGTCATAGTAAATAGTTACTTAGTGTTCAGTCATTCACGAGTCAACCATTAAATATGTAAGTGTGACTAAGACTGGAATTTTGTCCTCAAGGAACTTTTAGACTGCAATGTTATGTAAGCAAACAGATGTGAACGAAGAAGATAGTTCAGGAAAGGAATTTATTGGGATTGTTCTTGTTGAATTAAGATTAAATTTAAAGAAGTTGATATATATATATATATATATATATATATATATATATATATATATAAATTAAATAAATTGAAGTAAACAGAGAAAATGTGTGATCCCATTAGGAAATAAGATGAATTTATAGTTGAACAATTTTTTGAGCTTTTTCCTAAAGTTAAAAATCATAAAAACTGATTTAGTTAATCTAAAAAAGCATAATTGACCATTTTTTTACATCACTGCATATTTTGTTTTGTTTTTTATTTTGGGAGATTGGCTGTTTTGGGAAGAAAATACCACCAAAATCAATGATTAAGCACTTAGGTAAAGAGGCTTTTCAAATTTATCAAATTCCTATTTTTTCTTTTTAGAATGTGTTCTTTGAACATATTCATCCTCATATAAATTTCTTATCTTAGAATAATTTACAAACAAATGACACTTCATTGCTAGGAATGAACTAAGAAACATAACTTGTTTAACATATTATTTTAATGGCTTACATTATTTCAGTGTTAGCAATCTTGGAAGCATGTGATTTAATTTTTAAGAGACTAATTTTCTGATATTATTTTTATTAGGATATTTCAAAGACAGTATTATATTAGAAATGTACTCTGGATGTGTTACCAAATTCATATAAAGAGAACAGATGAGAACCTCAAGGTCAAAAATCAGGTGTTAATAAGAACAGAGTTTTTCAAAGCTTTCCCAGCTCTTCAGTTGAATCCCCAGATGTTCCAAACTTGTAAAGGCAAGGAAAAGGGCAAAAAGAGGTTATTGCATTCAGGGTTTATATATACTGAGGATCATTTTATTGTTGATGCTATTTTTAGATACTTTATATGCCAAAGATAATGGATGACTTTTTTAACCTTTATTTTCATATTTTATAAATATATATAACTATATAACATATTTGTAACTATATAAACATAGTTATATGCATATATGGTTATGCTTTTTGTGAGTAGAATTTTGAATTACATGAATTATTCATTTAAAACTAAATAATGGAGAATTAAATCTTATGTACAAGAATATGAAGTCACATCCAAAAATGGCTGATGGGAAAATATAAAAATAGTATTTCAAGCTGAGCATAGCATCACATTTGAATATCAAACAAATAAATTGACATTGCTATACAAATTACAGTGAATCTAAATTGCTTTACCAAGTATAGATGACACTGTCACCTGGGTAACAGGCTTGTAAGTTATACATAAGGAATTCGCATTAGATTTTAGAATCCTTATTTCTCCATATTCCCAGCTGCACACACACAAAATAATAATCAGCTTTATTATTTATAAGAAACCATTGTGGCATGTTGTTTATATGTGTGTCTGTGTGTCTCTGTGTGCAAGTATGGCAATTCCTACATTTCTAACCCAAGAAAACAATTACAGCTATTTAAAGATTGTTTTAAAAAATTCTCAGCCTCCATAAGTTACCTCCTTGGAAAAGACAATCAGTTATTATTTCTCCAGACACTAACTGAAACCTAGCAAACTGTACTTTTGTGATTCAAGTCTTATACTCCTGTTTCCTTGTAGGAAGTAGAAAACATGCAAAGTGGTGTAATGATTTAAACTTTTTTGTTTCAGAAATAACCTTTTTCTATTGTAGTTATTACTTCTGTTATAATAACAGATGTTATATTTTCACTTACAGAGACTATAATATCAATAATTAAGTTCCCAATCCTATATAATTAAGGTTTTGAAGAGTCAAAGTTGTCATTTTATTTTAAGAATCAAGAGCAGAGAAGGAATACCAATCTCCTGGTAACAAAATGCAGTTGAAAGAGAATGAAAGAATGGAAGACAAAGAAAGAGGGAGAGAATTAAAAACTAAAATTAAATTAGGGTTAATGCAGTAGAAATGTACTATATTTGAAATAAATTTCTAATTATTCATTAAAGATTCTAGGTTTGTTTTGTACTGAGGTAAAAGAAATTTGATCAATATAATTTCTCTCATAGTTTTTAGAACACGGGAAAGTAATAATAAAAGAACTTACATGGAATATAATATAGAAAAACAAAACCACCCTTATTTGCATAGAATATTGCATTAAGTGATAAACATTTATATTTTCTTTCATACTAAGATCAGTGATAATTTGGGTTCTTTGAATATTTAAGTATTTATTATTAGCACTAGAAATATTTAATTTGAGTGAGTGTCCCCCATGGAGAAAAGGTGTGAGGTGTGCTCAGTATGAGATATTTTTTGTTTGTTTCTAAATTCAGATCCACTAACTCTCAAATATGTTCTCCTGGAAAAAGTAATACTAAGAGTTTGGGGAATAATATCTTGGGAATTGTGAAAAGATTATTTTGGGGGGTTGCTTACATGTTAACAGTGAAAATTATTCTGTAATTTTTATATAGTGCAAGATAACAAATGTTAAAGTGATAAATGCCTGTAAGTCACAAAATGAGCATCCCCGTGCTGAATATAATAAAGATGCTTCTTAAAGTTTTCCATTATACATTATGCAATAGCAACTATCCCCTGCTTGTTATATTGGCAGAATCAAATATAAATAGAAAATTCTATTTAACTTTATTAATTTGTTCAGAAATATACTTGCTTTAGAGGAATATTCTTTAAGAAAACATGCTAGTTTTGGAACTTAATTGCAAATAATGGTCATGTAGCCTAAAATTTCTTCCTAAAGTAACTCATTTTTAAGACTTAGATGCTCCATTGTTGAAACATGTTTAAATCACAGTTTGATTTAAAATGAATTATAGTAACAGTTTTCAGAAAATATATGTTGCCACTTTGGCACAGTGTTTCTGTTTTAATCCTTGGCCTTAATTTTTTTGTCCTTGATTTCTGTGTCACAAAGTTGAGAGGATGTAGACAGTGATTAATATAATCTGAAATCTAATTCCTCCTGGATAGTACTGCTTCTGCCTCATTGTATTAACTCTTCTCAGAAACATGCAGGTGATTATCTTCTTCCAAAAAAAAAAAAAAAATGAAGTCAAGGTCAACGAAAGTCTGGTATATGTATGGATTTCATTTCTGAAATACTATGCACTTTTGGAGCATAAAAATTGTATTGCATATAGAATAAATATAATGCAACTTACCCACAGCTAGTCATGGAATTTCATATAAAGAATAAATAGCCATAGAGGAGCCTTCCTAAATCCTTTTCTTTAGAAACTTTTTATAGTAAATTATAGCATCAAGCAAAGACAATGACACCAGGTTTATTGCTTTACCTTAAATGCTTATTCCCTGATATTACATTTCAGAAGAGTTATGAAAGTAGAATATGTTATCTTTATGATACAAGTGGGCAGTAAGTATATCAATGGTAAAGATTGTTGTTTTTATAATGTAAGAGCTTAATTTAGCATGCATATCTTTAAAATCATTATGCAAAATAAATATAATATAGTTGTATTTACAAAGTAAGTTTACTCTGAGCTATGTTAAAATCAAATTCAGGTTGCATATTAAAAGGCTCATTAAGAAAAAGACTTCATTTAAGAGTTGATTATTTCTCAATGCAAGGCCTATAATTAATGGAAAGTTATCAAACATAGTTCATAGAATCATGATTCCTTGTCACCAGAAATAATATCTAGCATGCATTAACTGTCAGGTATGGTTCTGAGTATTTTTTTAGATGTATTAATTAAGTCTTCCAAACAACTCCTTAGGTAAGAACTGTATTTTCCCCAATTTGTCTATGAGGAAGAAGAAAGGTTGAGTAACTTGTTCAAGTTCACTACCATGTGATAAAGCAGGCCTAAATATTGGAGTCCTTGTACTTGACCACTACTCTGTGTGGCCTATGCTAGAACGTTCCATTTTTTGTGCTAGTCTAATCAATTCTTGGCCAGCAGTGGCCACGCCATGTAAGTACTCAATGAATTTTATTCTCTTACTTCAGTTTGAGACCTACTTAGCATAATCTCTCAATGTCCTCTATTTTCATGGCAATAGAGGTGTCATTTGTTATATGTCCAACGTTAGGTAGAGCTCATATGAGTCTGTACCCACTGGATGGCCCACAATGTTGCTTACAGAGGTATTGCTGATTTCTCTAGTGTCCATAGTTGACAAATATTTTGAATATTTTTCTTAGTGACTCCCATCAGATATAAAATCTCCTTCATCTTCCTTTATGGAGTCAGAAAGTAAGAAAAATTTTAAGAGAAAAATCTGCCTTCAAACGATAACCTAAAATTTAATTCAGTATATCCTTCTACACATCTGTTTTAAAGCCTTATAATTTATGATTAGTTATTTGTTATTATGAATATGTCTGTTATTATGGATATCAATGATACAAATATTTTTAATTTACGATATATAAATATTTATTTATTAATGCAATTAACTTACATAACAATATTAACTACCAGTGTTTGTGCATAAATGTATATAAATGATTGCATAAAACCTGGCAATATAGTTAGACGTAAGTGACTTTTAGTCTTTGTTATTGTGACTGATTCAAATTTGGTATTTAAGGATTAGCAAAATAATAAGAAAATATCTTGTTATTTTAAATACTGGAAGATTTAGAGGATAATTCATTTATTTGACAGCACTTGGGGCAGACATGCCTTCTTTTTCTCAGCTGTTTGCCTTTTGCATTTCTGTCCTCTGTCCACAACTCAGGGCCTTGGTGAATTGTTTGAATCCCAGGGAAGGTTTTGCATTCGGGTTGAAACATTTTTTTAAACTATTAGGTTAATTTTTTCCTGAGGATTTAGAGAGATCTTTTCCTATAGTTTTATCTAAAATGAATAAACATTTAAACTGTTTGTTAGAACAAAATTTATTTATTTTTTGTTAAAATGATGCTGTGATAAAAGATATTTGAAACATCCCACAGCAAGAAATATAACTGGGACATGTTTGAAAACATATTTTTTAAAATTAGGACTGTGTCAGAAAATTCAGGATATGTAGTCAACAAACTAAGGATGTCAGAGACAGGAAAGTGAATCCAATATAGAGCAGAGATGTTCATAGAACACACACACACACACACACACACGCACAAACACACACACGCAGATTACTATATCCTTTTGTCTCAGTGCTGTATCTTTAAACATTTCTATTATGGTAATTTATTTCAAGAGTTGATTATCTAATCAGTGTTAGTTTTCTGACTCAGGTGTTTATATCCTCTCAAATTTCAAACACCATGAAAAACACTTTTGTGACATATAAATTTAGAGTATATGTTATTTGGCCACAATTTTATTCAATATTCATAAGTTTCCAATACCTCTTTTTCTGCCTTCTTTTAATTATAAATATTGACCCAAGATTCATCATGGTTAACAAATACTAGAAGTAGCAATGTTTCTCAAGGTTCATGGGCACCTAGAAGTCCACAGAAGTTGTCCTGCAGCCCAGGAATTTTTGAATATTTATTTTTAATTTCCTAAAATTTTAATCAAAAGCATATGTGCTTCTCACAGTTATCTATCATCTATCTATCATCTATATCTCTTTTTTAAGATTTTATTTATCTTTTGAGAGAGAAAGAGTGTGTGCTCACGAGGGAGCATGAGGTGCAGGAAGAGGCAGAGGGAGAGGGAGAAGCAGGCTTCCCGCTGAGCAGGTTGTCTGAGCAATGCGGAGCTAGATCCCCGGACACTGGGATCATGAACTGAGCCAAAGGCAGATACTTAACTGACTGAGCCACCCAGGCGCCCCTATCATCTATATCTTTGTTGAACATTTTCTTCCTTGTGTGTGTGTGTTCTTTTTGTTTCTAATCACTAGCCAAGGAATATCACTTAAATTATCAAGAGGTAATGTGGAAAAGTTATCAACTTTATACTGCACAAAGGGATTCCTGCTGGTGAAGGCTGAACATTTTCTTGGCACTTTGGAAAACTTCAGTGTTTTTTTCATAGTATAAACAAAGAAGATTGAGCAATAATTGATCCAGCATTTTACACACAGAAATATAAGAATGACCAGGTTAGATGAACCTATGTGATAGAGGTCACTACCATATGTATATTTTTAGGAGTGTTCATTTCAGCACATCAATAAAATAGTTTATAAATTTATTGGTTTTATAGTATTGCTCACTTTTAATTTGAGAACTACATTGGTTTTGTTGTTCAGTAAATGGTATAAGCATTAAAAGTTTATTTCTACTTTTATGTGTATATATTTAAATAATAATACAATAAAGGGTTCCTACCTGAACGTCCAGGAAATGCATTTTGCTTTAGAATTTAGCAAATAATAAGCAAATGTAGAAAAATATTTTACATATCAAAAAAGGGGGAAATTATAGTATTTTAATGTAATACAAACTTTTGCTATGACATGTACTTATATTTTGAATGTTAGGTAATACATTAGGTTTACATAAACTATAAAAATTACTATGTTTAAAATTTTATTGTAGGCTTAATTTTCTACCCATTAAAATAGAAACTATTTATTCTATAACTACCTTTCTTAAAAAAAAATAATCACTTTGGTGTACTTGGCATTCCTCTAAAGTTATTGGCAAGTTTACAGAATATAACATGTAAAGGATAGGGCTTAATATAAAAGAATGGAAATATTTTTAAAATAGTCACCTTTGATTTAACCCCATGTTAAACTTACCAAATATGGTGTTAAAATTGAAGTCCTTATAAATCCCGAACAATAGTGTTCATCTTGGAGTTCAGTTTCTTGATATATTACGTTTAATTTCAGTAGCCTATTAAAAACTCAGAGGTAGAAAAGATGAAAAAGTATTGAGATTCAGCTAAAAATTTTCCTGACTTTAGGCAAGTAGGGTTAATTTTAATGAAATTAGTTCAATGAAAATAGAGTACATATTACTGTTTTCCAGGAAGGGCTACAGAATTAATATGGTTTCTTAAGCCTGAAAAATGACTTATGGATGGAATAGGTTACTAAAAATCACACCACCACTCTATTCAACATTACTGGAAAGTTAAAAGTGAAAGGAAGCCACCTAGTTTAAATTAATGTATATATTCTTGTGCTTCTCTATATTCCAGAATGACTGCATTAATCAAACAATGGGAGAGGTAAGAGTGAAAAATAATTTAAAACAAATCTAAAGAATTATAGAAAATAATAATGACAGAGGTTGAAAAATATTTCCAATGTAAATAATTTTATTTATTTACTTATTTCCTTATATTTCAGATTTTTTTCTTGAAATTTATCAGGAGTGACTGAAATAAAAAATATAATTGTTTTCCATCATCATGGAAACGGCTTTAAGAGAAAACTGGTCAGATGAATATCACTGCTTCCCATTTTCAACCAGTGAATAGTTGCCATTGATGAAGACAGCCAACAGTCTGTCAAGAATGCTCAAGATATGTTACAAAATACAATGTGCCTGTTCACAGGGGGATAAATAACTAGGAAATAAGTTATGTGAACTTCTTGATTTCATCATGCAAGACAAGCACAAAAGCACCACCCATGCCTCTGAGAACACTGGACCATGCACCTTGAAAAGCTTTGGCTCCTTCATCACAGGCAGTCTTCCTTCAGCAGTCAAGCTGTCTGTGTACATGATGTCAGTTCCTTTGCTGACAGACTGCATTATCATAGGGCAACAAACACCGTCAAAGGAATAGGAAGTCAACCCAGCAACCACTGTGATTGATGGGTTGTGCAGCTGATGAAGATGTGAGCATTCTTGGGATCTGGAAGCATTCTCTTTGCAGTGTCATAGATACCAAAGTAGGCAGCTCGGTAGATGATCGTACCCTGCACACATTAAAGCCTTGGTACAGGCCCCTTAATCCCATCAGGTTTGTAGATCTTAACCAGTCACTGGGGCCTCTGAATTCCCTTTCAGCTCCAGCTTTGCCCGTATCAGCTGCTAGACGGGTTCTGGCAAAATCAAGAGGATTCACAAAACGGAAGGATGTGGCTCCACGGGCACCACCTGATGCCAGATTCCCTGCAGAACCCAGTGCCAAAACTGGGTTCTCTTGTCCACACCACCCAGGAAGATCTACTTGTATTTATCTTTTGAAGTCAAAGTTGTGAGCCTGGGTGGGGAAGGATCTGATGACATTGGCCAGCTTGCCATGCCAGAAGGACAGGCACCCTTGCTCCTTGGGTATACGAACCAGTCTGTAATGCCCTTGTGATTTGCTTGATGGCATGCTGCACCTGTAGCAGCAGCAGCTTGACCCGCTCTCTGGGCTCTACTGCAACCACTCCACCCACCAGGAGGTTCTTGGTGAAGGACATAGTGGCCTCCGCCATGTTGAAAGGAAAGAGCAGGTGGGCAACTGAGGGACTGCGGTAGGAACCACTGGGACTCTGGGCCTCTGAACTCCAATGTAAATAATTTCATTTATTTATGTATGCATGTATGTATTTATTTATTTATAAAGATTTATTTATTTATTTATTTTGAGAGAGAGAGCCAACCTGAGCAAGTGTGGGAGAGGCAGAGGGAAAGGAAGAGGGAGAAGGAGAGAAGTTGACTCCTGTCCAGTGGGAGCCCCATGTGGAGCTGGATCTTACCACCCTGAGATCATGACCTGAGCCAAAATCAAGTGGGAGGCTTAACCGACTGAGCCACCCAGGCACTCCACAAATGTGAATAATTTTAAATGGTGTAAAGATACATTGGGATTTTTTTCCCCAATATGTAAGAAAGAAAGAATAAATAAATCTTTCAATCCAAGAAAGAGCAAGGAATCTCACATTTATTTAATAACTGGTATGTACCAGGCATGGTCCATATATTAAAGCATTCAAATAGAGTTCTTGATGGATAAAAATATCTAAAACACATAAAACCCTGGAACACCTGTGCATAGCACCTGGTTTTCACTAAGTTTTAGCCCCTATTTTTCTTTCCTTTTTCTCCTTTTCCAGCCCAAGATTATTATGATGATTTCAGATAAAAGATGTTTTCCCAATGCACATAGCAAATTATGTTATTTAGCGTCATTATACACAAACAATATGGACACTTTATGCAAAGCTTTATTTTCCAAATGCATGGGTTCTGAAACTTATGAATATTGGATTACCTGAAAGCCTGTGCAAAAATATAAGGCAAAATGGGGAAAAGAAAATAGTGTGCAGTGGTTTATCCTAAAAGAAAGAATAAGGTCATAATCATGAAGCTAATTATGTGATTACATTTCTCTTGATGGTGCTTTTCAAAGAATTGGGAGTGGTTTATTAAAATTGAGAATTCCTGGGGCGCCAGGGTGGCTCAGTAGTAAGCATCTGGCTTCGGCTCAGGTCATGATCCCAGGGTCCTGGGATCGAGTCCCACATCGGGCTCCCTGCTGGGCGGGAAGCCTGCTCTCCCTCTTCCACTCCCGCTGCTTGTGTTCCTGCTCTCGCTATCTCTGTCTCTGTCAAATAAATAAATAAAACCTTTAAAAAATAAATAAATAAAATAAAATAAAATTGAGAATTCCTGCCAACATGCAAAGTTATACAGATCTGATAGTACACTTGCAAATGGTGGAAAAGCAGTAAAAATATTAATGATTTTGAAAAAAAAATAGTGTTTTGACAAAAAGACATTGTAATATAGAAGGAAGGTCATAAACACAATGTTAGTAAACTAGCAGACACCGTGGGTATATGAAAGAAGTCCCTGATTATATGTCAGTACCCTGTAATGGAAGGTAAACCTAAAGATACAAGTAGTAGACATTATATGGAAGATTGTGTCTTGTGATCTGATCTGGCTTCATTATACTTTCTGGCCTCCTTTCCTTTCTCCAAAAGCATTTTCTTTCCTCACCAATTTAACTGATAGACCACCTATTATTAAGTTTCAGATTTCATGGGGAATACAATATACTACAAAATAGAATATATTTTACAGAGTAAATACATAGTTAGAAAGAAATATGATATCTACATGTGAGAACAAGATGCCATAAGTGCCCAAGTGTTGCAGCTGGTTGATTTTGAAGAAAAAACATTATGAAAGGAGACAAAAAAGTGTCAAGGAAAATTAAAAAAATGAAACATGAACAGATGGAGTAGTGGGGACAAGATAGGAAATCACACTAAATTAGCACAAGAAGGTCAGAGCTACTTATAGGTAGGCAGTTGTTATCATATATATATTTAAAAAGGTGTTCTGGTTTTGTTAGATCTACTTTATGATTAGCCCCAAGTCTTTTCTTTCACATGGGATATCTTAACTGTGTGTGTGTGTAAATACAATATAGGACAGAGCACATGAATGTGCACATGCATACACATGTTTGATAAAATGTGGGCATGAGGCAGTTGTTTGTAATTTTTGGTCTGCCACAGGGTAAGTGTCCAATAATATGTGTTGCTTATATGAGCACTGTTAATAAAAAATGTGATTTGCCTTCACATATTCCAAATTAAATAATAAGGTAAAATTCCAAGTTGGAAATATTTCATCAGCCGAGCCATTCCTCCAATGCAATAACTTTAAAATGCTGTATATC
Source organism: Phoca vitulina (assembly GCF_004348235.1). Lineage (NCBI taxonomy): Eukaryota > Metazoa > Chordata > Mammalia > Carnivora > Phocidae > Phoca > Phoca vitulina. Next base: position 21,714,089 of record NW_022589706.1, read on the forward strand.
CTTTGTTTTAAGTTGAAATTAGAAAGAAAGATGATGAGGTAGACATAAAAGGCAAAAGGCCACATAGCGCCCTCTGAGATGTGTACAGGGCTTTCTCCGAGCTGGAGAAAAGCAGTCTCTAGTGATGCTACAAATGTCTTTTTAAAAGGTGGCTGACACTGTCAGGTGTAGTAGGTGAGAAATCTATGTAATCTCGTTTGATGTCGAATCCAAGGACAAAGTACAGACTTCATTGCCCAGAGCAGGACTGTTATATGAAGAGGACACTTCTATTTCTAGGTCTATCTCTCAGGAAATTTTTAAAATAAGGCTAAAATATGAAAAAAAAAACACTACTTAAATTGTTTAAGATATTTTTTTTTGAGTAGTTCTTGATATGGGAAATTTAAATTAATTAGAAGAAAATACTTTGCATTATAATCTCTGTTAGCATTTAGAAAATTTAAAGAGTTGGGGAATGAAAAGTTAATGTGGAAGTCTAGTATGTAACTAAAAGCAAGATCTTAAGAGATTGACACACTAAGCCCTTATATATTTTATTGAAGCTTCTTAGGAAAATGAGTTGTAAGAATTTGCCACTGATCGAGCAGAAAGATGATATTGATCAAAATCTAATAGGCAAAACTAAATAAGTTTATGAGAAGAAATCACTGGTACTTTCAAGTATATGACTATATGGTTGCATGAAATACATTTTTATAAGATACAGAATTTGTAAAATGTGAAATAAATATATGTACTTTTTCTCTATCAAATTATAAGGGCACTTCCAGAGCTACAAAAAAAATGCATATTTTTTCTACAATGCTTTTGGCTGCTACCACATAACTCAAATTGTTTTCTTTTTCTCATTCCTTACTGTCTTGTTTATGGGGAGATATCAATGTCTAAAATATCTGCAAAACTTTTAAAAATGCAACAAATTGAGGGTATCATCTAACAGCAAAGGCAAATGGCCAATGTAGACAAACATGGAAATGCAGCAAGGTTAAGGAAAGATTACTGTATATTTCACAGTGTCAAACAGTCAGTTCAATACATAATACAACAAATGTGAAATCTACAATGTCAACTAGAGATGGAGGCTGGGGATATTACAGACTGACATTCCTGTAATTAAGGAATGAAAAAAATAGCAACATTTCAGGACATAACAAAGTACACCATCTGGGCCTGCCAACTATAAATATTAAATATGGAAAAAGAAAGGACAAACAAAGCTAATATAAGCATCAAGTCATTTTGCAAATTCATAAAGAATCAAAGAAAATCAAAGAATCATTATAGCCTCTAAATGCTTCTAAGGGTAATTTGTTGATAAAAGGAGTTGGCATCACTTCATAATTTACAAAGGAAGATAGAAGACAGATGTCAGAAGCAGATGTACACTTCCCAGAAAGGGGAAGAAGGAACGCTGAAGCAAATCAGGATCATGTGCAAAATAGAGATCAGATAAACTGGAAAAAAATAAGGACTGAAAAAGCACTACTTCTACAGAGTTGGCTTAGTCTTCCTATCAAACTGATGCAAATCTCCAGGTCATAACCTCTCAAATTTGGAAGTGCATTGGTTGAGTAGACAAGTTATTGCTTTTCCACTCAATACATAGCATTATGCCAGGACAGAAAGACATATTGAGATAAAGAGGACAACTAGCTGCAGAAACCTCAAAAGAGGACCATTTATAAAGTGTACAAGTGTTCACACAAGTCAAAGTGTGTTGATAAATTCTTCACAAGATGGCAGAAAAAGAGTGATTCTTGTATCTATCAATCATCCATTAACTCAACTACTCATTCACCATCTATCCATCTGCAAATAATTGAGAGCCTATTCTAATTATAGCCTCAGACACAACATATTGAGAGTATTTTAGAGGTCAAACAGATATAATAAAAGGATAATTAATTTTAAGTAAGAGCTCTTTAACCTATTTGAAACATTGGATCTCATTCTTTATTTAAATGCATAAATGCAAACTCTACTTGTCTAATTATCTTCTGAGTACTTCAAAGTGAGAGTAAAATGAGAGCAACTGTACTTTCTATTTCCTTAAATCATCTATTTTATAGGTGTGTGCAGATATGTGTATATATAAATATGTGTATATATTAATATGCATATATATGAACCAAAAATGTTTCTGTATGTGTAATATATGTTGTATTGTGTGTGTATATGTCTGAAATATAGGTGTAAAATCTTTATTCTTAGATTCAGCAATAGAATTGGCCATACACACATGCATATATAGATGATTTTCAGCTGACAAAGTATTTGAGACTCCACAGAACTGATCATAACTTTAACCTGTAAAGTAATATATATCTCTATACTGAGAATTATTTTGCTTGTGCACCTCTTATCTTCTATCACTTACTCAAAGAAGGTAAACAATATGACTAATAAAGATTTTAACAACTGGTAATATTGATCACACCTGCCCTCTCTTCTTCTTCTTAATAACCCTAATGATCTTCATCTTTTAGGACCAGCTGCTCAAGTCCAATCTATTCCACTTAGTCCTTCCTAGAAAGACAGGTTCAAACACATCCTCTTGCCCCTTTGAACTTGCAAAATATTTAATGCCAATTTATCCCTTAGTAAACTAACATTATGAAAAAGCAAAGTGGCTTAAAAGAAAATATTGCATTAAAAAAAAAAAAAAAAACCAAAACCCACAGTTGATTCTATTTAGTAAATGTGTTTTTAGTTTACTGCCAGAGGTTTCACAGGCAGAGGTTTATTTGAAGCATATATCAAACCATACTTAATAAAAGCCCAAACAACCATGTAATATTCATCTACATAATCTATAGATATAAACACTTTCAAATCTCTGGCTTTATTGAACTATTCCTATTTGAAGTATATTGAATTAGGTAGTGTAACTGCCAAGTTTATAACGACATGAGCTCAGCTATGGCTAGTCACGAGCTATACTTCTGTGGGCTGTCAGTGCAATTACTAAATGGGAAACTCAGTATGTAATATTCTTGATCTCAAAAGAACCAACTGAAAATAGAAAGGCTTAGCACAAACCCACATTAATATGTACAATTTGTGATGTGTGTGTGTGTATACACATGCATCATATTTTGGCCAGGGACAACACTGGTTTACGCCTACTGTCTTGTATGATTATCAATAGTGCCTCCTGTCTTATACATATAGCTGCCTATGTATAAATATCTGTAATATTGAAATGAACAAATGAAAGTTCACATGTTTTTTTTTAATGTTTTATTTATTTATTCATGAGAGTCAGAGAGAGAGAGAGAGAGGCAGAGGGAGAAGCAGGCTCCCCGCCTAGCAGGGAGCCTGATGTGGGACTCGATCCCAGGACCCTGGGATCATGACCTGAGCCAAAGGCAGACACCCAACCGACTGAGCCACCCAGGCGCCCCGAAAGGTCACATGTTACATCTCTTTCTTCTGAGACTACTTCTTTCAAGTGTATCAACATGTTTACTTACAAATATGTACATTTACACTCATACAGGCACGCACACAAGTATATATTGACATAAATATATGTACTCTCACACACACTAATAGACAGTTCTTTACATCATAATAGGTCATGGGTATAGTTTTTGGCACATAGATTTCTCCCTCTAATTGTATATACAACATTAGCCACTATGTTAAGATATTTTTTCTGTCTTGAACTGAAAATGCTGATTTAAAAAGGAACATAGTGACACGCATAAGATGGAGATGTCTAGAAGTGATAAATCTATTTTTGTTTGGTGAAGTCATGGAGCTGATTAATAATAAGAGCTATGAGTTGCAACCCGCAATGAAAACACTTCTTAGGCTGCTAGATGAAGCTGGAAGTCCATCTCCCTAAAGGAAGGAGAGGTAAGTTGTTTATAAATGTATTCTGTATACCTGACATAGGATTTAACTTAAGCAAGAGCCTTCAAGTGATGAATTAAACAAATGGTGTTGGAGAATCAACTATATCACTTCTAAGACAAAATCATTTTTTTCAGACACTTAAATGTGTTAACTGTCCCTGGATGCTCCATCCGTAAACTAGGAGAATAAAAGGCAATAACAATTTGTGAAACATGTTAGGGACCATTTCCTCCCCATTTCGAATCAAAGGTGTTAACTGAACAGCAAAAATATGTAAAGACCTAGGAAACTAGCTGCTGTGGATAGAAGAGCAACAATAAGTTTCTTACAAGCTTTTACTGATCGCTGGAAAAAGACTTGTCTCCACTACCACACGTGAATCAGTTCAAGGTTCCTATTGTTCCCCTTTGCTGCTACCAGTCTTATCAGCATTCCTCCAAATACCCTCATCTACAAGTCTACTACCAGTTTCCTCTCAAGAAAAAAAGTCTAGAAAACAGAAAGTTGCTACCCCCATTGCCTGACAGCCAAAGTTGTGAGATAAAGGGACAAATCACCCAATTCCTTACCCATAATGTGATGTGAGTGAGTGGGGGAGAGTAATGGTGAAAAGGTTTGGGCATCAGATTCCAACAGGTATATAATGATTTAAAATGTGTTTGCTAGTGGGAACAGGTATCTGAACTTCATAAAAAGTTGGCTTGGAGGAGGGCACCTGGGTGGCTCCATCGTTAAGCATCTGCCATCAGCTCAGGTCATGATTCCAGGGTCTTGGGATCGAGCCCCGCATCGGGCTCCTTGCTCGACAGGAGCCTGCTTCTCCCTCTCCCACTTCCCCTGCATGTGTTCCCTCTCTCGCTGTGTCTGTCAAATAAATAAAATCTTAAAAAAAAAAAAAAAAAAAAGTTGGATTGGAGGGCTGTCAACTTAGGAAATTGCAAGGAGCACATCTATCCAGAAAAGCAACATTGGAGGGACAAGAATTGGGAGCTAAGAGACTTCCTAAGGAGACAAAAGGATTCTGTGTGTGTCTGTTTGTATGCATGCATTGTTTCTTTCTTTTTCCTGAATGATATAATCAATTTGGAAAGCTCTCTACCACCCTTCCCTTACAACATGCTCTCTCTCTCTGGGCCATGATGTGAAGAGTGCCCCAAGAGGTAAGCAGTACATATCCATATTTGAAGTTGAAGATCTTGTATCTTGCTAGCTCTGATCCTGTGGCAAGATATGTTCTAAAGCTATAACAATCTGCAGACAAGTTCTTAACTTGGCCTTTGCCTAAACTGCAAAACCTATTTATAGTTACTGCTTCAATAATGTAGTTCCAAAGCAACAACTTATTAATGATAAAATGATTGCTCACATACATAATTCTTTAATGTGATTTAGTTGACATAAACACAGTGTAACCACAGGAATGACAAAATAATTGACAAGTTATTTTCAAAATGAGAATTATTATGTTGAGTAGGATGTCCATTAAAAGTTGATTCTAAATTCAAAGGCTTGGTATTGAAAATTACTTCATGGATTTAAAAAGTCATTTCCTTTCTGCATGTATTTGCAAATATAAGTATTTTATATAACTTTTATATATTAATGGAAATTTTTGTATTTTATATTTTCTAAATGATCAACAGATTTTGTTGTTTGCTTCACTGGAAGATGAAAGAATTAAAGTTAACAGTAAATTTATAATTTTTTTTTTTTAAAGCAAGTACCTGGCAAATAGTAAGCTCTCATAAATATTAGGTTACTGAAGGAATTAATTTTACATATCTAAACCTATTTTTTGTTCACTTCTTCATGCTACTTAATCATGGTATCAATTAATTAAAACATCAATAAAATATTTTGGTGATCTTAAAACAGTATGCATAACAATACAATGATTACAATCCCAGTTTATGCTCTGTTTCTTTCAAAAAATTAAAATTTCATCCACCACCCCTCACCCCATTAAGAAAACCAGTATTTTTCATTTTATCAAATACAAGTCAGAATACATTTTTTTATTCCTTAAAACCAAACATTTCAAAGGATATACTCAATATAACAGATATATCTATAAATGTCAGTAGATATATGTCATATATATATATATATATATATAAATTTTAAAAGCCTCATCATCACCGCATATGATCAAGAGACTATGCCAGAGTTCCGAAGACAGTCTCAAATGAGAGTTCCCAAGTGTCCTGAACATTATTGCATAATCAAAATTATCATTATCATTTCATCTTTGAAAGAGACTACATCACATATTTGGATGTGTGTGATTCACTCCCTGGGAGCTGAAGGAAGGGTGGCCTAAACAGACACTATTTGAGGGACTCATGGAGGCATTGAGTGCTGAAGAGTAGAGGTTCAGATTGAGAGCCTGACCAAGACTATGAGGCACACCAATAACCAGGATCCTGAGCCAAGAAAATATCTGTACCAGAAAACTGAATTCTAAAAAAACTATGAAAAGGATTAGTAAACAAATCCTTAGAGAATAAGGCTGGTGATTTATTTTAGAATAATAAAACCCAGAATTTGAAGAGAGGTAGGGGTAGAATCATGGTTTAAACTGCTTAGGAATTAATACTCTTCAATTACTCATGTCTATAAATTGAACAGAAAACTCAGTAAGGCCTTTCTGTCTCCCTCTTGTAAATCACAACCACCCCTCCTCCAGTCCTATCCACTCATATTCCTTTTTCTCCTTTTCTGTTTAAATTTTTCTCTCCACAGGACTTATCAGCTTTTGAATATTCTATAATTTACATATTTATATTTTTAGGGAAGCATACTACAAGAAGTGTTCAGTCAAAAAGGTAGAAAACTGGAGGGTCTGGTTAACTTTGAAAAGTAGGTGTAAATGAGCAGACTGTGCTACATGACATAGAAAATAAATTCAGAGATCCAGAATTATCTGCAAGGAGAAAAGGAAGGAGAGGAAAGAGAGGAGAGGTTTTGTTGGAGTGGTGGAAGTTTCCATACTGCATTATATACTCCATGTATTCCCCCAAACAAGCTCCACAACAATAAACACAAAAATTTCATAGAATTTAATAAATCCACTCATGGTTGGTATAAATGACTTTCTTCTGTGACTCCTGAAGAGCTGTTTTCACATTGTTGGACAGGGGTCTGTCCTGGACTGAAGAATACAAAGATAGATATAGCCCCGAGAATAGAAATCATGTAAAAATCCACACAGGTGTCTTCTGAAAGCTTTAGATAAGAAAGACACCTTTCTCCTTAATATTTTCAGTGAAATATCCAATATTTTAAGTTCTAATCCACAACACATGTTTTTTTTTACCTTATGACCAGAGAATAGGCCTTTAATTCCTGATTTGGTAACAAATTACTTCCTCTTCAAGATTCTTTAAAAAGGAAGAAAATATACACTATTGTAGGAATATGATGTTTTTGAAACCTTTAAATTGGCTTTCTCAAACATAATTACCAGTTGTCTACTCAAATGAAGTACTTGGGAGTGAAATTATTTGTTTTATTTATTTTTTATTTTAATTTTTTTTCATTTTATTAAATAAAATTACTGAAATTAAATGCTGTGGGTGAGCAACAGCAGTTGAATAAATACAATTTGGAATGAGGTATTATTTTGATAGTTTTAACTTTTTTTGTATTTTCCCTTATGTATAGTCACTGTAATTACCTACAAAGGAGTAAAAACAATTAAAAATGACAACATCAAAATCTTTTTATTTTAAATTATGAAGTATTCCTAAAAGAGAGAAGTATTCCTGAAACAAAGTTTCAACTTTGAAATTTCAGACAACCTATTTTAAAATTTTTATTTATTGTACATATTCTATTTTTTACTCCTTTTCTTTCTTAATTTTATTGATCTACACTGTTATCCACTTTTTGAAAGATGTGTATTCCTATAATACTCATTTAGCAGCAACCTCTTAGTTTTTAACATGTGTACTTAATTTCACAAAGTCCTAATGTAATTAATATCTCATCTCCCTATGAAAAAATAAAGGAATTTTAGAATGATTCAACAATTTCCTCCCTTCTCGTTATGCTATCTGGAATTTGAGGTCCATTATATTTTCAACTTTAAATAAGACTATTTTTAGTCAGCCAATGATTAATTATATTCACCAAAAATTTACCTTTGTTTCCCCCTAAACTTGCTATGTGCATTTTAATATTTCCGACTGGATTTATATACTTTAGTAATTTACTTGTTGAGACCCATGAGTGATACCCACTCTTTAATTTAAAATATCCGTATAGCACCTTCACTTTTGAAAGATAACTGATCTGGGTATAGAATTCTAGTTTAATGAATATTTTCTTCGATTTTTTGATGAAAATTCTTTTGTCAATCTAATTAGCATGTTTTGTACATAATCCATTTATTATCTCTAGTCACTGATAATATTATCTCTTTGAGAATATGAATTTTATTTTTTTAATATCTTACTTTAGACTCAGTATGCATTTCTGTATGAAGTCTCATGTCTTTCTTCAAATCTAGACAATTACAAAACTTTATAACAACTTCCAGTAATGTCTTTTCTCTATACTACCCTTCTGGCACTCAGTAAATGCATTCCTTTTAGGCTCTCAACTTTATGCAAGAAGTTCAGTGGGGACTCTGCCTTGATTATGTATATGGTAACTCCTTTTGTCCTCGGCACTACAAAATTTCAGCTCTCAATTCAGATATCAAAGCTCTAATATTCAGGTGTCATTTGAGTTTTTTCTGATAGTGCTCTAGTTTAAAAATTAAAAATATTTTGGTCTCCACAGGGCTTCTATATATTTTTTTTAGTGAGAATAAGACCAAATCCAGTCAGGTTCTTTTGCCATATATTTATTAATGTGCTTCTCTAAAATATAAATATCCAAAATGTAGAAAATACTTAGATTTCTTTCAAATGAAAAAGACAGGGTGCCTGGTGGCTCAATGAATTAAGTGTACAACTCTTGGTTTTGGCTCAGATCATGCTCTCAGGGTCCATGCTCAGTGGAGAGTCTGCTAGAGGAATCTTTTCCTCTCCCTCTGACCCTCACCCTGCTCCCACACTCTGTCTATATATAATAAATAAATAAATCTTAAAAAAAAAAGACAAATGAATCAAAACATAAAATCTGTGCATTTATTGCTTCTTGCCATACAGCTTCTCAGCTCAGTTAGTTTAAAGATGTGCCGGCTTTTTTCTTTTGTCTCCCCAGCAGGTTGACTGTGTCTTTCCTTTTTTTTTTTTTTTTTTTTAATACCCTTTAACCCAACTATTTAGGAAGGACAAGGCAACTTCTTAAAATTCTGCCTATGTTCTCAGGAAATGTCATTCATTTGGCAGAGCTCCCAATGTGTAGCACAGCTTGATTCTCCTTCATAGTCCCCAGAACAGCCAGGCCTGACACTAGGAAGCTCTTTCAATGACAGGCATTCATTTATCTGAACTTACTCTGAACTTGGAGAATATGGTGTGTGTGTGTGTGTGTGTGTGTGTTTAATGTACTCTGAGAGGCACATTCAATGTCTCTGTGACCAGTGTTTCTTCTCTAAAAGTTGTTTTATGTAATAGAATGGTTTTAAGGGGATTCCTTTTCTTTATATTTTGGTGAAATCCCTGAAATGTCTGAATGAAAAAGATTTTAAAACACGTTTGGCAGCGTCCTTGTTTTAAAGTTGGTATTTGTCTTTGTTTAGCCAGAAGGTAGACATTAAAGTTAACTCTTATTTTATTTCAATTTAGAAAAAAAGGACAAAAGTAAAAATGACATGGTGTAAATTTTAATGATAGGATTTTACATAGAAACATTCTGAGACCTTTAACATTTTTACATTAGGAGCTTTTCAAATCAAACCAAAATTCCATAATTGTAGATATTAAAAAGATGTGTTGCACTATGTTAATCAATATACTATAAACTTTATTTTTTCATCCATTTTTATTTATTACAAAATCTTACTTTGTATAGAAAAATGTTATTTAAGAAGCACAAGTTCTAGTTCAAATCTTGGATCTACCATTTACTACTTGTGAAAATATGAACAAATTACTTAAGTTTTCTGGGCCTTTTTCTCCTCTATATTATAATAAGGATTAAAATCATACATAGCTCAGGGTAATTTTGAAGAATGACTTCATCAATCCATGTAGAATGCTTGGTATTGTGATTGGTGCTCTGGGAGGACTCACTAATTGCTAGCTCTTAGTTGGTACTAGTGTTTCTAGGCTACTTCCATTCACAAAGTCTATCAGTTGCAAAGAATGTTACTTTCATGGGGTGCCTGGGTGGCTCAGTCGGTTGAGCGTCTGCCTTCGGCTCAGGTCATGATCCCAGGGTCCTGGGATCGAGCCCCACATCTTGCTCCCTGCTCCGCAGGAAGACTGCTTCTCCCTCTCCCACTCCCCCTGCTTGTGTTCCCTCTCTCGCTGTGTCTCTCTCTGTCAAATAAATAAATAAAATCTTAAAAAAAAAAAGAATGTTGCTTTCTTTAATTAATCTCCCTTTGTAAAGTCAAATTTCTGTTATGGAAAGGTTATTATATATGGAGTTTCATATTTCTTTTTAATTTAAATTTTATTATTTATTTATTATTTGTACTTTTTGAGTATCATTGACATATTTCTTATTTATAAAAAACTGAGAAGTCTTATTTAATGATTACAAAGGATGTTTTCTATTTTATAATTCTACAGTTCTATATAATCTGTATTATATCTGGGCTCAGTCATGTTACTGGGAAATTTTACTTCAATGAATAAGCTAAAAGTGATCCTTAGGCAAAGTCACCTCTGTGTCTCATTTGCCCTTCTCATAGTTAAGACAATGTTCATTTGACATAGAATTTTCCATCACATAAATATTTTCTTATTGCAAATATAATACCTTTTCAGTAAAAATCTGAATTTCTATGTATATACTATCTAAATTCTAGGGTCATGATGTGGACATCTGTTGCATTTGGCAATTTTATTGATTGGCTTAACTAAATCTCTTTGGCTACTGTTCAATTATCTTGTCATAAATTTTTTTATACAATGATGAAAAATTAAATCTGTAAAGTGATTGTAACATTATATTGAAAGTAATCATCATCTGTATTCTTACAACAGAGAGCTAGTAACAAAATTGGTAGATTTCTAACTATATAAAACATACATACACATACAATATATTTTTTAAATATCCCATATTATTGATTGTTTTTTCAAAAAACACCATAATAGCAACACATTCCCAGATCATTAAATATTTTAATACCATTATTTGCAATGGATTTTTAGTATTCTATCTTATTTAAACATCTATAATTATCTAAATAAAAATTATCTCATACTGTTTTGAAATATTTACCTTATAAATAGTGTCCTATAAAAGAAACTTAAGATTGTGTGTAAATAAATCTTTATATACATATCAGATTATTTTTCAGTCTTTTTTAGATTCTTGAGTAAAAACCTTAATGAATTTATTTTTTTTCTTGTTAAAGAATACAGGCATCTGATCCAATGAGCTTGCTCCAAATGATAGTTTTTGGCACAACTGGCAGATTTCTTTGTAATATCCCATATACTGCTATGTTTCCTTGATTAAAAGATTTCAGATTCATTGAGGAAAATTTTTAAAATACAGAAGTATAGGGGCCACTGGGTAGCTCAGTCAGTTAAGCATCTGACTCTTAATTTCGGCTTAGGTCATTGGATCAAGCCCCACATTGGGCTTCTCACTCAGTGGGGAGCCTGCTAGAGATTCTCTCTCTCCCCCCCGCCCCTACGCCCCTACTTGTGTGCGCACTCTCTCTCTCTCTCAAAGAAAAAATACAGAATTACAAATCAATTGCACACCAATATGCATTAAATTTATATATTTCTGTTGCTTTCTCAATACCTGATGCTATTTGATTTTACTTTCCAGATTTTTTAAGATTCTAGCTTTTTTTCTAATTTAAATTTTTTTTTCAATTTTAATTTTTTCCACACCAAGGAACAATTTATTGTTTTTTTGTTTCTCTTCTTACAGTATGGAAGATATAAGTTCAGTTTAATTTTTACTAATTGACATGTAGTTTGTTAATGTTTTTTCTACCTTACAAAGTTTTATTTTTTTATTTATGTATTTTAATTTTCTATTTTTTATTTTATGAAAAGAAGGTAATAGTTTATTTGTTCTTTTTATAGAAGGTTACCAAGGAATGTCACAAGGAAACAATGATGTAACTGTCAGTTCTCTGTCTCATCTACCCTGACAACACTAGTTCTCTCCATGATCATTCTCACATATTCTATATCCACTGAGTAAAACTTAAATCTGTAATACTGAATGCATTAAAATATTAAACATTTTGTTTTTTTCTTCAAGTTTTTATTTAAATTCTAGTTATTTAACATACAGTGTATTATTAGTTTCAGGTGTAAAATTCAGTGATTCAACACTTCCATACATTACGTGGTGCTCCTCACAAGTGCCCTCCTTAATCCCTGCCACCTATTTCACTCATCCCCCACCCACCTTCCCTCTGGTAACCATCAGTTTATTCTCTAATAGTTAAGAGTCTGTTTCTTGGTTTGCCTCTCTCTTTTTTTCTCCTATGATCATTTGTTTTGTTTCTTGGAGCTAGAGTACTATGCTAAGCAAAATAAGTCAGAGAAAGACAAATACCATATGATTTCACTCATATGTGGACGTCATATATATTTATAATTATCTTTGTGTGCATACATTTGTGTATATACATATATCTTTGTATTTCTGTGTATATATATATCTCTGGATATATATGCATATCTTTGTAATCAGATTATACACACAAAAGAATTTGAATTTCATAGTAAATACAAATGATATACATGAATGTGGGTATTGAATATGTATTCATCTTTTTACATACTTTCCTATAGAAATCTTTCCTTATCTAAATTGTATGACCTTTACAGCTATTGGTGATTCCTGTTTTGTAATATTTTAAAAACGATGCACTGAATATTCTATTAGCTAAATCTGTGTTCATATCCTTTATAATCTCCTTAGAGTAAATTCCTAGATATGAAATTTCTTTGTAACACGTTTTTAAGACTTTGACTCTAATGACAAGATTCCCTTTGGAAACCTGCCAATTTATAAGCCTAACATATGAATATGTGTATCTTTTTTTTTTTTTTAAGATTTTATTTATTTGACAGAGAGAGACACAGCGAGAGAGGGAACAGAAGCAGGAGAAGAGGGAGAGGGAGAAGCAGGCTTCCCGCCGAGCAGGGAGCCCGATGCAGGGCTCGATCCCAGGACCGTGGGATCATGACCTGAGCCGAAGGCAGACGCTTAACGACTGAGCCACCCAGGCGCCCCAAATATGTGTATCTTAAAGATTTGAAATTTAATATTTTAAATCTTTATCAATTAATTGTCAATAAATACTAGCTAAATTTTCACTTATATTTATTTACATTTATTTGCCTATTAATGAAATCAACAATTTTGCATAAGTTTTTAGTCATATTTTTTCTCTTCTGAGTTGCCTGTTTTATATTGTTTGTCCTGTTTTATTTGTTCTGCCACCCTTTTCACAGTTGTAAAATGCTGGTTCTAGGTTAATTACTTTATAAGTTTAAGTGATTTATATGATTCAAATATTTTTCCATAGTATTTTTTATGGGATTTTAGTTTTTTAATATAAGTAAGTATCTTAAATTTTTAAAGATTTTTATTTATTTATTTGTCAGAGAGAGAGAGAGCACAAGCGGGGGGAGCAGCAGAGGGAGAGGGAGAAGCAGGCTCCCCACCTAGCAGGGAGCCCGATGTGGGACTCGATCCCGGGACCCTGGGATCATGACCTGAGCTGAAGGCAGACGCTTAATGACTGAGCCACCCAGGCGTCCCAGTAAGGATCTTAATTTTATGTAGTAAAATCTATTCATATTTTATGAAATTTAACTTTGGATATATTTTTAAGTTATACTTTACAGTATCAAATATTTTACAGTGTATAGTATATATTCAGATGTATAAGATTTTAAGCTCTTTAATATTATGTATCTAGGGATTAATTTATTTAATTGTGTAAGATAGAATTATAATTTTGCTTTCCGAAGAAAGAAATAAGCCCTTTACTTGTCTAACTTTGAATGAAACTAAGTAAAAAAAGATGATTTTGAGTGAAATTGTGTTAAACACATATAAATTTAAAAATAATTGACATATTACAATATTGACATGAATGCCTCAGGATATATTTTTAAATATTTCTGTTTCTTCATGTTGTCTTTTTTCTTAGCAAATTTATAGTAAGTAAGGACTTACTACATGTAATTTTAAAATGATTGTTCCATGTATTTCATCACAAATATTTGGAAATTTGTGCTACTTTTATCATCTCTTCTTTTATAAGGAAGTAACATATACTATACAGTGGTAGTACTGAGAATGAATCCAGGCTTTCCAACCCCAAAAGTCATGCATTTAAGCAGCGTGCTACATTTTTGGTGTATGAAGGAACTTTGTCTCCCTAGGTGAGTGCTTTTGTGTTGGTGCCTTTTATGTTCCTGTGTATTTATTTTTTACCAAGCCTAATCACTGAGTTCTCTCATCAGATCTATAGATTTTTCTGAATTGATTCACTTTCATTTTATAGAAAATATATTATTTGTAAATATTTCCTATATGAAATATCCCATATTTATTTTTTATTTTTTTTTGAAATATCCCATATTTAAATTCCTTTACTTTTCACTTTATATCTCCTCAATATTTGTGTTTCTCTGGCTGTTCTTTTACAAATTTCTTAATTTGGATGTTAGGTAGATCATATGTATTTATTGCTTGCTTAAGTAATTATTTAAACAATGAATTTTACTCTAATTACTGAATAATCTTTACTCCATGAGGATTTGTACACTATTTTCCAGTATCTTTCAATGAGATTAAGTTTTCTTAGTAGGCAGAAAGCTTGGGAGTATATATAGATGTCCACTCTGGAAAGAGAACTGGGGCCTGAGGTTCAAATCTATGGATTCATAGGCCACGGATAACTAGTTGACTCCTAATCGGCACTCAGAAAGAACAACAATAGAACAACAGTGACAAAGGAAATACACATGGATGGATCTCTTAGAAGGGGTCAGAGTGTGAAGGTATTTATATCTCTCACAAATTCCCACTAGAAAGTATCACTCTAATGGGGGATATAATAAACTGTTGGATACAATCCTTCAGATGTTAGTAGCTTTTCTCAGCCATCCCTTTTCTTGCTTAAAAGACTCATTTACAAAGTGTTCATGGTGGCAGAGATGGTACTAAGCACGGATTCAAAAACATGGAATTTACCTCACCAAGGCTACTTTGGCTACTGTCACTACTGAGACTCTATGCTGATACTAAAGGCCAACCTTCAGCCGTAAAGTGGCATAATACCCTGGGAGATCTGCAAGCAAGTAGCAGATTTATTAAAGTCTATACTTTTCATTATAGGCTGGGGGGCACAATGTCTCCCAGAAGAATAGGAACATATTCCAGGTATAGATTTGTTTTCCTTGCCCAGCACCATTATGGAAGAACTTGTAGAATGTCCATTGTATGGCATCTTACACAATATCACTTCTCTACACAGTAGTAATTCACATTCTACACTATAAAATAAATCCCATGAAATCAGGCAGTACCACTAGTTCTATCACCCAGAATTGGTTAGCTCCATAAAACTGTTGTATGAGTTACCAAAGAATAAATCATGGAAATATCATTTTGTGAGATAGGGATGCATTTCTATAGCAGGTGATATAAACCTGAAACCAGCAGCCAACATATGAGACTTTGTCCCCATAGCCAGTAATAAAAGGTTCAGGACCTATGTAAAGATGTGAAAAATACCTCTCATTATTGCATACAATAGAGAAGAAATTGTCACTTCCTTTCCCATGATCCTGGGTTCAGTATGTGTGGAGATATAGAGCCCAAGAGAGGAATGCTTCCACCAGGAAACACAGCCATAATTTCAAAAATATGAAAACTGAAACTACCCTTTGTCATTTTGTTCTCTTAATGGTACTAAAGAAATAGACAATAGAAGAAAGCACTAGACTAGCCAGTGTGATATATTCTGCTTGACAAGAGGATATTTGTTTATTGTTACTCAATGGGATCAAGGAGGTCTATGTGTAGATCCCAAGGAACTCACTAGGACATCTCTTAGTACCCCCTGCATAATCATCTTAAACAGTGGAAAGAGCTTTCTAATGATTCAAATCTTGAAGGAAGAAAGCATTTGTTTACCTTACCAGGAAAACTATCTAGCTGAGGTTTTGGCTGAGAGTGAGGGGAATACGCAATGAGTAGTATGTAGCCCAGGAATAAACCCCTGTATGTATGGTCAATTAATTTATGACAAAGGAACCAAAGATTTACAATAAAAAAAGATAGTCTCTTAAAGAAATAGTGTTGGGTAAAATAGATAGCCATAGCCAAAAGCATGAAGCTGAACCACTATCTTACATTATATACAACAATGAACTCAAAATGGATTAAAGACTTGAATGTAAGACCTGAAACCATAAAATTCCCAGAAGAAAACATATCAGGTAAGCTCTTTGAAATAGGTCTTGGCAATTTTTTGGATTTGACACCAAACCTAAGGCAACAAAAGCAAGAATTAGTAAGTGGGACTACATTATACTATAAAGCTTCTGCAAAGCAAAGGAAACCATCAACAAAATGAAAAGACAACTTATGGAATGGGAGAAAGTATTTGCAAACCATACATGTGACACAAATATTCAAAATGTATAATGAACTCAAATGACTCAATAGCAAAAAACAAACAAAAACCAATTTGATTAAAAAATGTGCAAAGGAACTATTGAATAGACATTTTTCCAAAGAAGACATACAAATGGCCAGCAGTAACATGAAAAGTTGCTCAACATCACTCATCATCAAGGAGATGGAAATCACAACCACAATGATACATCGTCCTGCACATGTTAGAATGCCTATTACCAAAAAGATAAGAAAAATTAAATGTTTGCAAGGATGTGGAGTCCTTGTGCACTGCTAAAGAGAATATAAAGTGGTTTGGCCTCTATGGAAAACATATTGAGAGTCCTCAAAAATTTTAAAAATTGAACTACTGTATGATCCAATAATCAATCTTCTTGGTATGTATCAAAAGAAATAAAAACAAGACAATGAAGAGATTTGCAGTCCCACATTTATTGCAGCCTTTTGCACAATAGCCAAGATATGGAAACAAACTAAGTGAAATATGCTAGATAGGGAATGAAAAATACTGCATGGTATCGTTTATATGTCAGTTGAATCTGAAAAATAAGGTCAAACTTGTAGATACAGAGAGTAGAAAAGTGGTTGCCAGGGGCTGCAGGGTAGGGGAAACAGGGAGAGGTTAGTCAAAGCATACAAATTTTCAGCTACAAGATGAATAAGTGAGGATCTTATCATAATGTTATACATTATGGTTGATGGTGACTACAGTTGATATACTGTTGAAATTTGCTGAGAGTAGAACTTAAATATTGTCATATACATATATATGCCATATGAATATATATGTATATATATATATATGACAAAGGCTTTCCCTGGTAAGTCTCATGGGAAAAGACTGCCCTCCCCAACCCAGATTTGGAACACAGCCAGGGCATTCCATTCTCTGAGGGGAGCTGTAGTAAAGGACAGGAACTGGCTGGTCACACTTTGCCAATATTTGCACTCTCAGTCCAGGCACCTTCATTCTTAGTTTCCTTTATCTTAGGCCTTGGCCAGAGGTCTTTACAGGTGCCTCTGCTGAGACCTCTTTATGGGGAGAGAGAGAAAGAAAAACATTAAAGATATTGTTTGCCATTTGATTCACTACCCACCATTTTTCTACTCCTAGCCCTACTCGCCTGTCTTTTCTCCAAACCCAAGGCCCCTAAAACTGTCAGAAGCCTTTTCTTTTGGGCTTCCTCAATAATGAGATGGCACCCACGTGTGTGCTGATCTACCTGACCCTCCACTGGTGTACTGTTCTTTGGAGGAAAAGAACAGGAGAGTTGCTGATTTTTTCCAGCTTTATCCTTACCATTGCAATAAGTGATTAAAGACAAAAGTTCTTCATTTTTGCCTTGTTGCATTAATCAACTACTCCAACACCTGGCAACTCAGCCCACACACATACTCTTCCTCAGCTCAACTCAGTCCTAAGATTATATCTCTCCTAATGTTGTCAGTAACTACTTAATTTCTCTTCGACAGATGTTATAGAATTGAGAGCACTGTTTTGCCAAAATTCGATGTTTCAACATGAGCAGAATATCAGAACACATATTTGGAATATGCTGATGTGAGAACAATATATAAGCCAATATATTGCCAGTCAAATAAAAAATGTGCCCTGGTTTATTTAAAAAGATAAAAAAAGAAATAAAATAAATTGAATTCCTGTTATTTACTATTATGCTATATTTTGCCAGAACCTGGCAGTGTTTAAGCTCTTTAATTGAGAGTGAGAAATACATAATCATATTTTCCAAAGAAACCTATTTCCTTGTCACAATATTGAAGATATTAAAAGATCTATAGGTGTGTACATTCTTATTTTTTGAACACAATGTTGCTAGAATAACCAGGTTGTTTTTCCTCCATTAGGGAGATCAATCAGATAATTTGAATTATAATACCAATACTACAAGAATCAGTTTGTATTTTTTTAAAAATTTATTTATTTATTTGAGAGAGAGAGTGAGCATGAGTGGGGGGAGGGGCAGAGGAAGAGGGAGACAAGTAGACTCCCTACTGAGTAGGGAACCCCTCGCAGGGCTCGATTGCAGGTCTCAATCCCAGGACCCTGAGATCATGAACTGAACTGAAATCAAGAGTCGGATGCTCAACTGACTGAGCCACTCAGGCACCCCCCCTTTGTATAATTAATACATTCCTATTCACCTTTCAGTCATTACATAGAATTTTACAAACAGATACTAAGGAAAAATATGAGAACAATTCCTCTAATTAAGGATTTAATACTAAATTTTAAAGCTTTGCTGTTTTATTGTTAACATCCGTTTCTCTGTGTGTGATCCACAGTCAGGTGGATTGCAAGGCCTCATCAAGTTTCTCATTAGCTGTAGCTTATATGAAGGAAGAATACAAAACAATTCTTCCTTTACAGATATCAGGTAGCAGCTATAATTCAGAATGCATCTCTTCAACTATTCTTTTATGATTAAATTTTTGAGTACTTCTGGAAAATCTTGGAATCTCTATAGCATAAAAATATACAATTATTACTGGAAATCCCTTTCTATGTTGCTATGGCCCTCTTGGTATTACAAGAACAATATAAAAATGAGGATATTTTAACTGTACACAGCACCATTATTTGATACTTGGCATGGCTGAGAGAGCATATTGTATATGTAGAGTGTAAAATAATCTTTCAAAATGTCTTTCCACCTCTTCCTTAGCCGTCTTAAGTACTTTCTCCAAACTCATATTCAAATTCATAACTATTAGAATTCATAATCTAAAGGGAAGTATCATAAGTTAAAAAGAAAATAAATATTTCTGACTGGTGGAATTCTGAGGTGTGTTGAAAAATTGGGTAATGGGGAAAGCAATTCTGCATCTCAGCTTGGAAAACAAATGGAAGCAGGCAGTTACCACCTTTTTTTTTTTTTTTACAAAAACTGGCTTGCTCTCAGCTCCAGCCTCCAGAGGTGGTCTTATCTCAAGCTGTCCCTGTCCTCACTTCCTAAATGCTCTAAAAGTGTCAGGTACCTGCCAGTAATAATTAGATCTATTTCCATTTCATAGGAAAGAAACAATTCTCAAAATTGCTAAACAAAATAAAAATAAATTGATTGTTTTTAAATGGGAAGTTAATGGAGGCATATAGAGCTTCAGTCAAGATAGGATCTAAAGGTTAAATGATGGAAGTCACTATATATCAGGAGGCTGCTCTGTGTCATGTTGTATATGGCTACTAATGTTTCTAGAGAAACATAATGTTCTAAGCTAATTATCTTAAGGGAACCTGTGCTTCTTTCCCAATTTATATAGTAACAATTTCTATGGGTGGCCTTGCTTTATTCACCTAGATCACCTACTTACCATGAATCTCAGTGTGGCTATGGGTATGGAGTAGTTGACTGGCTTGACCTAAGTCAGATGTCCTCTTCTGTAACAGTCACACCAGGACAGTAAACAAAATTAATGAGAAGAGAACTATGGAAAGATGGCTGGGTAGGAAGCGCCAGGAATCTATTTCCCCACCTACACAACACTGGAACTGTCAGAATCTGAGTAAATATTTTGTAACTCTAGAGTCTATTGAAGGCTCTAGTCTTCCAGGAGAAGGCTCCCACAGTAAATTTCAGTCAGTTTCAGGTCTTACACAGTAGCAGCTACCCATTCCTGACTCCAAGCTCCCTGGTAGGTAGCTGTGTAAGTGTTCCTAGAACAGCCTATATACATATTTGAGGAGCCAGAGGTGAGCAAAAAGAACCTTTCCTCTAAAAACCAAAGATCTGTGCTCTGATAGCTGATTGCTGCTTTTGATCATACAGGCACAAATGGGTGGATGGCCATTGTTGGACCTCCTCCCATTTTTTACAAGCCCCTCCCCCTTGGCTAAGTGACTTGCGGGGGATTTGAAGATCTGGTACTGTTTTGTTTTGTTTTCCTACCTTCATTTTTTCCTTTTTTTTTTTTTCTCCCCCTTTTAGGAGCCAGACAATAAAGACTAGAACATTAAAAAGCAACTTCTCACAGAGGGAAAATTAGAAGGAAAGTGAGTACACATTCCAGGCACAGGCTCATGAAAGGCCTGAAAACAGCTTAGATTTATACCAAAGGCTGATCTTTGGCACAGAGACAGACTACAATAATAATAAAACAAACAAATGAGCAAAAACCAATCACACACACACACACACACACACACACACACAAACTTTGGGGAGGTGAAGGAATCTGATTCCTAGTTACCACATTATTTGATTCATATGCACAGTTTTCAAGAAAAATAAAAGGCATAAAAAGAAATAGGAAGATATGATCAATTTCACCCGTGTAGAGTGAAATCAAAGGACACTTGAGAGTAACTCAAAGCTGTATGAAGAAATAAAGAAAAGATCTCAACTGGATAATCATTAAAGCTTGTGTATTAGTCAGAGTTCTCCAAAGAAACAGAGCCAATAGGAGAGACAGATACGGATATATAGATACAGATAGATATTCAATATAGTTACATAAAGAGATATGTATTACAGGAATTGGTTTGCACTGTTATTGGAGGTCAAGAAGTTCCACAATTTACCATCTGCAAGCTGGAGAACCAGGAAAGCCAGTGGTATAATTCAGTCTGAGCCCTAAGACATGAGAGCCAGGGGCCCTGGTGTCAGTCTCAGAGTCCAGAGGCCTGAGAACTACAAATTCCAATGAAGGGCAGGAGAAGTTGGATGTACCAGCTCAAAAAGAGAGAAAGATTTCACCCTTCCTTTAACTTTTTATTTCATTAGGGCCCCCTACAGATCGGATAATACTTACCATATTGGTAAGGGTAGATCTCTTTAGTCAATCTACTGAATCAAATGTTAGTCTCATTCCCAAACATCCTCACAGACGACTGGGCATCCATTAGGCCAGTCACTTTGACACATAAAATTAACAATCATGGCTTATATTATTATAACAATGGTTTTGTTTTCTACATGATTTAAGAGACTAAAACATTAAAAAAAAAAATTATTGGTGTAAGAGATAATATTATGTAACTTTGTTTTGTAACTCCACATTTTGTTTTCTACTTAATTTAAGAGACTGATGCATTTAAAATGATTGTTTATGTTTTGGGGCACACAATGTATAAAGATGTAATTTCTTGACATCAACAACTAAAAGGGGTAGGGATAGAGATGTAAAAGAGCAAAGTCGTTGTATATTATTGGTATAAATGGTATAAATTTAAATTAGAGTATTATAACTTTATAATGGTAAATGTAATCCCCATGTTAATCACAAAGAAAATAGCTATGGAATATACAGAAAGGGAAATGAGAAAGGAATTTAAGCATTTTAGTTCAAAAACCTAACTACACATAAAGACCATAATGCAGAAAATGAGGGACAACAAGGCTATAAGGCATGTGGAAAACAATGAGCAAAATGACAGAAGTTCCTCCTTATCAGCAATTACCTTAAATGTAAATGGATTGGGTCGCCTGAGTGGCTCAGTCAGTTAAGCCTCTGACTTTGGCTCAGGTCATGATCTCGGGGTCCTGGGATTTTGCCCCATGTTGTGCTTTGCCCTCAGCAGGGAGTCTGCTTGTCCCTTTCCCTCTCCCTCTGCCCCTCTCCCCACTCATGCTCTCTCTCCCTTTCTCAAATAAATAAATGAAATCTTAAAGAAAACAAGTAAACGGATTGAACTCTCTAATAAAAAAACTGATTGGCAGAGTGAATATAAAAATGATCCAACTATATGCTGCCTAGAAAAGATTCACTTTAGATCCAAAGACACAAATAGATTGAAAATGAAAGGATGGACTGTTTTTTTTTTTCCATTGGATATTCTTTCTTATTTTGTTGAAGATTAGTTGACAATATAGTTGTGTGTCCATTTCTGGGTTCTCTATTCTCTTCCATTGATCTATGTGTCTGTTTTGTGCCAGTACCAGACTGTCTTGATGACTGCAGCTTTGTAATATAGTTTGACGTCCAGAATCGTAATGCCTCCAGTTTTGTTTTTCTTTTTCAGAATTGCTTTAGCTATTCAGGGTCTTTTGTGATTTCATACAAATTTTAGGATTGTTTGCCTAGCTCTTTGAAAAATGCTGGTGGTATTTTGATGGAGATTGCATGAAATGTTGTAGATTGCTTTGGGTAGTACAGACATTTTAACAATGTTTGTTCTTCCAATCCATGAGTATGGAATGCTTTTCCATTTCTTTGTGTACTCTTCAATTTCTTTCAAAAGTTGGTAAAACTGGATAGTAACATGCAAAAGAATGAAAGTAGATCACTTTCTTACACCATATACAAAAATAAATTCAAAATGGGTGAAAGACCTTAATGTGAGACAGGAAACCATAAAAATCCTAGAGGAGAACACAGGTAGAAACCTCTTTGACTCCGGCTGTAGCAACTTCTTACTAGACAAGTCACCACAGGCAAGGGAAACAAAAACAAAATGAAACATTGGCACCTTCGTCAAGATAAAAAAGCTTCTGCATGGTGAAGGAAACAATCAATAAAAATAAAAGGCTGCCTATGTAATGGGAGAAGATATTTGCAAATCACGTATCTAACAAAAGGTTAATACCCAAAATCTACAAAGAACTCATCAAACTCAACACCAAAAAACAAATAACCCAGTTAAGAAATAGGCAGAAGACATGGATAGACACTCTTCCAAAAAAGACATCCAGATGTTTAACAAACACATGAAAAGATACTCAATATCATTCATCATCAGGAAATACAAATCAAAACTACAGTGAGATACCATCTCACACCTGTCAGGATGGCTAAAATTAACAACACAAGAAGCAACAGGTGTTGGTGAGGATCTGGAGAAAGGGGAACCATCTTGCATTTTTTGTGGGAATGTAAATTACTGCAGCTATTATGGAGAACAGTATGGAAGTTCCTCAAAAGAGAACTACCCTATGATCCAGCAATTGCAGTACTAGGTATTTACCCAAAGGATACAAAAATACAGACTCAAAGGAATACATGCATCCTGATGCTTATAGCAGCATTATCAATATTAGCCAAATGATGCAGAGAGCCCAAAAGTCCATCAGCTGATGAATGGATAAAGAAGAGGTGATATATATACAATGTCATATTACTTAGCTATCAAACAGAATGAAATCTTGCCATTTGCAACAACACGAATAGAGCTAGAGGGTACTATGTAAATGAAATAAGTCAGTCAGAGAAAGACAAATACCATATGATTTCACTCATGCAAAGTTTAAGAAAGAAAATGGATGAACATATAGAAAGGAGGAAAAAGAAAAAAAAAAAAAAAGAAAGAAAGAAAGAGGGAAACAAGCCGTAAGAGTCTCTTAACGAGAGAACAAACTGAGGGTTGATGGGGGGAAGTTGTTAGGGATGGGCTAGATGGGTGATGGGTATTAAGGAGGGCACTTGTTATGAGCACTGGGTGTTGTATGTAAGTGATGAACCACTGAATTCTACTCCAGAAACCAATACTTCACTGTATGTTAACTTCTTAAAATTTAAATTAAAAAAAAAAAAAAAAAAAAGTGAAAGGATGGAAAAAGTTCCATGCAATAGTAACCAACAGATAACTGGGGTGGCTATCTATACTAATATCAGACAAAATAGTCTGGAAATCAAAAAAGTTTAAAAGACAGACAGAATGACATTTCACAGTTATAAAAGTTTCAATAGAGCAAGAAGATATAACAATTTTAAATATTGACATATGATCAAAATATATGAAGCAAAAAACTGATAGAATTGAAGGAAGAAATGGACAATTCTACAATAATAGTTGGAAATGTCAATACTCCATTCTTGACAGTAGGGATAGAACAACCAGACAGAAGACACATAAGGAAACAGGGGACTTAAAAAGACAAAAAACAACTAGATCTAACAGATATATACAAAACACTATATAAAACTACAGCAGTATGCACATTCTTTTCAAGTGTGCTTGAAACATTTTCCAGGACAGACCAAATATATTGAGCCACAAATTAAATACCAATAGATTATATATAATCTGTCTATCTACCCAAAATAATCCACCCAAAATAATCTACAAATTCAATGCCATCACTACCAAATGTCAATGACCTTCTTTTTTTTTTTTTTTTTTAAGATTTTATTTATTTATCTGACAGATAGAGAGACAGCGAGAGAGGGAACACAAGCAGGAGGAGTGGGAGAGGGAGAAGCAGGCTTCCCGCTGAGCAGGGAGCCCGATGCGGGGCTCGATCCCATGACCCTGGGATCATGACCGGAGCCAAAGGCAGACGCTTAACGACTGAGCCACCCAGGCGCCCCGTCAATGACCTTCTTTACAAAAATAGAAACCCTGTCCTAAAAGGCATATGGAATTTCAGAGAAATCTGAATAACCAAAATAATATTGATAAAGAAAAAAATCTAGAGGAGTCACACTTTCTGATTTCAAAACTTGGCACAAAAATTACAGTAATCAAAGCAGGGTAGTACTGGCATAAAGAGAGGCATTTAAGCCAATGGAATACGATAGAGAAGTCCAAAAATTAAACCCTCTCATACAACTTCAAATGATCTTTGGCAAGGATGCCAAGACCATTCAATGGAGAAAGGATAGTATTTTCAACATATAGTGCTGGGGAAACTGAGTATCCACATGCAAAACAATGAATTTGGAACCTTACCTAACACTATATACAAAAATTAACTCAAAGTGGATCATAGACCTAAATGTAAGACTTACAACTATAAAGCTCTTAGAATTGAACTTAAGACAAAATCGTTACAATACTGAATTTAGCAATCATTTCTGGATATGATACAAAGGTATAGGCAAGAAAAAAATATATAGATAAATTGGACTTCATGAAAATTAAAAACAAATTTGTACATCAAAAGACAACATCAACAGAGTAAAATGGCAACCCGCAGAATGGGGGGAAATATCTGCAAACCATGTATCTGATAAAAGATTAATATCCAGAATACATAAGGAACTCCTGAAATTCAAAAACAAATAAAACAACAACAACAACAAAAACACTTAAACAACCTGATTCAAAATTGAGTGAAGGACTTGAGTAAACATTTCTCCAAAGAAAATATACAAATGACCGATAAACACATAAAAGATGCTCAACATCACTAATCATTAGGGAAATGCAAACAAAACTGTAAATGACATACCACCTCATACCCATTATAGTGGTTACTATCCAAAAAAGTATAAAATAACTAGTATTGGCAAGAATGTAGAGAAATTGCAACCTTTGTGCACTGGTGGTAGGATTATAAAATGGTACAGCCACTCTAAAAATCTGTATGACACTTCCTAAAAAACTTAATAATAGAATTGCTGTATAACCCGGCAATTCCACTTCTGAGCATATACCCAAAAGAACTGAAAGCAGAATCTCAAAGAGATATTTGTGTAATATATTCATAGCAGCATTATCACAGTAACTAAAATGTAGAAGCAACTTAAGTGTCCATTGATGGATGAATGAATAAGCAAAATCTGGTATATACATACCATGGAATGTTATTTGGCTTAAGAAGGGAAAGAAAATTGTGACACACATTACCACATGGATGAAACTTGAGAACGTTATGCTATGTGAAATAAGGCAGTCATAAAAAGACATACCCTGTATGACTCTACTTATATGAGGTACTTAAGGTAGTCAAAATCAGAGACAGAAAATAGAATGGTGGGGCGCCTGGGTGGCTCAGTCGTTAAGCGTCTGCCTTCGGCTCAGGTCATGATCCCAGGGTCCTGGGATCGAGCCCCGCATTGGGCTCCTTGCTCAGTGGGAAGCCTGCTTCTCCCTCTCCCACTCCCCCTGCCTGTGTTCCATCTCTCGCTGTGTCTCTGTCAAATAAATAAATAAAATCTTAAAAAAAAAAGAAAATAGAATGGTGGTTGCCAGGAACTGGTGAGAAGGGGGATGAATGGTGGTAATGGATGCACAATGTTATGTATTAAAACCACTAAAATGTACACTTAAAAATGGTTAAGATAACGCATTTTAAATGTATTTTACCACAATAAAAAATTGAAAAAAATTAATGGGAGGTGTAGTTAGAAAAAAAGTACTAATGGGCAAATGTCTATTACAAATGTCCAAACATATCTCAGCCCTGTGCATATAACTGTAGGCAAAAATAGCTGCAAAATGGTATGGCCACTGTTAACATTTATCCCTGCCATGAAGTAAGGTAGTTTACAAAAGTTATGGTTGAAAGATCAAAACATATGTCTGATTTACCACACTTGCACCATTAAATTCTGGACATAAGATTATGTAATAACCTGAGTGCCTCCCATTCATATTATTCTTGTGGAAGAGAGAGCATTTGAATGCTGGATACGTAGCCTATAGCTTCTACCTAATGATACAATGTATAACTTCAAAATACCAATATAGCAGGGAGATAGAGACCAGTAATTTCTAGGAAAGCAGAAAGTATTCAGGCATATTTGAAGTCATTTTCTCAAATAAGGAAGTACATGCTTCCTTTTTCCTCTACCCAGCCCTTTTCTGGTGGATGGAAAGATAACACCTTATTTTCATTTGTTCTCCCTTAAGTCCTAATAACTCCAGAAGTCTTCATCTTGGACCTAGATAATTCTTATGAAACCATGCAAATCCATTTTTATAAAGAAAAAAGTATTGGCTTAATAAAATAATCATAAAAATGAAAAAAGTTTCATTAGATAATTTGAAGCAATTATAAGGCCTATGTGTCTGCAAAGAGTACCCATAATCCACAATTTAAATTTTATATACTTAACATTTTGCTATGAACCTTTTTATGTAATAAAGTAGTTTTATGAAGGGATATGAAAAAAGTTGAGAGCAATTGTCTTCACAGGAAGTGCAAAGCATGCCCAATATCGTTCCAATCAAGACAATGATTTAAAGCAAGGACTTTGGCAGCTGACTAACTGGCTTCAAACTCAGCATTTACTTTCCTAACTGTGTGACACGGAATACTTCACCTCAGTTTCCTCCTCTGCAAAATTTGGGTTATAAAAACAACATATTTCATAGGTTGTTGAGAATATTTGATGGGCTAACACATGTGCAGTTCTTCTAATAGTGGGCACCATACAAACATAAATCTAGCTGCTCAATTCAATAACAAATTGGGAAGGTTTATTTATTATGTCTTCTCGGTATTTAACTTCGTGAATTAATGCCAAACAATAACCTGAGAGGCTCTTTCAGATTTCTGTTAGCTTCTCTTCAATCACCATACATTACATCATTAATTTTTGATGTAGTGTTCCATGACTCATTGTTTGCGTGTAACACCCTGTGCTCCATGCAGTATGTGCCCTCTTTGATACCCATCACGAGGCTAACCCATCCCGCCACCCCTGCCCCTCTAGAACCCTCAGTCTGTTTCTCAGAGTCCATAGTCTCTCATGGTTCATCTCCCCCTCCTATTTCCCCCCCTTCATTCTTTCCCTTCTGCTATCTTCTTCTCCTTCTTCTTTTTTTTTTAACATATAATGTATTATTTGTTTCAGAGGTACAGGTCTGTGATTCAACAGTCTTACACAATTCACAGCACTCACCTTAGCACATACCCTCCCCAATGTCCATCACCTAGCCAACCCTCCCTCCCACCCCCACCACTCCAGCAACCCTCAGTTTGTTTCCTGAGATTAAGGATTCCTCAATTCAGTGAGGTCATACGACACATGTCTTTCTCTGAATGACTTATTTCACTCAGCATAATACCCTCCAGTTCCATCTACATCGTTGCAAATGGCAAGATTTCATTCTTTTTGATGGCTGCATAATATTCCATTGTATATATCTATACCTCATCTTCTTTATCCATTCATTTGTTGATGGACATCTTGGCTCTTTCCATAGTTGTGGCTTGCCTTTTAAAATTTCATTTTCTGACCTTAATATGTTGATTTTAGAATACGGTAGACAGTAAGGAAAGGCAAGCTGTTCATAATTAATAGAAGGCTATGCTTTTGGAATTCCAGTTCTACTATGTGGATTTTATATTTTATCTTTTATTTCTTTAATGAGTAAGTTGATAAAATAAAAAGAACAAATAATCTGATCCACATATAGCATACATTAATTAGTTTCACTATTTTAATATTGGCTGACCTGAACAAAAGTCCATTTAATTAAGCATCAAAACTCAGCCACAGGATAAGACCGAGGTTGAACTTTCATGTTAGGAGTATATTTTCTCTTTAAAATGTGAAGCTCTACAATTGTGTGTTTTAGTTTGACTATCTGTTTGTTTCTGTTTTTATACTATGACCTCTGACATTTGCTGGGACTCATTGTTCATAAAACTTCTGGAAAGCACTGTGTGTGGCATTAAAAAATAAGCTTCAGAGTGGTAGTAATTTAAATCTCTTGCTATGTATATTCAAGACATTGCCAAATGTCTTTCAATATACAAAACTGGGGAGGCTTTAATGGTAGGGAATGAGGACTGGGAGGGCAATGGTGGGGAGTGAGAAAGATGTCGGGGAAAAGAGCCAGTAACTTTTTGGGATATTGTCAATAATATAAAGAGAAATTGCAACAAATAAAGACTGAAACGATTGCCAGAAGTGACAGCAATTCAGAATGCTCAAAAATAAGGGGAGGAGGAATGTAGGAAAAAGTAGGAAATAAGAAAGTCTTCTGGTAGCAAAGCTTGGAAAAACAGAATACAGTATTCTCTACTTCTAGTAACAATTTCTGCAAGAGTTTGCCTGCTGGGAATACTATTTTTTTCTTACAATGTCCTTTAAGCAAGTGTTGTTTTCTTTGTTACTTGACTTGCACTTCATCAGTGTTGTATTTCTCTTAAAATTCAAAGAGATCTTTAACAATCTAAATATGTCTATGCCATATCTGTAAATCAGAGAGCATCAACCCCTGCTTATAACCTGCCAGTGGCTTCTTCATGACATTTTCCATAACACCCAGACTTCTTAGCATCCCCTTTAGCTGTCTAGTCTAAACAACTTCTCCTCACATACTCTTTTCAAATGATAATGAATGTTTTGCTGTTCTTAGAACAGTCTAAACTCTTCCATCAATTTTCCTGTTCAGGATTTTTACATCTGCATCTTCTTTTGCTGAGAGCACATTCCCTCACATCTCCACATGGTTTATGAATATCTTTGATCAAATGGCATCTTTTGAGGCAATCTTTCCCTAATGCTAATGCACAACTACCTCTACTCCAGACCAATCACAAACTGACAATGAACCACATTTTATTTCCCTTCACATATCTCCACATAAAATACTATAGAATTAAAAATATTGTAAGATATATATTTGTATGGTTTTTAATTGCCTGTTTCCATCCCCCCCCACACACCAAATGCATGTTCTATGAGGAATGGCGCATTATTTACTGATGAAATGCAAATAATCTGTCATCAAATCCTATCAATTTGGTACTTTGGAGTAATTACCTGCAACAATTGTTTCTGTTGTTCCAGCTAAGTGTCTCCAAGATTCTGGCTGGTAGCAGTGGACCATAACTACAGAGCGCTCCAAATTTTCCCCAAAAGAACTGATCTTATTTGAAATAGAGTGTGGGAAAGTTCAAAACTGTGGGCACTCTTCAAAACAGTAGAGATTCTGGTGGTAAGCAATTAGAGATTCGGGCAGTACCATGAGAACCACAAACTGAATCATAGGCCAGCTAATTTACAAGAGACAACCAGGAAAACAGACAGGTAAGAGAAGCCCACTTGGGGTGAGAAAAAAACCTCAAAGGCTAACCTCAAAAAATTACTGCAAAGGGGCCTGAACTTACCTAAATCAGATAGAATATTCTGTACCTCGTGGGATTATCAGAAACAATAGAGCAATCAGGCAGCAATTAAGGAAACATTGCAGCTGGGTGTGACACCAGCAGAGGCGAATAGTTTAACAGGAAGATCAGAAAAAGTACATGGGTCAAGTAGAGCCAAGCAAAAATCAATGTCATTCCAGCGTGATTGTGCACACGCCCAAGGATGTGATGTCTTGAGAAGCAATGTCAGAGCTTTAGTACTACAAGGGAAGTAGACTTCGCTGAAATAGTTCAGCCAAGTCATTCAGGAAATAACAAGCAAACAACAAGACCAGGGGAAATCTTCCAAAGTTGCTACTATATATTATCTGAAGTCTATAGTTTTAAGCAAAATGGCATGTAATGAAGCAGGAAAGCATAACCCACACATGCGGGGGGGGACAAAGCAAGAAGGAGAAATTGCCTGAGAGTCTGCCAGAATATCAGATTAAACAAAGTCTTCAAAGGGGGCCATTTAAAAAATGTTCAGAGCAGTGACATTAGTAAGATGGTACAGTAAGAGATCTCAATCTCCCCTCCACTGCCCCCCACTCAAAATTAGACAGATAATCCATGAACAAAAATAGCCACTGGGACGGCTCAAGAGTCCAATTAAGAACCTACAGCAACACAGTGGTGATAAAACCAAAAAAAGAGGGAAAATAACCACACAGAACATCACGGGAAAGAGAGGTTTATTCGGGATGTCTAGAAACAGCTACAAAGACAGAAGGATTAAGGTCAGCAGTAGTCACATAGCAGGGTCATCATGGTTCCCAGGGGCCTGCACTATGGAGGACGCTGGAAGACTTTGCTGCCGAGGACCTCCACAGTCCCCACGAGAGCTGCAGTCTCACCGCAGCTATCACAACGGAGGACTCCACAGTGTTTTTCCGCACAGACCCCGGGAGCCTGCTCTGCAAAAGAAACCGGCCGCTGTTCACCAGGACGGCACAGCCTTTGGAGAGGGACCCAACAGCCACCACGACGGCACCGCCTTTGGAGAGGGAGACGCTGCCATCCCTGCGCTGTCCCAGAAGGAGGTACTGTTGAACTACCCTGGAACCAGAGCTGATCGCTTCCTTCAGCACCGTACACACCCCTAACCAGGAGCCGTGACTGGCCTGCGCTTCAGATCCCGGCTCCGAGGCCGCTCCGAACACACTCCAGACCCTAGTCCCACCTGCTGCGGGCGCTCCTGAATCTCAGGCAATGGAGCCTTGCGTGGAGAGTAGCCAGTGCCTTGGACCCCAGGGCTGCTGTCTGTCCATGTGTGCCTGTGCCCCAGATCCTGGCTCTATGACTTGCCACGTCAGTCCATGCCTGAGGCACAGGAATCATCACTGATGACAGTGTCCCAGACCCACAGTGGTTCTCACTGCACAAGAGACCACATTCCAGGCTCTGGCTCCATGGCTGCTCTGAAGGTAATTGCACATCGGACATCTGTTCTGCCACCACTGTGGGGTGCCCACAAGTTGGATGTGGTGGCAACAGGGATCCCCTTGGCCATGTTATCCCCCATGGGAGAAAAAGACATCAAGTGGTCCCCAGCAGCCTTTGCCACCAAAACTCCAAGAGCACTTACCAGATACCTGCAGCCTTTGTCCCTGAAGATCCCTGCAATCTTCAAGCAACACTGACCTGGGCTAACAGAACTGCATGGAGACTACACAGCCGGGCCTTGCAGGAGCTGAAACTGCCACACCCAACCAACTGGTACCCTCATGCTCACCTGCAGGAAAAGTCTCTCTCCATCCTTATCAGTCCATAAAGTCCAGACAAGGTGACTGCTCCATCAAATGCACAGCATCAACAGTAGGATACCCCAAAAAAAGATAAAATATTGAAATTGCCAAAATCTGGAATAAAAGCTGTATTGTTAACAATCTTAAGGGAGAAAAAAAAATATTTTAAGGGAATACTATGAATGACTCTATATTAACAAGTTATATAACTTAGACAAAATGGACACGTTCCTAGAAAGATACAAGCTACCAAAAATTACTCAAGAAGAAATAGAATATCTGAGTAGACACAGAACAATAAAAGAGACTAAATGATTAATTAAAAAACTCCCACAAAGGAAATCTCAGGTCCAGGAGACTTTGCTCATGAATTCTACCAAACATTTAAAGAAGAATTAATAACATTTTTTTTTTCTCACAAACTCTTTTAAAATATAAAGAAAAAAAAAATTCCCTTACTCATTCTGTGAGGTCATCCTGATACCAATACAACATAGAGACCTCAGAAAAAATAAAACTAAAGAACAGTATTTGTTATTAATATAGATACAAAATCCTCCACAAAATACTAGTAAGCCAAATCCAGCAATAGTATTAAAAGTGTTATACATCAAGGCCAAAAAGGATTTATTCCAGTAATGCAACATTGACTTAAAATCTGAATATCAGTTAATATAATACACCACATCAGTAGAGTAAAAGATAAAACCATATGGTCATCTAACTGGACACTGAAAAAAACATTTAACACATCTAACACCTTTTCATGATACAAGGACTCAACAAGCTGAGAGTAGAAGGAAATTTCTCCAACTAATAAAGGGCATCTAAGAAAAGTCTACAGCTAACATACTAAATGGTCAAGGATTGAATGCTCTCCCCTTATGAGCAGAAACAAGACAAGAATGTACATTCCAGATCCTTCCATTCAACATTTTACTGGAGGTTCTAGGCAGAGAAATTAGCCAAGAAAAAAAAAAAATTAAAAGCATCTAGATTGGAAAGGAAAAGGTAAAACTATCTCTATTTGCAGATGATATGAGTTTATACATAGAAAATCTGAATGAGGCCATGTAGAAATATTAGAACAAATGAACTAGTTCTGTAAGATGGCAGAGCACAAGATAAATAGACAATACTGAATTTTATTTTTATGCTAGCAACGAAAATCTAAAAATTAAATTAACAAAACAATTCCATTTACTGTAGCATCAAAAAGAATAAAACACTTAGGAAATATTTAAGAAAAGAAATGCAAAACTTATACTCTGAAATTTATAAAATGTCGTTGAAAGAAATTAAAGATCCAAAGAAATGGAGGGACACCCCGTGTTAAAGGATCAGAAGACTTATAACATTAAGAAGATAATACTCCCCAAATTGATCTGCATACTTAACTCAATCCATATAAAAATGTCACTTGGCTTCTTTTCAAACACGAGAAGCTAATCCTAAAATTAATATGGAAATTAATGTGCCACTGATTAGCTAAAGCAATTTTATAAAAAAAGAACAAAGTTAGGATACTTTCACTTCCAACTTCAAAATTCAGTCCAAGCTACAATAAATACAATGTGATACCAGTTTAAGTATCGTCATATGGATTAGTAGAATAAAATTGATTATCCAGAAGTAAACTTCTTTATTTACTGTTAATTGACTTTTGGCAAGGGTGGCAAGACCATTACATGGGGGGGGGGGGGGTATAGGGGGGGGGGGTGTAGGGGATTAATAACTCTTTCAACAGATGATGCCAGGACAACTGGATATCCACATTAAATAAATACCATACACAAAATCTAAATAAAAATGAGTCATAGTCTTAAATATAAGCGCCTAAGCTATAAAACTCTTAGAAGAAAATATAGGTACATTTTTGTGACCTTGGATTAGGCAATGGTTTCTTAAATATAATTCCAAAGCACAGGTTACAAAAGAATTGTAATTCAAAAGGTACTATCAAAAAAAGTTAAAAGTCAACTCACAAAATGGGATAAAATATTTACAACTCATATATCTGATAAGGAGATTATATTTGAAATATAGGAACAAAACTTAAAATTCAATAGTAAAAAGACAAATAACCCAAATAAAAATTGAGCAAATTATCTGAATAGACATTTCTTCAAAAATAATATACAAGTGACCTATAAACATATTAGAAGATGGTCAACATTGTTAGTCAATATGGGAAAATACATCATGAACACAATGAGCTCCTGGTTCATACCCACTGGGATGGCTATAATAAAAACAAAACAAAACAAACAAAAACAAACAAACAAACAAAAACCCCAGCTATTTCCAAATGTTTGTGAGGATGTGGAGAAATCGGAACCTTTATATACTGCTACACATAAAGTAGAGGTTCTCCCTTGGAAAATAGTGTGGCATTTCCTCCAAAGTTTAAAAATGTAGTTACCATATGTCCCAGCAATTCTATTGTAGGTATATATCCAAGAGTAAGGAAGACAATAACTGCTACATTAATGTTTATAAGATTATTCATAATAGTTTCAAAGTAGAAAATACTTAAAATCTATTAACTGATGAATTGATCAACATTGGTATATTTGATACATTTGGATGTTTTTCAGCAATATAAAGGAATGAAGTACTGATACATGCTGCAACATTAATAAACTTTGGAAACATTATTCTAAGTGAAAGAAGCCAGCCACGAAACACCACATATTATTTAATTCATTTTATATGAAATATCCAGAATAGGAAAATTCTTAGAGATAGAAAGATTAGTGATTACCTATGCCTCGGGGCGGTGGCAGTAAATGAGGAGTGATTGCTAATGGATACATGTTTTCTTTACAGAGTAATGAACATGTTCTAAAATTGTAATGTATAATTCTGAAAAACCATTCAATGGTAAAACTTTAAATGGGTGACTTGTATGGTATATGAATTATGTCTCAATATAGCTGTTATATAATTTTATAAAGTACACTTACGAATGGAAATAAAAAGTATAAGAATTATCTAAAATAGAAATGAAATTTATATTATTATTATTATTATTATTATTATTATTATTATTATTTTGCTATGAAACACTTACTGGTGGTCCCCAACAGGGCAACTAACAGAATGTGGAATGTTAGGGCAATTCTTATTCTTATGATCATGCATGTCTGATTACTTGAAGTCTCAAGCTTTGCGCAGTGGCAGTATCGTAGCCAATGAGGTTTATCCGAGGCGCGATTATTGCTAATTGATTACTTGAAGTCTCAAGTTATGTTTTATTATTGTCTGAAATGTCCATACAACAATTTCTAAGCAAATTTCTTACAAATTCAGCATCTTCCTTTAAAACAATTTAGATTAACAAATGCTTACAATTAGAGAAGTTCAATATGTGTTAAACATATGTTCATTTTTTGTAGCTTTGATTTTTTGTTTGGATTTTATAAATTTTTCAAGTTATTTCAAGTTCTCTTTAACTTGTTATTTGAATGTTCTAAGGTATTTGTAAGCAAATCCCTAATATTTTTTAGTAAGTATATAATTCCGCAGCAGCTAATTAAACATCTGTGGACATTATTTATGCTATACAAATTATACTAGAAAAAAGTATAAATTCTCTTAGAATTAGCCCCATGGTAGAATTAATGGTTAGAACAAAATAAATGAGCATGAGCAAAAATAAACAAAATCAGAAATTTAGAAACATAACCATTGCATTACTTGATATTTGAAAATATATCTAAGTATGTGATGTAATAATCAATTAAAATATTTATATATAATAAAGCTTACAGAAGTAGAAACAGGGCGCCTGGGTGGCTCAGATGGTTGGGCGTCTGCCTTCGGCTCAGGTCATGATCCCGGGGTCCTGGGATCGAGTCCCGCATCGGGCTCTCTGCTCCTTGGGAGCCTGCTTCTCCTTCTGCCTCTCTCTCTCTCTGTCTCTCATGAATAAATAAATAAAATCTTTAAAAAAAAAAAAAAAAAGAAGTAGAAACAAAAAATTTGGTGCTAAAGATAATCTTCAAGGTAGTTGTTTTGCACAGTAGTGCGGGACTGTAAAAACGACTTTGAAAGCTAAAATTATGGAAAATGATATTAATCAATGTGAAAATTATAACTGTTTCATAATCCATTAAAAACTGTCAAAATATCAAAATATCTTTTTAATATCTGCTATAAATGTGAAGGGAAATGAAAGAATAGAACTCATATTGCCCTGCATCATGTTCCCCGCTCCGAGGGGAGTCTGCTTCTCCCACTCCTTCTGCTCCTACCCCCTGCTCATACCCTCTCTGTCTCTCTCTCAAATAAACAAATAAAATCTTTTAAAAAAAATAGAGCTCATATTTATTTGATGCACTGTTATTCAAAACATTAAAGTATTTTTATTCTTTAAAAAAATTCTTATCTAGAATAGTTTGAGCAATGCTGGCCTTCTTTTTATCATATAACTTTTAACATGGAGTGTCCATCTTTTCAATGACTTAGCAGATTGTCTTACTCCTTTCCAAGTTTGGAACCCACATTTAATCCTTTGCACTTTAAATGTTGTGAAATATCTCTGACAGTTACTTTAAAGTGAAATGTTTTTCTGGTGTTACTTTCTCTAGAACAAATTCATCTTTTTTTGTTAAATCATTTTTCTCATGTATGTTAGTAAGTTCACTTTCACTATGTTCCTCTAGAGTCTCTAGAAAAGCAGCTATATCAACATTTCCAAAGACAGGTATTCTCTTTATAACTCCATTTATGTTTTAATTCTAATTTCTCTTCTAGTGTTACCACTTTTCATTTCTTTGCTGTACCTTCACTTTGTCAATTACCACCTGAATTCTTTTTTAAGATTTTTTTATTTAATTGAGAGAGAGAATGCAACCAGGGAGAGGGGCAAAGGGAGAAGGAGAGAGAGAATCCTCAAGCTGACTCCATGCTGAGCACCAAGCCTTATGCGGCTGGATTCCAGGACCCTGAGATCATGACCTGAGCTGGAAATCACCAGTCTGCTGCTTAACTGACTGAGCCACCTAGGCGCCCCTGAATTATCCATTTTTAATATG
This sequence comes from Phoca vitulina, assembly GCF_004348235.1. Classification (NCBI taxonomy): domain Eukaryota; kingdom Metazoa; phylum Chordata; class Mammalia; order Carnivora; family Phocidae; genus Phoca; species Phoca vitulina. The sequence continues at coordinate 21,751,259 of NW_022589706.1, forward strand.
ATGAGGATGGATTTACATTATGAGATAAGAAATCAGGAAACCCTCACATTTTCTTTGTGCATGAACTGAATTAACAGCTTATACACAGAGCAATCGTTGACAGACTTTGAAAGAAGTGATTTGTTCCTGATCATGATGCATATCTATTATTTATGTAGTTAGTGATTCACTCATAGATTGGAACAGCAAACTTTGTACCTTGTATAATTACTGACAACATACCATGGTAAATGGAATTTGAACCATGTTATTGGGGGACCAGTGTTATTTAACTAAATCATGGTAACTGAAATCTGTGCATATCAGAAGGTTGCAATTGAGGATGGGCTGTATTCTACATAAACCACTTGGAAGCTTTGGGAAGGTTTGAGGAAATTCATTTATATAATTATTATAAACATAGTTTTCTATTTCTTTTGTTGAGTATTTGATGGAGATTTTATTATCAGACAAAATAGAAATTGATAATCAATTCTTAAAACTCTTGGGGAGATTCTAACATGTAGGACTGAAAAATAAGCTTGTTCAACATAACTGAATTGTCTTATTTTCTTATAAAATAAGTATAAAATATAAAATAGATGAAGAGAATTATTATTTTATAAAGTATAAAATAATTTTGGGGCGCCTGGGTGGCTCAGTCGTTGAGCGTCTGCCCTCAGCTCAGGTCATGATCCCAGGGTCCTGGGATCAAGTCCCGCATTGGGCTCCCTGCTCGGTGGGAAGCCTGCTTCTCCCTCTCCCACTCCCCCTGCTTGTGTTCCCTCTCTCACTGTGTCTCTCTCCGTCAAATAAATAAATCTTTAGGGCGCCTGGGTGGCTCAGTTGGTTAAGCAACTGCCTTCGGCTCGGGTCATGATCCTGGAGTCCCAGGATCAAGTCCCACATCGGGCTCCCTGCTCGGCGGGGAGTCTGCTTCTCCCGCTGATCCTCCCCCTCTCACGCTCTCTGTCTCCCATTCTCTCTCTCAGATAAATAAATAAAATCTTTAAAAAAAAAAAAAAATCTTTAAAAAAAAAGTATAAAATAATGTTAAAAGTAAACATAAACATAGTATTACAAATACTTAATATAATTAATGTAATTTGTCAAACTGTATTACCAAGTGACAGGAATTATGTTAAATGCTTTATGGAAAATTATCATTTAATCTTCATAACTCTTCTAAAAGGTAGGTGTTATCTTCCCCATCATATAGTTGAGGCAAGGTAGTTTAAAGTAATGTTATAACATTTTCACAACTAAAAATTTGGGATTAATATATGAACCTATTTTGTTCTAATTCAAAACCCCATAATTGTGTTGCACTGAATTTGATACAAATAATGATCTAATATTTAATTGAAGCTACATATTTGTAACCATATTTGTATCTTTGCTTGATTTCTTGTATTTGCAAATTTCTTAATCTCTCTCTCTGTCTCTTTGTCTCTCTCTCTCACACACTCTTTTTAAATGAGATCTAGAGTCTTGCCACTCAAGGTATTAACTGCAAACTGAAAGCATGGACTTCACTTGGGAAATTCATTAGAAATTCAGAATATTAGACCCCATCCAGAACCTATTAAAATCAACCCAATTTTAAGAATATGACTGGGTCATATATTTTCTGAATAAACTTTGGGGAGCAGTGATCTAGATTACCAACTACTCACTAACTGAGTTTTGTTTAAAATATGTGTTTTTTTTTTAATTGGAAATCACCTATAAAAGGACTTAATAGAGAAAAAAAAAGATATTTATAAACCAAAGAGCTCTTATAATTCCATGTTCCTTTCTCATGTCAAAAGCAACCAATATCTTGAAATTTTTATTTAAGCATCCCATGCTTTTCTTGATAATTTTAACAAATATATATTCTTAAAGAATTCTTCAGTTTTCTATGTTTTCAAACTTTATATGAATGAAATCATACTGTTGATATTTTCATCTGCTTGTTTTTTCATTCACCATTATGTTCCTGAAATTCATGCATAGTAATTGTATTGCTTTACCTCATTAATTTTCACTGTGGAATAGAATTCAATGATGTGAATACACCAAAATTTATTTATTTATTCTCTGGAAATTGTTCACTTCAACTGGTTTTAGTTTGAAGTTAGAACAGTTATTGCTGCTATGAAACTTCTTGTATACATCCCTGGAGTAGATGCTTATAAACTGGAATTACTGTGTCATAAGTTATATACATTATATGGCTATATAATTTTCAAAATATTTACTCTCAGTTTATGTATTGACCTTATCATGGACCAGTAACAACAGTTCACAAAGTAGTATAAGTCTCCACCCACAATATAAAGAGTACTGAATTATAGTGAATTGATTATATTGAATTTACTGGAAAAAAAAAAGAAACACAAAATAGAATCAATCAAAGATTTATTTTGCATTCTGACATTTTGGTGTGATTATTTCATACACAATATATACATTTTCCATAATGCATTCACAGGCTAAGTTATTACCCTTTATTAGCTTAATATTTTACAATTTTAACGTTTTTTATTTGAATGATTATTTTCTATCATACATTGATAAATGCTGGATATATATAAATGGCATATTAATGAGATACATGTATCAAAAGAGCTTTTTGTGTAAAGGCATTAAAATGAAGGATGATATTCATATTTTGGAATTGGAAAAGGATACTCTCATACATTGCTTACAAGCAGGTATCTTTTTAGAGAATATTAAATAATATGCATTAATAATAATGCATACCAAAATACATAACAAATTCCTCTATAAAAATTTGCTTTGAAGTAAGAAATAAATCAAAGATATATCATTTTTAGCTGCATATTTAATAGAAATTTTAAAATCCTTTCACATTTCAATTAAATATACTCAAATTTCAAATACATTAGCAAACACTTTGTTAAAAATATGCATATATAGGTAAAGTGTGCTCTGGAATACAAGAATTTGTGAAAAGAGAGGAAATGTTATCCTCATACTATAGCAACTGAGGGAAATTATTCAGTGGGACTGAAGCTGGATAATATAATATGATGACTAAGTCAAAATCTGATGACTGAGTCTAGTGAGAAGATATTCAAAACCCAAAATGTGCAGTAAATGTATAGAACTACAAATTTGGGTAAAGTACATTAGTAATAAATTAGATGTAAATAACTCTCAATTAAAAAAAATGCAAATTCTACTTTAGGATGGCTCTATAATTTTAGATAATTTTCAAATGAATCATTTTATTGTTTGTTTAAAATGAATTTTCTAATTATCATATAAAAACATACCTATTCCCACTTTTCATTTGTTGCTAAAATGATTTTTTTTCAACTAAGAAAACCACCACTTTAGTTCTTCACTGTTAAAAGGAGAAATTTCTTCTCTCAGACTTTTCCATTTCCTGTTAGTCCTACCTGTATTTTCTTTCACAGTAGTTCCTTAAATATAAGCTTAATTTTAAATGTTTTTGTTAAACACTGTCTTAATATACACATAGTACATATGTGAACCTAATTCATAATTATTAGTCATGTTTATCAAACACTTACATAGTTTATGTTCACACTCTTCAGTGTCTAAGGAACTTGAAGTACAAAGACTAAGACTTACTCCGGTATGGCTCCCCATGAGAATCTTTCATGATCCATTTGTCACTCTTTAACTCCCTTAAGTAATTTTGATACTGAAAATGCTCTCTGAGGACTCCTACTTAGTTATTTGGCTTAGAAAACATTTAGAAGTTGCTGACAACTACTCATGCTAATATTCTTTCTTAAATATGGTAAAATTAAGCTTGTCCCACTAAGAATGGGAGGAGCTTTATTATGGAAAGTTCTGTAGCTTTGACTTTATTTGAAGACACTAAATGAACATTTACTGAGGTAAGTATTCACTGGAAATAATTTCAAGTTATATTAAATGTTATTCATGAATAAATAGATTCACTTACTGAACAAAGATTTACTGGTATCTTCTTTGCTTCTAATATGGTTCTAGTTGCTATGGTTTCAGCAGTGAATGAATAAGAAATTATCCTAGTGGCATGCAGCAAACATTGTTAGATTAAGAAACAAAATAAATAAACCTACTTTCAAATGTCAGGTAATAATCACTGGGGAAGACTACATTGAGAAGGGAGCACTTGAGAATACAGTCCAAAATTTCAAAAGGCATATGTGAAAAATATGATTCATAGTATAAAGAAGAAATATCAGTCAGTGTGAACAGAACCAACAATAGTACAGAGATTATAATGCATAGACAAATTCTTTAAAATTAACAGAACACATATTTAATGAATCTAGTGAAAAAAGTTGACAATAGTGTTTGAAGAGATGGAGCATTTTAGAAGGTATGGCAAACTAACTATGAAAAAGAACTAAATGAAAATCCTAGAGTTAAATAATTCAATATCTGACATTTTTCAAAAAAGCATTGGATACAATTGGCAGAACACAACTGAAAAAGAATAAGCATACTTAAAATATAATTATCCAAAGTGAAGCATTGAGAGAAAGCAAAATTGAAAAAAGTAAACAAGTCTTAGTGACTGGTGAGATACTATCAAGTGGTCTAACTGAGGAATAATTGGAGTATAATTGGATTTCCTGAAGACTAGAAAAGACAAAATGAAACAGAATATACATTATTAATATAGAACTATATATATATATATGTAGAGAGAGAGAGACAGACAGACACAGAGAGAGACAGAGAGACGGGGGCTGGAGAGAGAGAGATTAAGAGAGAGAAATGTTTGACAAAATCAACCTCAAAATAAAAACCAAAACAGTATGATCACATTTGACTGAGGTTGCCCACAAATACCCTGCTCAGTAAGTACAAAGAAAATCATATGCAGACTGATCACTCATCTTGATGAAAACTACCAATAATGCTCAAAAGTTAAAAGCAAATGGGGCTGGGAGTAGGGAGTATGTATTACATACAAGAGAATCATGATAAGAATAAGCACAGAATTATCATCAAGAAATTGAAGAAGAAGCTAGAATATGTAAAAAAAAAAAAAAAAAGTATTTAAATACTGGGTAAATGGTGTGTGGGGGGGAACATAACAACATAGAATTCTATATCCTGTAAAAGTAGTTTTAAAAATGAAGCAAGAGCAAAGTGGTTCCATAAATAGCTCCCAGTTTTTGTCTCCCAAACAAATATCAAAAACAGGCAGAATCAGTTACACAAATAAGGAGCTTAGAAGTTGCTACTCTGTCTTAACAGCAAGCAAAAGCTGAACAGACTGAAACATCAACAGCTCTTCTTGGATCCGTAAGAGAGGGGCAAATACAGAGCAACCCATTCTCCCAATATTGGAGAGACAGACAGGTGATTACAGGGACTCTCAGTTTACGGAGCAGAGACTCTTCAGCAGAAACCACCTCAGGAACCAGACTGGGGTAGGAAAACCTGAACTGTAATTGAAAAATTGCTGGAGGCTCAGTGTTGGACAACTCTGAGGGTTAAAAACTTCAGGGTGCTCTAGTCATATGGGAGTCTCCATAATAGTGTGAGACTTACCCCCGGGAACCTCACCAGTTTCCCACAGTAAATACTGGACGAAAAAAAAATCCCTTTTTGCTTTCAGCAGGGGAAGGGGAAAGAAACCGTGTGGGGCTATTTCAGAGCACTCTGTTCTTTTTGACAAGGTCTTCCCTCCGGGGACACTAGTTAGTCAGAGCCTAAACTCCTAGAGTATTATCAGAGCCTAACTGAACAGCAGTTTCTAGTCATCATGCCTCACAAGAGGAGAGAGAAAAAAAAAATCTGAGAAACACTTGCTAAGTTTATAGTTCAAGGCACAAGCTCACGAAAAGACTGAGACCTGATCATAGCATTTAGAACAATTCTCCTTGCCCCACACTTCACCATATTAATAAAGGCGTATTTAGAGCACATCTCTTTACCAGGTATATCATGTCTGGCAATTAAGAAAAAATTGCTAGCCATAACAAAAGGCAAAAATAAAAACAAAAATTTGAAGAACACATGGAACATTTTCCAAGCTAGATCACATTCAGCCCCAAAACAAGTTTCAGTAAATTTGAAAAGTTTGAAATTATAAAAAGTGTCTTTTCTGGAGACAGTAAATGCAATGAAGCTACAAGTCAGTAACAAAAGGAAACTGGAAAATTCACAAACGTGTGGAAATAGTATACTCCTGAACAACCAAAGATCAAAAAAGAAATCATGAGAGAAATTAGAAAATACTTATAGAGAAATAAAAATGTAACACAACATACCAGTAGTTATGAGATGCACAAAAGTAGTTAGCAGATGGAAATTTATACCTGCAAATATCTACATTAAAAAAGAGGAAAGATCTCAATCAAAAACCTAATTTTACACCTTGAATAACCAGAAACAGAACAGCAAACTAAACTCAAAATTAGTAGATGGGATGAAAGACTAGTGTCAACAAATAAAATAGAGAATAGAAAAACATTAGGGAGGATCACAAAACAAGATCAAGGAAATTGAAAAAGACATTTAGCTAGAATGACAAAGGAAAAAAGAGGGAAGACACAAATAACTAAAAGTGAAGGTGAGGATATTACTACTGACCTTATGAAAAGAAAAAGGACAATAAGAAAATAAATAAACGATTGTACTCCAACATATTAGATCATCTAGATAAAATGGACAATTTCTAGTAACATATAAGTTACTTAATCTGACTTAAGAGTAAATAGAAATAATAGAATAAATAGAAATTTCAATATACCTATAGAAAGTAGTAACATTAAATCAGTAATCAAAAATTTCCCCCCAAAAGAAAAATCCAGATGGTATCGCTGGTGAAGATTACTAAACATTAAAATAGATTAATACCAATCCTCAAATTTATGTGAAAAAAAGAAGAGAATAAATCACTTCCTAACTCAGTCTATGAGTTCAGCATTACTCTAATACCAGATAAATAATCACAAGAAAAAATTCCAGATCGGCATCTCTTATAAGTGTTGTTGCAAAAATCCTTTACAAAATACTAACAAGCTGAATCCAATGGCATGTGACCATATGACCATTTCACAGCAATGAAACGTTGATTTAGCCTAAGAAAATCAATCAAGTATTACACATTCATGTGGGGGGGAGGAAGGAAAAGTAGGGAAAAAAGGAAAAAAAAGAAAACAAATCATCTCAATCATTGCAAAGAAGTTATTTAATAAATTCCAATACCCTTTCATGATTGGACACATACACACACTCACTCACTCACTCAGAAACCTGAGAATAGGGCCCTGAATTGCCAAAACAACATTGCAAAAGAATGTATTTAGAACACCCTCAATCGAATTTCCAAAGTTACTACAGTGCTACGGTAATAACAACAGTGTCTGTCCTATTGGCATAGAAATAATACATAGATCCTTGGAATGAAACTGAGAGTCCAGAAATAAACTATACCTCTCTAGCCAATTGATCTTTCACAAGAGTGTGAAGTCCATTAAGTGGGGAATGTATCACCAAATGGTGCTGATATGATGATTTTTCACATAGATTGATTTTTCACACCCTACCTCACTCCATATACAAAAACTAACTCAAAAAGATTCAAACACTTAAATATGTGTTAAAACCGTAAAACTTTTAGAAGAAAACATAAAGGTAAATCTTCATGACTTTAGATTTGTAATGGATTTTTAAATATGACTCCAAAAGCACAAGAAACAACAGAAAACATAGGTAAATTAGAAATCGTCATTTTAAAAAAAATTCATCAGAGGACATTTCCAGAAAGTAAAAAGACAACCTACAGCATGGAAAAAAAAAAAAAAAAAAAAAAGTCTGTAAATCGTATATCTGAGAAGGGCTTAATATCTAGAATATATATATTTTCAATGTTCCTGAAACTCAACATCAAAAAGAGGAGCTCATTAAAAATTGGGCAAAGGATATGAGTAGGAATTTTACCCAAGAAGATATACAAATTGCCAAGAAAAGCTGTTCCACATCAGTTATTGTGCAAGAGACTCCCTACGACAAACAATGATCATGCCTAAAATGTCCAAACTGCCTAGTAAGCCCCCTGAAAAGAACCTGGGATTCTCCAGGGATCTCTCAACCTCAAAGTTACAGTTCAGTATGGCTTAGGAGATGTGTTATGATTTATGATCCAAAATGATCTAAAGTACCTTTTTTCGATTGCAAATGTAAAAAACATTTGCAAAATGTTTTTTTGCAATCGCATTTGCAAAAATAACAGTACTATTTTTGTTAAAAAAAGACATGTTTACCATTTATCCGTATGTTTATTTTACCACCTGGTAAATAATAATTAATCGCAGGCATCTGACTCTCATTGCTTAACAAAAGAATAAGCAGGACTAGGCATGGTCCACTTGAATTCATCTTCAGTCCTGTAAAGCAAAGAGCCTTTGCAGGCTAGAGTGCTAGCCATGGGATGCACAGATAGGTCCTGTCTTTATCTCCCTTGCAGTAACAACTCAGAGTAGCAAGGTTTAGTAGCTTTGTTTAAGACCATGCCATTTAGTTAAGGATACAAAAAGTACCCTTCCTACTTCCTGCTTCTCACTAAGCAAGGCTCAGCAGGACTCCCACAAAGTTTCACTTTTGTGTTGCAAAAGCCAATTCAAAGATGCCTTCTAAAAGGCAAATAAGCACTGAGTCAGGAAACATGCAAAGAGGCTCAGAGGGAATGGCAGCTCCTCAGGAGGGAGGATGCATCACTGGTTATATGTGAACTGTCCAGATGTGGAGTTGATACTGCCAATCTGAAAGAGACTAGACAACTTGGAATGCACGGAAAAAAAAGTTGCCAGCTACCTTTTGCTCTGGGAAGGTCTTCTGGATTCACAGGGACAACAGGATTCAGCTCTGCAGTCACTTGTTTTTGATCCCTTGCACCTACTTCAGTGATTGCCATCATCCCACAGTACAACTTCAAACCCCAATGCCCAGTTACTCACGTCAACATATTTAATGATATGGCCACAAGTGCAGAAACTCTCTTTTTACCTTAATGCAATGCTGCCCTCTGGTTTTATATCATGATATTAGTTATAAAAGGGTCCTTTGGTATTTGGATAACATCATTCCTTTGAATACATAGCAAAACAGGCACTTCAAATACAGAATACCTAAAAAATTAAAATTGTTACATAGGGAGCAGCTCCTTCTTGGCGAAGCACTATGCTAAGTATTTTCCGAGTAATAATCATAAAATCCTCACAACTTCTCCATGAAGTAGCATTAGCATTACCTTTTAATTAAAAAGGAAACCAATGCTTAGAGTATGGGGAGAATAAGATCACAAACTTATTAGTGATAAAGGCTGGGTTAGAATCAAATTTCTTAAACTCCAAAATTCATTCCCAGTAATCAGAAAGTGATAGTACCTCTTTATATCAATATGATTATCTTTAAAGAAATGTCTACTTTATTGAAATTTATGTAAAAATTTGTTCAGAACTACTGATATTGAACAGATGGTCATAGACAACCTCAATGAATACACTGATAATAAGTTACAATACAGAAAAAAACCCCGTTAAGATAGGAAAGATAATTCAGGCAACTGAACAATGATTGAATATAAGCTATTTGTAATGAAATATTCTGGGGGTTCGCAAATCAACAGGAGTAAATGCAGTGAGTTCTGTATATAGATAACACCAATCATTAGCTATATGCAATCCATAATATCTCCTCTGAATATAGAAAATAAAAAATCAAAACTCATAATTTCTGTGGAACACTAAAACCAGAAGGAAGGTTCAAATAATTACCTCCCATACCTCTAACTCCATATTTGCAATTTTTAACCAAAATAATAGGTGCATGATTATATAAATCCAGAGTTAATCCTCATTTATTCTGATGTAGTAACTTATTATACAAATATCTTGTACTCATTAGTAAACTATGGTGGGTTTTAAAAAAAATTCTTTTTGTTTCTAGCTATTTTCTAAGAAATTATAGGTGTTCTTTCCTCCTATTTCTCTCCTTATTGTTAGCAAGAAAGGGACAAATAAAATATACATTAAAAACCAAGTTGAAGTCATAAGCGAACTGGGATTTATCAACAAAGACCATTCTAACATCAAGTTGCAAACCTTTTCTGTTTCCCCCTAGAACTATGTCCTGTCCACCTCCATCTCTTCTTTCTTCTCTGCCAAACCTCTCAACGCTTTCAAAATTCATGTTTGTCCTCTAAATGCCATTCCAAATGCCAACCTCTTCCAACTAAATAAAAAGAAGAACAATAACAACAACAAAACCCCTCTCATTATGTATTATTTACCATCATATATTTTTCTATTGTGGCATTTATACACACACACACACACACACACACATATTAGTTTTGCTTCTGCCACCACCTTTAATAAATTGCAAATGGTGGATTGCTTTTCTAGGTACCTTATATCCTCAGCAGCATTAAATAGAAAAGTATGCCTGTGTATCCAATGAGAAAGAAATTTATAATTTAATAAGAATTTAAAGATAATTAAAATTAGAAAACACTAACTTTTGGCTATGATATATAGTAATAGAAAAATAAATTATTTCCCCAATTTTAATTTGTTCAAAACCCTCTTTGAGTGTTTTTGATGAGCCAGTAAATTTTCATATATTAACATAAAAATTGAAAACCCTCAAAGCAGATTTTGTACTACTATTAATGTGTTTGTTATATAGGGTGAAAGTAACTCATTATTAATAGCAGCAACCACTGTTAAAATGTAAGTTTCTGTCTGAAGTATGCTATCTAGTTGGTATCACAGTAGTTTAAAGTTGTTAAACTGTAAATGCAGATTATTTTTATAGGGAATTATGAAGCATTTATTCATAATCAATATTTTCAAATTTTTATACATTGCAAGATGGCAAATCTCATGACATTCTGCCACCTTGTAGAAAATAATAGGAAACCACCTTAACACACTGAAAATGCAGGAAGGAAAAAAGTCTCTTCTGATAAATCGCAACCAAGAGTGAGCTTGCTATCACATAGATGTAGAGTTCAAATTTATACAACTTTGTAAAAGTGTGAAAATTGCAAACTAAGAAATTAATTTTTTTATTTTATTTTATTTATTTTATTTTTTTTTTAAGATTTTATTTATTTATTTGAGAGAGAGACTGAGAGAGAGAGAGCATGAGAGGGGGGAGGGTCGGGAGGGTCAGAGGGAGAAGCAGACTCCCTGCCAAGCAGGGAGCCCGATGCGGGACTCGATCCAGGGACTCCAGGATCACGACCTGAGCCGAAGGCAGTCGCTTAACCAACTGAGCCACCCAGGCGCCCGCAAACTAAGAAATTAATTTAATGTGGTACTAGATTGATAGTTCTACCTTAGGGTTGATAGAAACAAGCTAAAATTTCTTTAGTGAAAAGCATTACCTACTATTTGCGACACCATGGATGGACCTTGAGGGCATTATGTTATGTAAAATAAGTCAGAGAAAGACTAATAATGTATAATCTCACTTATATGTGGAATTAAAAAAAAAAAAAAAACCTCAGAAAAAAGAGATCAGATTTGTGGTCATAGGAGGGAGGTAGTGCGTAGGGGCAGGGGGAATTGGATGAAGGTGCTCCAAAGTACAAACTTCCACTTATAAGATAAATAAGTATTTAGGGATTTAATGTACAACGCGATGGCTACAGTTTACATGGTTTATTTAAAAGTTGCTAAGAGAGTACATCCTAAAAGTTCTCATCACGAGGAAAAAAACATTTTTTTTCTTTTTCTTTTTTGTGTCTATATGAGATAATTGGATGTTAACTAAACTTACTTTGGTAATCATTTCACAATACATGTAAATAAAATCATTCTGCTGTTCACCTTAAAACTTATACAATACTATATATTCATTATATCTCAATAAAAATAAAATGGAAAAAAAAAGCATTACTCATATATATCTTCAGGGTTCCACAGATGAAATTCAAAGAAAAAATTTATCTTTAAAAAAGTTAGCAACAAATGAGGAAAGAGTGCACTATGAGTAAAAGCCAGAGAAGAAACAAAAAATAAGAGTCCTCAATAAAAATAATTCTTGGATTTGTCATATACAGATATAAAATATCCCCATATGCTATTTTTTAAATAAAAGGATAAAAATAAGCAGGGAGTAAAACATCATCAAAAGGAAGAAATCAGATTTTAAAAGTACCAACAAGTGCTTTTAGAAATGAAAAATACATATATTAAATATTAGTTGATAAAAACTGATATTAACGTAATACATATATTTCATAGCATATGACGCAAAAACTGAAGAATTACTACACTGAAAAATATAACTAAAGAAATTATGCAGAATTCAGCTTAGAGATATAAGAAGATGGAAAATAAGAAATAGGGATTACGAGAACTGGAGAATGAAAGTGTGAGATATAGTTACTCTGATTTCCAGAAACTCAAAAGAGAGCTATTGAGCTAGAGAAAATACTGGGGGAGATGCTGATTTACATCAAAATGATGTCTCTGAAAACAATATTTAGATCCCTTCAATACTGTAAGTAATCAGTATCAAATGTTATTCATGGTACTTCTGCATTTATCCTTTTCTCCGTGTGTGTGTCTTTCTGTATCTGCAAAAAAGATGGACATTTATTGTTTATTCCTGCAAAATGTGCATCTGTTGTGAATACAACACTAATGCCTACACTCTACTGAACCAAGTGACTCAAAGAGAACAAAAAAAAAGAAAAGCACTGTGGAAAACGACACTTCCTTGTAGGAGAACCTATGCTATCATGCTGTTTGATGATTAATTAAACTGTGTTTCTCTTACCTAAGTGTTTCCATCATTCAAGTTCTCCTCATCCTGGGAAGTAAAGTCTCTATTCTATTTGAGTGGTAGCACGTGGCATTCAAAGCAGGTTTTTTTTTTTTTTTTTTCCCTCAAGGACCTACGAGATGTGGAAATTATCTTCTGGGACTTAAACGGAGCTAGTCACAACAGTGGATGTTTAGGGTTGATGCCCAGTTAGTGCTATCAGTCTAAAGTGGTACAAAGTGCAAATGGGAGAAGAAAGAAAGTACAAAAATTAAGATCAAGTTTATTTCTAGTAGAAAAGGAGTATATGCTTCATCTGTATTGCTGTCTTCACACCATAACCTCTCATGACAGAAGGGGGCACATGAACTCTCTAGAATCTCTTTTATAACAAGGGCACTCTTCCCATTCACGAGGATTCCCTCCTTATGATCTAAGCAAGTCCCAAATACCCCACCTCCAGATACCATCACACTGGGGATTAAATTTCAACATATGCACTTTGGAGGTAAAAACATTTAATCTATAGCAATTGATAATGTTCTATTCTATAACCTGTGTAGTTTATTCATAGGTGTTTATTATTATGTGTCATAATTTTCAAAGATAATTGCTGTTTAACATAATATATTTTGTTGATATACAACTTATATCAACATTATAATAAATGTAATAAATATCAAAACTGAAATTCTGTAGTAAACTTCCACATGATCATACAATCACATTAACACAATGTATGAATTCCTTCTCCATCATCACTGGACACACTGTCACTCAGTCTCTTAATGCTGATATCTGTAAGTGGGATGCCATATTACAATGGGCCATTTATTTAAAGTTGGACAGCATAAGTTGTTACAAAGTCATGTGGCATGTGTACCAAAACATCCTTGTCTGTCAGATGATTCGTTTTATCTTAAATAAAAGTTTTTATTTTGCTCTTTGAAGTCACATAGAAAAATACATTTCCAAAACAACTGAATTACTATAAATATTTAATTTTATCATCTTATATGAACAATAAGAAACATAATGTTAGCAATTGGATTTCTCATTCATCATTGAATGTTTTATGGTTAGTGCTTATTCTTAAAATTTGCTATCCTAGACTCAACCTAATATTCCAAAGGTGAAATAAATTATTCCAGAAAAATTCTGTTACTCTTATAATGTAACATTCAAGAAGTTAGCAACTTTTGGGGTGCTGAGCCACTTGGGTGGCTCAGTCTGTTAAGTGTCTAACTCTTGATTTTGGCTCAGGTAATGATCTCAAGGTCATGAGATCAAGTCCCGTAACAGGCTCTGAGCTCAGCTGGGAGTCTGCTTGAGATTCTTTCTCTCCCTCTTCCTCTGCCCCTCCCCCCACTTGCACTCTCTCTAAATGAATAAATAAAGTCTTTTAAAAAATAAAATAAAAGTTAAAATAAAAAAGAAGTTAGCAATTTTTAAAAAAAAGATTTTATTTATTTGTGAGAGAGAGTGCATGAGAAAGATCAGGAGTGGGAGGAACAGGCAGAGGGTGAGAAAAGCAGGCTCCTTGCTGAGCCCGTAGCCCAACCGGGGCTCAATCCCGGTATCCTGACCTGAGCTGAAAGCAGACACTTAACCGACTGAGCCACCAGGCACTCCGAAGTTAGCAAATTTTGATAGCAGGATATTTCCATTCATTTTCAACTAAATGGCTGATAGGTAGAACTGTAAAAAAGCCAACTATTAAGTATACTATACTAGGAATTGAGTAAAATCATGATTATAGAATTTTAAACATGTTAAATTTCATTTCGATGGTTGAAAATTTTTAAACTATTAAAATGATCTTGAATATTAAAACTGTAATTTAATGTTACTTCTATCTTGCCTAATTCTTGTATGCACTTAGAAAATATGCATTTTGTTCATTTCATTCTTTAATTAAAAATAATTTGAATAATTCATAAAAAAGTAAAGAATCACATTTTATTCAGTCAGTCTGCTAGGAAAGCTGATCCTTTCCATGTGAATGCTCAAGATCAGCAAAGCTACATGACAACTATAACTAGTATTCAGTATACATTTTTTATTATTTCATCCAATATACATTTTTTATTATTTCACCCAATCCCTGACAAAAATCAGCCAGCCAGAGGGACAAATTTTGGCAGGTTGATATTTGGGGTCAAAAATGAGCAAATGAAGTTCAGGATATGGAGATATTAATTATTACCTGTACTTTTAAATTTATGTTCAGAATGTAACTTCTATTTTTATTACTACAGCTTTTCTAAGGCTTGACTTTACATTTTATAGTAAGCTTGACTGGTTTAACAAGTTAAAATTGCATTGTAAGCCCATGAGTCTTATGTTTTTTCTTTCCTTTTGCTATAAACATATTCCTATTTGTATTTACGCAATGTGATTATAATTGAATGGTAAGTTAATTAAAAAATATGGAATTGAATATGTTATATACCACTGTATATGAAATGTATGTCATGAATTGTATGTTGTATAGAAAAAAGTGTCTCCCTGGAATTGCTTTACCTAAATACCTAAATAGATTCTTTTGGATTACTATTGAAGGTTTCCTTTTCCTGTCATAAGAAGAAATTTCCCCCATTCTAGTCTAAAGGAATGACTACCATACATTAACAGATGACTAAATATAAGTTTATAGTGATAAAATATCTTCCTAATAATAATTATTCTTTCCAAAATTTAAAATAATCATGTAGATTAAATCTATTGGCTTAGGTTTAGGAAGGTTTCAAGATAACTTTTTCATTAAATTCATCTTTGTGGAGGGTATCAGCTTTCAGGACAATGGCCTTTAGATATTGGTCTATCAATAACCAGTAGGGTGACCCCTTGTAGAAACTCAAACTGCTCTATTCCTCAGTATATCATCTGTAGAAAAGGTGGTTAACTAAGTACTCTTTATGGTAAATTCTGGCTCTAAATCTCTCTCTCTTTTTCTTTTGAAGATTTTATTTATTTATTTGACAGAGAGAGACACAGCAAGAGAGGGAACACAAGCAGGGAGAGTGAGAGAGAAGCAGGCTTCCCGCCAAGCAGGGAGCCCGATGCGTGGCTGGATGCAGGGCTTGATGTGGGGCTCGACCCCAGGACCCTGGGATCATGACCTGAGCCAAAGGCAAAGGCTTAACAACTGAGCAACCCAGGTGCCCCTCTAAATCTCTTTGATTTTAAATAACTCAGTTGTCTGTACATATAGAATGAAAATTCAGTTGATTTTACTATTTTCACAAATATAATTTTGGATATAAATAAGAATGTCAACTAGGCTCTTAAAGAACACTGCAAAGAACCTGAGCTCTGCTCTTTCCATGAGTACACAAAATTAGAAAATTAAAAAAGCAAATATAGTACACAAAATTAATGATGATGCAAATTTACAAAATGTTTGCAGTGTTTTTATGAATTACGCTATATAGAAAGATTATTCTAGGAAAGTGTTCATTTATATAGAGTAAAATCCATAATAGTTAAATGCATCCACTGAAAACTTTTGAAAGATTTTTTATGTGATAATTATAGTATTGTCTAATCTCTATAAAATATTTTTATAGATGATTTATAACTGTTTCCATATTCACAAATACTTTAAAATGCATTTTAGGAGTTTTTACTTTATATTAACACTTCTTATGATGACTTTATTAAGGCTAAGCTTATACAAAATAGTTATTGTTGCTTCCATCAAACCCATATCGATATAGTTGGTTTCATATGTAAACACTTTGTCCAAGATACCATATCTTTGCTTTGTTATCGAATCCACTAGATTTGGCAAAATGCATTTCACAGGGACACAGGAAGATAGCTCAGTGATCACTTTGCAACAGCACTGTTACTTCACAGCTGAGTAACCTCAGCATTTATGTTTTATGTTTCAGGTGGGTATGAAGAATGCTTAACTTGATCACATCTTTGAGTTAAGATTTTTATGTTTTTCTAGGGCTAAGATTTTCTTAGCAGGACTGTTGGCTGTCATAGAGTAATTACATTCTTATCATGCTGTCCTCTGAAGCATGACATCATGACTAAAGATGAGAAGCATATACTGTATTGCAAACACCTGAGCTGAATATTGATAGACTTTCTGTAGCATGTTGTAATCTCTGGGGACAGCAAACCATGCCCCCTGATTTACTAAAGGACCAGTTGATGCTTTAAAGAGAAAGAAGAGTAATTTCCTAAAAGACATGCTAAAAATGTCATGAGTTATTAAGTGAGTTCAGTGATAACAAAAATTGCCTAATCGCAGTATTAGGCACATTATTTAGTACAGCATCAAAAGGGTATTTTATAAAAAACAAACAAATAAAGTGTATTTGATAAATTCCAAATACTCCTTTAGATTAGAAAATCACCTTGTACGTAATAACTTTGTAAGTAAGCATACATATTTGTATTATGTTTTGCAGTTTAAAAATGTCACTTATCACATGAGCTTTTTAATTTATTTTTTCCATAAACCATGTGTTTTGTAAAACTATACAGGTAAGAACTCTGAATCTCTCCAAAGTCACATAGTTGAGTGATTTTCTAGACAAACAACAATAATTTGTATCCTGGTTCCTAGTAGTTATATTTTTATTTCTGTGTAACTGTAATATTTCACATAATATGCAAATAAGTTTAATGATTCGCTATTATATGTTTTGTTGGCATTTTTTTAGAAAGTTTCTTTTTGTAATTTTAAGAATGTAGCTTTCCATTTAGAGTGTTTTAAGATTACAGAAATCAATCCTGAATTATATAGAATCTATTTTAAGTGTAACAGATTACCGTAAGAATTTATTGCTGACGTATTAACCTAATATAATAATAAGCTCTGTAATTGTAAAATATCCTGAAATTCCTAGCATGAATCTTACCCTGCTATATATCCTGTAAAATATTAGAATAAATTACTTGATTAGAATTTTTTTTGTCTTTGTCTTCCTAGATTTTTTCTTAGAATGTTGAAGGAAAGAAAATCAATTAATAACAAGGCTGATACCATTCCTTCAAATATTACTCATTTAAAAATTGATTTTTTTGTTTGTTTGCTTCGAGTGCCTACCAGCTACCAGACACTGTGCTCTATGTTGGGAATAAGACACCTACAGGAGGTGGGGGGGGGGGGAAGAAACAACTTAGTATACAATTTAGTATAAGAGACAGGCATTAAGCAATTGATTGCCTAAATGAATCATTTCAACTTTGACAAATGCTACAGGGTGCATGCTGATATGAATACTTACAATGTGGAATGTGATCTAACTTAGGGGTTTGAAAACAATTTTCTCAGGAAGTGACAACCTGGCTGAGTTTTGAAGAGATGAGGCATGAGAAAGAAGGGAAGGAGTATCACTTTGGTACAGCATGTACAAAGTTCAAAAGAAGCATGTCATATTTAAGCCTCTTCAAAAAACATATTCTAACTAGGAATGGAAAGGATGAATTTTGGAAAGCAGTTTGCCATACTCTACACTTATTCCATTAAAACTGATTATTCCTTATTGATATCCCCATTTTACAGACAAGTTAACTAAGATCCTAAAGTACTTATGTAAATTTACCAAAGCTGGGGGCGGGGGGTGGGGTGGGGCAGGGATAATAATATACAGCAAAGAAAGTCCTTGAAACAGCAAAGAAAGTCCTTGAAATATTGGAGTTTATTTATATTTATTTATATTTATATATTTATATTATATTAAATATTTATATTTATTTATATTGGAGTTATATAAACTCCAGTTTCTCTTCTTTCCAATACTATACCCAGCATCTCATATAGAAAAGAGAAAGACTCTATAGGTATGGAATTTCTTAACTATGAGAAAATACATGACTTTGGCAGGCAGGATCAGAAATAGTGTCTAGCTGAGATAAAAAGAAAAACACTGATCCTGCCTTTATTTATAATTTGGTGTTTTGCTCATGGTGGATGTTTTATAGTAAATTTTACTTTTAAAATATTGCTTTAAAATACTGTTTATTGTGATTACAAGATTTTGGTTATCTTTACATTTGTGTCCAAGGCAAATAACATAAAATCCTTCTCTTGTCCCATACATGTGGGGGAGGAAAGAGGACAGGGATTTGAGGGTATATGCAAAAGGATGATAATAGGATGAACCATGTAATCAAAGTTGGTTAAGAAGGAAAATAAGCACATAAAAGGAATGACAGTCAAAACTAGAGATCCTGATGAAGTGAAATACATGTTTGGAGAAGAGGAAGCGAAAAGAGAACTGGAAGATTGAGAAGTGTTGACTACAGTTTGGGTTCCTTGAAGTCAAGGTTTTGGAGGAGGTGAAGTTGGTATTGGCAATGATAAAGTGATTTAAAAAAACCTGCATAATGCCAATTAAAATAGAAAATCTCACTTAAAAACATTGCTACCAATTGAATGTGAAACTAATTAGCTGCCCCATTAAATTTTATTGATGTCTATGTAAGCAAAAAAAAATGTTTACTTGTATGATATAAAAATATTTTGAGTGAGTTTAAGTACTATATAATGTAGGATTGCATTGTTAATTAACTGGTTAAAATATTTTTGATGGATTTGATGCCAAATTTAATAAAATGTATGGAATAAGAACCAAGAAATAGAACCTACACTCAGGTTCCATATTTATTTTGAACAGGAAATCATCTTCACATAATGAATTTCTATAAAACATGTTTTTTCAAACCTTAAAATATAATTACAAGTGATAATTTATAATTATTGTGCCTGGCTTTTCTCAGAGTCTCTAACTGCTTCCATGATAAATGATTGTTATCTGCAATATGGCATGTTAACAACAGAGTTAGAACATCCTGACCATATGTCTATCACTGCAGGCAAAGTCCAGGAGGATGGTAAGAAGATAAAAATACAGGATAAGTTCCCCTCATAATTACATGGAAGTAGGAACTGATGGTCGACAGATAATAAATGAGATGTAAAATTATGGCTTCATATGTTTGGAGATTAATAAATGGGGACATTTATGAAAATATATGCAATGCCCAGGAGTTAAGGCAATGAGTTTCCACTTGGAGAAATATATGTACTTAACCAAAATTCTTCTTAATGAGATCAGTTGTAAAATTCATTAATTCAAACACAAGAGCTTCAAACCATAAATCTTCAAACCATAAAAGGGTGAGGTTACACCTTTTTAAAGCTGCAAATTGAAGTTAACGGATCAAAATCAATTAGGTCTGCTAATCTGTTCACAAAGGTGTAAATTCTTAATCAGAATTTATTACAAGGCTGACAATGTAATTTAACAGCAGTACTTAAATCTTGATCAGACAATTCAACTTTCCAACTCAGGTCCATTTTTTTTTTTTTTTTTTAATGAAAGAAATAAAAAGACTAATGTTAGCATCATAAGACAATTGTAATATTAAGTTTATATAATACATATAATATGTTATATACGAATATAAGATAAATCATATGTGTTAGTAATTATATTACTCAGTGCCAATTAGGATTCGGGGCATATTTTATGAATTGGCATTTGACATTTGTATTATTGGCACGTTCTTTTATCTTGGAATGAATCAGGTGGTAATTTCCCCTAAAATTTCTATTTTGAAGCCATTTCAAGGATGTTCTCGATTTTCTATAATAAGGACTACTTCAAAGCAGTGTAGTACCTTTTGAAATGAAGTCAGCTGTACTCTCACATTGCCACCAGTGACAAGAGATGCCATTAGCTTCAAATTGTTCAGTAGAATTATCCCCTTATATGTTTTCCAAAGTATGCAATGCCAAGGGCCTTCAGAAAATGACATATGGAAGATCTGTGGTACTTAACTTTGGAGATTCACATTTTATTTTTGCTTTAAAGGAATGGATTTTTATTAGCGGTCTATTATAAGTAAAAACACATTATTTGGAGTGGATATTGATGAATACTATAGAGATTTCAAGCTCACATTTTGTTTTGGCAACTAAGTTCTGTCTTGGCTTATATATGAGAATGTATTCCTACATGATGAGAATAAGCTAATGGAAAGTTAATTGTATTAAATTTCTAAAATTTTAGGGGTGCCTGGTTGGCTCAATCGGTTGAGCATCTAACTCTTGATTTCAGCTCAGGTCATGATCTCAGGATGGTGAGACTGAGCCCTGCATTGGGCTCTGCTTTCAGCGGGGAGTCTGCTCGAGATTCTCTCTCCCTCTCTTCCTCTGCCCCTTTCTCCCACACTCTCTCTAAAAACAAATAAATAAATCTTAAAAAAAAAAACAAAAATAAATAAATAAACTTCAAAAATTTAATTTTTAAAAGTATCTTACAATAGAATTTGGTTGCATGTGCTTTGTGTATTATTTGGAATATATTGCTGTGTCTCCTATTGTTGAAAATGTCTATTCAAAACTACATCAAACTAATAAAAGAAAATTGTGTATTAATACAATCATCAATACATCATTTCTGTATTAATATTTATTAGAAATCTACTTGTGATGAGTCATTTCTAAGTATTGGTTGATATGGGCATGGAAGAGATAAACATACTGCTTGCTTTAGAAAGGTCCACCTCATTGGTTATACAAATAGTCACATATATCAGAAATGTATTTTACAGTGTTTTAGAGCTAGCACACTCCAAATCACTGATTATTTGATAAAGAAAGAGCAGTCCAGAGAGACTGAATGGCTTTTCAAAGTGAATAAGTTAATTACTATCAGAATGATCTAAGACTCGAGTCTTCTAATTGAATGTGCCATAACTTTATATTTTAAATTTCCAATTTTGATTCACTTCTTCTGCAATTGCTGAAGATAAAGGACTGACATAAAGTTTTTTCTTTGAGGGTTTTTTTTTTTTTTTTGGTTTAAGAATATTATATATAGATATAGATAGATATGAAAGGGCTACACACACACACACTGGCCTAAAAAAGTTGAAGTAGTAATTTCCAAAAAAAAAAAGTCACACTCTTGTTAACCTAATGCTAATTAGAAACGAGAATTTTTAGGAAAAATAAAAAACCTTGGGAAAAGTCTGCCTTTATGTATTAATTTTTAATACTCATTTTGTAGAGTTGGGACAGAGGTTCACAATGTCAAAGAAGCATTATACAGACATCAGTTTTGTAATAGGTGTCTGAGTAGAAAATGTTTTAGTTAATCAGATTGATACTCAAGCTATTTTGAAATCATCAGTGGACCTGAGAAAGCCTTCTAAAGAGGATTTATTTTCAACAACCCCTCAGGTTAAAATGGTTAACAGCTAGATTAAGTGCTGTACCTTCAGTGACCTGAAAGGGGGTGGGAAATAGCGCAAATGAATGATTTGTAGAAGTGTTGCACTGTATTCCCATTAAACACAGACAGAAAAAAATAAAAAGAAACTTGGTTACTGAACGGTAGAATTTTAGAACTGGAAATGATCTTAGGTCAAACTGGGACACTTTTTATTTGTCAAGCATTTTGCTACTTCACATTCATCATTTAATTGTAATTCTTACAATGAATAGTAATATCTTCATTTGACTGTTGTAGAAATGAGTATCCTCATCTCACTTTCTTTTTCAAATACTGCAGCTGAAATTCAAAAAGAGAATTTGACTTCCTCACTGTAGGTGAGCAGTTCAGTGCATGAGAACTGATCTCTCACTCGTAGGTCAGCATTAAATATTCAATGTGTGTGTGTGTGTGCATGTAGATGACATATGGTACATAGATTGATATAAATAGGTGGTAGATAAAGATAGATTAGATATGAAAGTATGTATCTGGGAAACACAAGTAGGAAATTTTTAGGATCTTAGTAATAAAGCTAAGCATAATATATCACATAAACATACTTCGAAGATATTCAGCAATAAAAGTATTGCCATTTTTTCATTTTGATGAAATCAAAACTTCACTTAGAAAACAAAAGCCCATGTATTTTCTTATTGCTTTTTTTAAGTACAAATATAGCCATATCCCATGACATAATAAAATTTAAAAATTAAAAAGACTTAATGTTCCTGTCAGACTTATTTTTTTCATACACATTTGAATTTTATTTCAGTGACACATTATAAAAAATGGATATTTGTTTAAAAAAACAGAAAAGTATCTTTTTAATGTTATTCTCTATAATGAAGGAATTTCTGCAAGCACAAAAGGAAAAATATTTTGAATAATATTTATATCTATTTGTAAATTTTGCCATAAAATTCTTTTCACATAAAAATGAAAGTAAAGCAAGATAATGTAACTTTTAATTTCTGGCCATAGTAATTTATGTTCAGTTTGAAAAATGTAATAAATATATATATAAAGACAAAAATCATCTGTATTAATAATTTCTGACATTTTTATTTTGTTGATAATGGTATCCATGACGTGTGTATGAGTGTGTTTATGTGTAAATATGTAGTGTATTTACATCTAGGACACCAGCTTCATGTATCAATATGTGATAAAAGTCTTCTGTGTGAATACTCTTTGTATAAAAGACATAATTAATAATGACTTCATTTTATGTAATAAAAATTTAACTGGGCTTAGCTCAGGCAGAGAAGTATCATTTATTGGTGTCATTCTAAGCAAAAAAGGACAAATGAAAAATATTAATCTTTGTCATTATATATATTTTTTTTTTTTTTTTTTTTTTTTTAAGAAAGGGAGAGAGAGAGGTGGGTAGGGGCATAGGGAGAGGGAAAGAGAGCATCCTACACAGACTGCCCACTGAGGGGGGAGCCTGAAGTGGGGCTCAATCTCACAACCCTGAGATCATGACCTGGGCCAAAATCAAGAGTCAGATACTTAACCAACTGAGCTACCCAGGAACCCCTGTTTTTATTAATATGTTATGTAACAAAATATTTTCCTGGTTTCTTTTGTTTTGGTACTTGTGATATGGAAAATTAGCAAATCATAATGTTGAATATAAAATATCAGCATAAAATATGAAATATGTCTGGGAAAATGCATGATTTTTATTTCCTGCCACAACTAGACTTTGGAAGAGACAAGGCAGAATTCTACCCAGAGTCTTTGAGGCAGCAAGACTGATACCTTGATTTTCGACTTCTAGCCTCCAAAACTGTGAGAGAAAGAATTTCTGTTGTTTTAAATCTCTATGGGGTTTCGCTACCAGAGCCACATACATACATATTCACAAATTTGTGGCATTGAGACATGGACATCTTTGGGGAGCCATCAGCCTACTTACTACAGGTAGAAAGGGATTTTGTAGTTAATTTAAATGTGGTAGTGTTCTGAATAATATTTTAAGCAAAATATATTGCCCTCAAGCCATCTCTGTTGGATACCCAAAGGAACAGTACTTGGTATTGAAGAGATAACCTTAAATATCTATAAATCAAAGAGGAATTGTCTTGACTAAGCTGTTAACATCTTACCTAAAAATGTTGCCCACAATCTTGATTCATACAAGATTAATAATTACAGCAATGATTTAAGAAATCTAAATCTCTGGAATATTGGTGATTCTCTCCACTCCTGATTATTCTTTCCATGAGGAGGGATCTCTAATGGCATAATTTTCTACCCCCTCATTCTGTCCCTTGATTACGTGTCAGAAGGATGAACTCTGAAGAGTAAATTTCTGTAGGTGTTCATGCAGTTCGCTTAGCAGTGAAGTCACACCACACAGGAAGTATGCATGCCCCATTACTGACAGGGACTATGTTTTGGGCTGAATGTTTATGGCTCCCCAAAATTTACATGTTGAAGCTTTAGCCCCCAATGTGATGGTATTTAGAAGAGGAACCTTTGGGAAGTAATTAAGTTTAGATTAGGTAATGAGGGTGGGACCCTTATGATGGAATTAGCACTCTTACAAAAAGAATTCTCTTTCTCTGTCCCTCTTCCTTCCCCAACTCTGTTTTTTAAAAAAGAGGAAATGAGTCACCTTTTATAAGACACATGCAGGTGTTTGTAGACACACATTCTTTGATTGCTCTATTTTCTTTTGCTTGTCTTGGCCTTAGATACATTTCTCCTGCACTGGAAAGAAATGCACTTAACTGTCACTCACCCAGAACACACAGATCTTTGTCCGTTATTGGTGGAGTTTTTCCCAAAAAATCCCAATAGTGGAGCAATCTTCCAATTCTCAATCTTTGTTTCTATTTCTTGACCATACAGTATTGCTGGCAAAAAAGCCCAACTTTACTACAGACTGCCATATTAAAAAAAAAAAAAAAAAATTCCCTCAAACATTTATGAGCCTTAGGTAATTTAACATCATTTTTGCTTTTCCTTAAATATCCTTGTTTCATATTTCATCAAGTAATGATAGAATTCTAATCTTCATCACTTTCAGCAAAATGCCTAATCTGATAATTGAAGTGATTAGGCACCCACTTCCCACCTCCAGCCTTATCTCACACCTACAAATTTAACTAAAAACTTAGTTATGCCATTTTTGTTCAATCTCAGGGCATGAATCTTCCATCTTCTGTTTTTGATTTAACCTGTATTGTATTTTCCTACATATCCCTTTTTAATTTTTTTTAAAAATTCAATTAACATATAATGTATTATTTGTTTCAGCGGTACATGTCTGTGATTCATCAGTCTTATAAAATATACACAGTGCTCATTACAACACATACCCTCCCCAATGTCCATCACCCAGTTACCGCATCCCTCTAGCCCCCTCCCCTCCAGGAACCCTCAGTTTGTTTCCTATGATTAAGAGTCTCTTATGGTTCGTCTCCCTCTCTGGTGTCGTCTTGTTTCATTTTTTCATCTCTTTCCTTATGATCCTCTGCCTTGTTTCTTAAATTCCACATATCAGTGAGATCATATGATATTTGTCTTTCTCTGATTGACTTATTTCACCTACATATTCCTTTTTAAATTAACTTTTCTAGCTCCATTCTTTATATACAGTCATATAATTTTTTCTAATGTTAGCCTATAAAGATGCTTATGTCCCTCCTCTACTGGCCCCAGTAAACTAACAATATATAATTTTTAAATGCCTTTTTACTCTTATATTAGTGATGATTATGTTTGATGCTAGTCATTGAAATATCAACTTTTAGTAGCTTAAATGCAGAGGAGTAGAATTTCTTACATAATCAGGAGACTAGAGGTAGTCATTCCAAGATTGGCAATATGTTTTATTAATCTACCATGATATTTTTAAAATGTCACTATCCCTATTATGTTGGATTTTACCCTCATGTTTGTTGCCTCATGGTCATAGCATTGGTTCCCATATAACCCATCTCTATCTTTTATGTGCCAATGACGAAAAGGCATGAGGAAAGTGATGGAGCCTATGTTAATTAAGCAAAAACTTTTCAAGACCTTTTTATACACAAAAAATGATCAGAATATTTTCCCATAACCACTTCTAATTGAAACATTCTGGGAAGGATAGAAATTTTAGCTGGCAACATTACTAATATACTAGTTTCTAATACTGAATAACAGATTACTATAAATTTAGCAGCTTAAAACAATATCCATTTATTAGCTCATAGTTCTATAGGTCAAAATTCTGGGTTCTCTGTTTAGGAGGTCACAAGGCCATCCCAGTGTATTGGGCAAGCTGGGTTTGTATCTGGAGGTTCTGTGGAAGATTCACTTCCTAGTTCATTCAGATTGTCAGCAAAATCCAGGTCCTTGCAACTGTAAGTCTGGGTCCCCATTTCTTTTTAGCTATCCATGGGTAATGTCACTCAGTTCCATAAGGTAACCCACATTCCTTCTCACAAGCCTCCCTCCATCTTAAAACCAGCAATGGACTACCAAGTTCTTTTAATGCTTGGAAGCTCTTTTACTTTACTGCTACCAGCTTGAGATTATTCTTTACTACTATAGGTCTCATATGATTATTTTAGACCCATCTGGATAATCTCTTTTTGAAGGCTGACTATTCCATGTAACATAATTATAATCAAGGGGGAGATATCTCATCATATTCACAGGTTCCATCCACATTGAAAGGGAAGGAAATGATACAATTTGAGGGTGTGAGGTCATTCTTAAAATTTTGTGTAACATAGTTGCCTTGAACAAAATCAGGGCTTTGTTATAAGAAAGGAGGTGAGAATGGATACTAGATAAGGAACACAAATATTTGCCATAATCTCTAGCCCCATGCTTAAATCATTCATTCCTATCCAAACTCTTGAAAACACCATCAAAACTTACTTACTTGGTAGCCTCAGTAATCTTTATAATTATCTTCTTGACCCACTCTAATCCAACTTCTCTCATCACACCAATTAATATAATGTGGAAGTAGTCACTATGATATCTCCAGATTGGAATCCAGCGAGTGGTTTCTGGACTTTATTTTTTTGATGATTTCTCCAAAATGTTGACAGTAGTAACCCTTCTTCCTTTGTGAAATTCTAATCCCTTAATTTATATGTCTTTGACTTCTAGTTTTATTCCTACTTTCAGCCATTTCTATATTTCTGGACCTGCTACATAGCACATAATCACACATTGACTTGAGAATTATTATAGCATGAGAAGCTTAGAGTAGTTGATTTATGCATACCCTTCCTCATGCTCCTGGAGCCAGGCAGCAGGAATAGGATGGAATGGGAGGTTGCTTCCCACTGGGACAGAAGATATGGAACCTTAAGTTAGAGTGCCAAAACTGGCTGGGCTGCTGGCAATGCTTATACACAGACTGAAGTATTCCACCCAGCTATATGCCATGACTCTCCCCCATTTACACAGCAAGCAGCTAACAGTTACATGCATCCAGCACAACCTCAGACTAGCTGTGCATCTCCAATAGAAAAATTAACTGGGGAAACTCAATTACATAATACGCATAAAACCAAGAATTGCCAGATATTGGAAGAAAGCCAGCATCATAATAGAGTAAAAATAGAGAAGTTTCAGGAAATAGAGTTAATAGAAAAGCTGCACAGGATGTTACAGCAAGTATAACTAATATCAACAGAGTGATTCAAAAGTATACTGCAGGCATTAAAATACCATAAAAGTACAAAATGATCATGGGGAAATAACTCAATAGATAGGCTGACTATATAATGGACACAGTTAAGGAACACATTGTGAGCTTGAAGAGAAAGCTGAGGAGTATTCTGAGAGCATATCACAAAGGCATATGGAGATGGAATTTATGAAAAACTCCCAAGAGATGCAGCATTTGCCTGATAGGAAAATATACAACAGAAAGAGAAGGGTGTGAAATCAATACCAAAGACAATGAGATGACAATGGTCCAGAAGACAAGGAAAGAAATAGACTCCTAAATATTTTACTGATCATATTTAAAATTTAGAAAAAGAGGAAATCTTATATTTTCACAGAGGGCAGGAGTATATGTCTATGTCTATGGAGAGACAATGATAAAAGTGATCTATCTATATATATATGTTAACATTTATTTATCTATCTATGTTATCTATATTATTACAACACTGGATGAAGTTTCAGAATACAGTGCAACAATAACCATGAGGAAACTAATTTAAAATATACATTCCAATAGGCAGCCAAAATATAATTACTGTGTAAAAATTAAACAAAGATATGTTCATATATATAAGAATATTGTTTGAAATAATTTTACAAGATTTACTCCAGACAGTAAAGTTATCCTGGAAGATGCGTTTTTTTCTCCGAAAAGTTTTTTTTTTTAGAATTCAAAGATGAAAATGATATTCCTGTGTTGAACAGAAACAACAATAATAAAACATTTTTATTTACCTTTTTACACATCCCTTTGAATAACGCAGGCATTTCCGATCATTTTCCTATTTGAGTATATATAGTCAGATTAGAATGTATAATGTGGGCAAATGATGTTAAAAATCCAAAGAAACCCACCAAGAAAATAGAAACAGAATTGTAAATACAGAGAACAAACTGGTTGTTGCCAGAGAAGGTGGGGGAATGGGTGAACTAGGTGAAGGGGATTGATTATGAAGTACAAACTTCCAGTTATAAAATAAATAAATCATGGGGATAAAAAGTATAGATAGCAAAGGGAATATAGTCAATAATGTTGTAATAATGTTATATGGTGAAAGATGGTAACCATGCTGTGTGATGAAAACTGTGTAATATATAGAATTCTCGATTCACTAGGCGGTACACCTGAAACTAATATAACTCATATGATCAGTGTGTCAACTCTACTTCAGTTAAAAAATACAAATGCTAATATGTTCAGAAATGTTAATATCTTACAACTTTTACAACACATCTTATTAAATAAAGTGTTGTTTCCAACCAATTTTCAGTGTTAATTACCACTTAGTTCTAGGCATAAAGTAATATATTTTTTGGTGGTAATTTTAAAGGTAGTATAATTTCATCATAAAATTAAAGACCTGTAGGACTTTAAGACACTCCAAAGAAAATGCAAAATGTATGACTATCATATTTGCTGAACAGGCCCTATGAGCTCTGAAAACAGAAATTAATCAAAGTAAAATCAATACTCAATTATCTGTGTGTGATTTTATATGATTACCAGGATTCATCACTATCTGCTCTGTGCACAAATGGATTCTAAGTCATATATAAACAGTTTTTTTTTTTTTTTTAAGTTATATCTGTTTCTTGTTTTCTCTCTATTGTCCGTAGTATATCATCGGATAGAAAAGTATTAATTTTATGGAATTTTTCAAGTTCAAATAACCCAACCAAATCAAAAAGGAGCATGTTGGCTCAGCAACGGAGAATACCATAAGGAATTTTAGGCTCATCTTGTGAAACATTACTAAGAAGCTCTCAATACGATTTTCCTAAAGCAGTTTCTTCTGATGCACGAGGCTTACACACTCACAGTTTAACATTCCCAGTAATAGAATGGACCTTTCTCCTGTTAATGCTTATAGAACTCCTGATATGAACCTCATCATTGGTGTGGATCAAATGCCCAACCTCAGCCCAATCACTCTAGCCAAACAACAAAGTGTTTTCATTGGGTAAACTTAAGTCCTGTGATGATTTAAGTCAGGATCATATAAAACATATGAGCTGAGAAGCAAATAAAACAAGAAACATATGCCCACAAAAAATAGCCATAATCTCTGCCTCTATATGACTTCCCTTTAAAGATGAACATATGGAACAAAATTAATGCATACCAATTATCCAGAATATAGAATTAATCTCTGTAAGGAAATCTTAATGTATTGTCTATAAGAGAGACAAATGGAGGGACATACTTGTCTCTGTATTTCAATAGAAGGTTTATCAAAAAGTAAAATATTGCTGGGGTGCTTGGGTGGCTCAGTCGTTAAGCATCTGCCTTCAGCGCAGGTCATGATCCCAGCGTCCTGGGATGGAGCTCCACATGGGCTTCTCTGTTCATCGGGGAGCCTGTTTCTCCCTCTCCAGCTCCCCGTGCTTGTGTTCCCTCTCTCACTGACTCTCTCTGTCAAACAAATTTATTTAAATAAAATCTTTAAGAAAAGTAAAATATTGTTTATGAACTACTCTAAAAGTTATATATTAAATCTAAAGCATTTGTAATAATCTTCTTTCATTTATATAGAAATTTGTCATCAGTACTACAAAAAGCAGTAACGTGAAATATTTTAGTTAATATTAGGTCATTGATGCTATTTGGCTTGGCTTTGAACCAGTGACATTTATTCTGGGACTTAATTACCCACATCTAGGTTTCTCAAATATTTTGTCCGTAAGAGATATACCTTGGTGAAGACTGGATTTTATTTGTTTCATATTTCATGACCAAAATTCTGCCTTCAAAATATTTCAGTTTTCTTATTATTATCAGTAGTTTCCTAACTCAAAATAGTTTTTCCCTACCCCCACTATATTTACCTTCAGACAGATTTTGAGAAGCTTGTTCTATCTGGTTATTTTCTTTTCAAAGTTTATCCAGATGTGTGAGAAGGCATGGGGTGGTAACTGAACAAATCAAAATCTCAAAATCTGGTAGGCAGGCATTATCACATATGTTGTATCAAAGCTAGCTTAAGATTATTTTTTATTTCCCTAAATACAGCCACTGCCATATATCTTACCTTTGTGTTTATCTTGAGCATATGCCAAGAGATAAGAATGAATAATAATCAATGTGAAATCAGTGAAAATTACCAGTAGTCACTTCAATCCTATTTGCTCCAATTTTCTTGGCAATCCCTAATTTGCTTTCACTATAATATTTTTGTCATGTCTGAGTACCCTAGATCATTGCGTTTGTCTTGTATCTCAGGCCACTGCTGTACTCCTGGCTTTGAACAATTGATTTTTTCCCCCTTTTATCTACAGTGGTAACATTCAGTGTTCTCTGAGGAGAATGTTAGGATTCCATCATTTGGCTTTCACTTCTTTTGGCTGATATGAGTAAATACCTAAGTGATGGGTCCAGTAGCCCCTTTCATGGTGTTGGCCACCTGCTTATTAGCTCCAACCAGGACTGGGTATCCAGTATGAGAGATGTCACAGTACATGACAGTATATTAAGGAACAACTGGGTTTAAATTTAGCAATTTAAAAATGTGTAAAGAGGTTACAATCATCCTCAATATAATTCTTCAAGGATTGATTGAATTTTAACCAAATGCCTAAAAAAACAAAAAACAAACTTTGCAAAAGGATGACTTGAGAGCAAGATTTCACAATATTAAAATTCACCATTTTTGTTAAAAGTCAAGCTCAAAAGTTTTATCATGTTGAGAAAATATTTATTTTAACATTTGCTTTTAATGAACGTGGTCAGATAAACTGAATGAGACATATTGCAATCAGTAAACACGGAAGTGTTACTTTTACCACTTACTCATTTTACCTTGAAGTGGATACTGTGATATGTCACCCAGGGCCCCAGCAGGTACAAACCTTTCATTCTCCTTGCTGTTGAGAGTGTCATCTGCTGATCGCTCACTGCTGAGTCCTCCTCCTAATCAATGTGCTCCGCTGAAGAGAGCTAACACTCCAAGTATTATTCTCCCTCCTGAAAACAGCCCACATTCAATGATTGGTCAACATGGGAATGTAAAGACTTGGCTTTCTTCTTTTCATCTCAGATACCTTAGAAAGGTCAGTCTAGCTTCAGGTCTCCTTACAGGTTTGGAAGATTTTGTTGCAATTGCATTGCAGTTGAACTTCTGCTTCTGCCGAATCCTGCTTTGCTCACTCACTGAAGGACGTTTTTCCTGAATAATTCACTTGGAGGCAAATCTTGATCTCCCAACCAATTTCCCAGGGATGTAATCAACAACACATTGCTTTTGGGTATATATTACAAGGTGAAAGAAACTGGATCTATTTAATTCACTTAAATTTATTTTAATTTCAATCTCAGATGACATCAAATGATATCACACTTTATGCAGCATAAATTTTTGTTGCTTGTTTTATAGAAAATATATAAGTTAGAG
Source organism: Phoca vitulina (assembly GCF_004348235.1). Classification (NCBI taxonomy): domain Eukaryota; kingdom Metazoa; phylum Chordata; class Mammalia; order Carnivora; family Phocidae; genus Phoca; species Phoca vitulina. Next base: position 21,783,327 of record NW_022589706.1, read on the forward strand.
CGTTTTTATTTGCAAAAGATAAAAAGGTGAAACATAAATATTGCATAAACTTTCAAGATAGAAATGATTATACACTGATATGAAAAATAAAATCTCTAACCTCTTAGATTTCCTTTAACTCTTGTGGCCTTAAATTGAGTGCCTTCCAGCAAATAGACAACTTTCATAAAAAAATTATATTTGTTTTGCTTTAATTGTGTGGTTTTAGAGTCATTACAAAAGTGCCTAATGAAATTACTTCAGAAAGCCATCTCTCTTCCTCTTTCAAGGCTAACAACTTTCTTGCAAATCATGAGTTTATGTTTTTTTGTGGCTCTATTAATGTCAACCGATCATAAATAAAATCTCAAATCAGTATAAGACTTTTAGTGGGAAGGTAACAATTAGTAATTTTCTAAGTTATACTTAATTTTTTCTGATTACTTTCAAATTCTTAGTTATGTGTCTTTATTTGAGATGTGTATAATTATGTATTATATTTATCATCAAGGTAAAATCATATATTATAAAATGCATACTTTCTCAGTGTAGAGAACTGAAAAGAATTTTTAAAATCATAAATACAAATAAAGACAGATATGTCTATCGCTGAGATAAGATTTAGCATAGCACTTACAACTTTTCCTTTACTCATTTCATGATGTGTATTCTTTTGTAGAATGTAAAAGTCCAGATGATGTGTATTTTTTTGTAGAATGTAAAAGTCCAGAAGCACTAGATGTTATCCCTCACCACTGTTTCACTATGGTTCAACATAGCTTTAATCAATGAAAAATTTTGTTATAAATATTTGTTAAATTATTGATTTAACAGTAAAGGAATAATACGAAATATATTGCTTCCCAGTGAAGAAATACTGATAATTGAGATTGACAGATGAGAACATTAAAAGAAGGGAGGAGAGGAAGAGAAAGAGAGAGAGAAAGAAATAAAGAATGAATCCCAGGATTCTGACTTGAACTGGATAAATTCTGGTGCCATTTGTTGAGAATGTAGAAATATAAAGCTTTAATTTAATACTGGAGTGTTGTGGGCATAAAATGGGAGAAATGGGAATTGTTTGGGCCATATTGAATAAGAGATGCTGGGATCTTTATACAATCTTCAGCATCTTGCTCATTGCCTTGCAAATACATACATAATAAATTGCATTAAATAACTTGTTCTTAATGAACCATTTAGGAATCCCAGAAATAATTAACTCCATATGCTTTCAAACTAAATAATGGTGTTAAATATGGTTAAATGTTAACATTAATGTTAACAGTGGTAAATAATGTTGTTAGAAATTGCCAGATATTATCAACCACTGGAGTTAATGGTTTTTGAAAGCAGTGTTTTCCTTCAAATCAAAATAAGTACATTAAATCATTTGCCATTTTTCTGTATTTGGAAATCTCTGCCACTATCTATGAGTTTCCACCAAGTACTTTAGTGCTCTAAACAAATTCTAGGTTAGTAAGAGAGCGGAAGAAAGCACTGCCTGCATACTCTTCTAGGATTTTTATGGTTTCATGTCTCATGTTTAGGTCTTTATTCTATTTTGTGTATATTTTTGTGTGTGGTGTTAAAAAATGGTCTAATTTCATTCCTTTACATGTAGCTGCCCAATTTTCCCAGCACCATTTTTTTTTAAAGATTTTATTTATTTATTTATTTATTTGAGAGACAGAGAGAGAGAGAGAGAGAGAGAGAGAGAGACAGCATGAAAGGGGAGAGGGCCAGAGGGAGAAGCAGGCTCCCTGCTGAGCTGGGAGCCCGATGGGGGACTCGATCCCAGGATTCCGGGAACATGACCTGAGCCGAAGACAGTCACTTAACCAACTGAGCCACCCAGGCACCCCCTAGAAACATTTCTTAAAGAGACTGTCTTTCCCCCATTATATATTCTTGCCTCCTTTGTCATAGATCAAATGTGGATTTATTTCTGGGCTCTATTCTATTCTATTGATCTGCTTTTGTTGCCAGTACCATACTGTTTTGATTACTACAACTTTGTAGTATATACTAAAAATGCGGAATTGTGATACTTCCAGTTTTGTTTTTCTTTCTCAAGATTGCTTTGAGTCTTAGGGGTCTTTTCTGGTTACATACAAAATCTAGTATTATTTATTCTTGTTTTGTGATCCAGTATTCCACTATTGGGTATTTACCCAAAGAAGACAAAAACACTACTTTAAAAAGATATATGCACTTCTATGTTTATTACAGCATTATTCACAATAGCCAAGATATGAAAGCAACCAAAGTGTTTATCTGTAGACAAATTGATAAGGAAGATGTGGTATGCATGGTAATGCATGCACACACACACACACACACACACACACACACACACAGAGGAATATCATACAGCCATAAAGAAGGATGATATCATGATGTTGAAGACAACATGGATGGACTCAGAAGGTATTAGGCTAAGTGAAATGAGTCATAATGAGAAAGACAAATGCCATATGATTTCACTCATATGTGGAATCTTAAAAAAAATCTGAATGAACAAATGAAAATGCAGAATCAGACCTATAAATGCAGAGAATAAACTGAGGGGAGGAGAAGGGCTTGGGGACTTGGGAAACATGGGTGAAGGGAGTGGGAGATATAGGCTTCTAGTTATGGAATGAATAAGTCAGGGAATAAAAGGCACAGCATAGGAAATATAATCAATGATATTGTAATAGTGTTGTGTGGGGACAGATGGTAACTACACTTGTGGTAAATATAACATAATGTATAAACTTGTTGAATGACTATGTTATATACCTGAAACTAATGTAACACTGTATGTCAACTATACTCAAATTTTAAAAAAAGAAAAAAGAAAGAAAACAGAGGATAAAGGATAAAGGTAGGTAACCATTTGTGTCTTCCCAAGAGAAGCAAGAAATTCTCTATTCAGGCACAAATAAAAGTATTTTTAGATAACCTAAGTTGAAACTGATATTGCTGTTATATTTTTATTATGAATACCTTATCTTAAGATTTCTTCTCTTTTACCCACTCTACAAAGAAGATGGAAGTAAGAAATTATGCTGCTCTGCTCTTTCTCTGTTTCTCTTAACAGTATACAATCTTTTCACTCAGTGGCCCTGCCCATGTCTTGTTTTTGCTGCCACTAATATTTTATATTATACCTTAGTCCCTTTTAAATATTAGTGTTCCTGGCATTCCAATACAGTTGTAGCTCATATATTGCAATGTCCTCTTTCACATTCACTCTCTAGATCTAGCTCAAATTTCTTCTTGAAGATTTTCCAGCATCCCTCAAGTAGAGCCACTCACTCACTTACGTATTCTTCCAACTATGTGACAAATATTAGAGTACCTATTTTGGACCAATCAGTTAAATGGCAAAAATATAACACAGAGCCAGAGGCAATATCCTCATGGAGTTTATAGTCCAATGGAAGAAACACACACTTAAGGAAAACTATAAATTTTAATAAGTTATATGCATGAAATAAAGATTTTGAAGTAACAGAAATTAATAAAGCTGATAAATTTAGACATGATGGTTATGGAAATTTTTGTTTCCCTTTCCAGTGTGCATTTTGGCATTTTTGGTGTGTGCCTTTTCCTCATTTCCTTTATTAGTTTAACAGTCTCCTTCCAAATTCCCTCCCCCCTGCCTCAATATAAGTGCCAAGAATCATTATAAATATACAGTGTAATTATATTAGTAACAGACGGCCTGTGAATAGATAAGGAAAACAATTTTTGATCAGTGCTGGAAATTATTTATTTCAAATTAAGACTATTTCTATTTGAGATGCTTAGATCTCAAGCATATGTTTATTGTCATATTCACAGATCTGTGGACTGTGAAAATAATCCACAGCTACCATATGTTAAAAGGAATATTTTAGCTGATATATGAAATCTACTAATATTCCTGATACTTCTGTCTTTCTTAAACAATGTCATAATAACTCTTTACTGTTCAACAAGCTTTTTATCGACATTTAACATCAAGAGACATTACTATAATTATTTTAAAAATATTTATATGTGTCTATTATGTCACTAACCTCTGAAATACTTCAGATATGGAATGAATTGAAATGTTTAATGAAAGGAGTCATTTGTTTTTATTGTAAGATAACTCAAATAAAGAAGCATTTAGAGATGGTTTAACATCCTTAATTTAAAATTTCTTAGACTAAAGAATCTAGGTACACCTAGACTAAAAATCCAGGTGTAAGATTAAAATCCTCCTTTGATCATAAATACAAAAGTGATCAACTGTAGTATTCCGTTATGATTAAAATCTGATGGCAAAGAATAACATACTACTTGTAGAAAAACACAGAAACACAGAAAAACAGAAACAGAAAAAAGGAAAAAGCAGAATGGAAAATTTGGTCATAAAACTGCTTCACTCAGAGATAAGCCTTCTTAATATTGTGACATATATACTTCCATGCCTTGTTCAAAGCTCTTTCACATGTCCATCCCCTAAACAAATTTAATTGTGGTTTTCTGTTTTCTTCATAAAAGATACAAACTGATGTGTATGGAAAGATAAATTGTTATGAATAATAGACTATTTTTTCTGTATCTAGCATTCTTCTACTACCATTAATTGAACAGTATGCATACCAAAATCAGTTTTGTTCCTCTCAATTATTAGTGCTATCATATCATCAAATTTATTTTGTTGAAGTATTTTATAAAGCAATATTAATATCAATAAAGCATAATTAATATCAATGCAAACTATTGTTTGTTTGTTTTTTACATGGAAATAAATGTAAAAGCTTTGGAGTTATTAGATAAACAGTTCACTTTGAAAACTGAGTCAATGGTTCATGAGACATTGCAAAAGATTTTCAAAGTTCCAAAAAAAAAAACCTGGAGTTTTTAGTCAGACTGTTTCATAGGCTTCTAAGTTATTCCACAAAAACAAAACAAAACAGGGGCGCCTGGGTGGCTCAGTTGTTAAGCGTCTGCCTTCGGCTCAGGTCATGATCCCAGGGTCCTGGGATCGAGCCCCGCATCAGGCTCTCCACCCAGCGGGAAGTCTGCTTCTCCCTTTCCCACTCCCCCTGCTTATGTTCCCTCTCTTGCTGTGTCTCTCTCTGTCAAATAAATAAATAAAATCTTTAAAAAAAAAAAAAAGCTGGATCTCTAAATTACAGATAAAGGATCATTATTTTAGTTTTTAATAGGTAAGAATCTTGGATATTCAATATACACATCAAACTCTAAGCCATTGCCCTGAAGTAAAGAATGGTAACAAAAATAGTGAAGTAGATTCATCCTTCCACACTTTTCTTAGAAATCTACCATTCAGGAAAATGATAAAGTATTATTTGTCAGATCTAAGACAAAGCCAGCAATAGATAGTTCTTCAAAATAGCAGGAACACTATAAACCTCAAAAAATTGAGACCACAGAAATAGGGTACATGGGCTGAGGACAATGGTTTGCCTGGATATAGTTTGGCACCAAAAGAAGCAGTAGATATAAAGTATATGAGAAGTATATCAGTTAGAAAATGACGGATGCGTTGTTAAAATAAATGACCCCCAAATCTCATTGGCTTTCAACAACAAAAACAAAAAGTATAATTTCAATTTTGCTCTCACTATATTATATATAGCCAACCTCAGGGTAGTAATCATTATCAATTTCATAACAAAGAGAAAGGGAACATTGGCAGGTTACATGTTGGCTATTAAAACTTCTGCTTAGAAGTAAAATGCCCCTTCCACTCATAATCCATTTGCTAAAATGTTCAAGGATTATCCTAATGTCAATGAGGAGGGGAAATGTAATCTTTCCATAGAAATGAACAGGAATTAGGTCACAAGTAATAAATATACAGTATAATCTCTTCTACTTACACATGACCTTTCACTACTTTTTTTTTTTTTTTTCTGTTTGAAATATGCTCAATTATACCCCTCAGTGAGACGAACCAAAGACCTGTCCAATCAAGACAACATGCTCTAAGACTAGGATCTCATGGTCATTCCTATGTCAGGTATAAAGATGTATCCTCTTGTTCTAGATAACTCTGAAGTAAGAAGATAGGAACTGCTCCCTGATCTCCAACACTGTGTTCGTGGAGTGGGATGAAATAGTGACAATAAATACCTCAACGTGGGATGAGGAAGAATGGGAGTTCCTCATCTGACACTAGTCTAAGAAAATTCTGAAATCTTGCTAGAAAGACATTGAGAATGTTCTCTACCTTAGGGTGAGGAATTATCATCAAATCTCTTGCCTGATTCATCTTCTTCCATGGTCCTTTAGTTTGTTCTCATGGAGTGTTTTCTTTTCTAGCACCTTTTTGGATGACATTTAAAGAGGTCATAGGGAAGTGAAAGATATAGAGGACAGGATTGTGACACATGAGAAAAGTAGCATGGACATAAACAAGAGATAAAGAGATCTAATGGTAGCATGGAAAATAGGCAAAGGAAAGCCAACATATTCATTTTTGAAATTTCCAATGAAGAAAAGACATATTTCAAACCCCAATTCTAAACTAAAAAGTTTTGACTCTCCCTATTGAAATTTCATGTCTTATACTTGGAAATGTAAAAAGAAAATGTGTAATACTAGGATGTGTCCTAGTAATGTTGCTTTATTTCAAAGAAACACGTTGAATTCACAGATCTGACTGGCAAAAATGCCACATAAAGGAAGATGGTAGCTGCTTCTTGTTCTGTTACCTCAGTTTGGCCTTTTTAAATTTTCAGTTATTTGAAATCTATTAAAACAATCCTCCATAATAAATAATCTTTGCCAATATAAGTGGTGTGTGTTTTGCTTTGTTTTGTTTTGTTTTCCTGACTGATATATTAGGCCAAATTCTAAATGATATTAAATAAGTTTTGTTTTGTTTTGTTTTTTTCCAAAAAATAATATATGGTACCCATATTTTCTCCAACTACATACTTTTTCAGGGTTCAATATGTTGATAATTTACTGCATAAGGTGCAAAATATAGTGCAAAAAGGTAAATACTTACCATCATTTATCATTTTTTACTTCTCCATGAAGGGAAGTATTTATGTCAGCTTGCTAATTACTTTATTCCAGCTTGTAGTACAATGGATGATATATAGTGCATGCTCCATAGTGTATTGACTGAATAAATTTTTCAGGGTCCATTTAAAAATTTTTAAGTACAAATGAAAATGAGTAATAGTGGGAAAATATCTGTGATTTTTATTTTTTTTTTAAGATTTTATTTATTTATTTGAGAGAGAGAGAATGAGAGACAGAGAGCATGAGAGGGAGGAGGGTCAGAGGGAGAAGCAGACTCCCCAGGGAGCAGGGAGCCCGATGCGGGACTCGATCCTGGGACTCCAGGATCATGACCTGAGCCGAAGGCAGTCGCTCAACCAACTGAGCCACCCAGGCGCCCTATCTGTGATTTTTAAATGGGCAAATTTATTTATTTTATTTTTTTTTAAATGGGCAAATTTATTGTCTCTTATAATATTTGCTCTTTGTGGATGCAGAAACATTTTTATATAGCAGTATTCCTTCGACTGAACATATATGTATGGTCATATAATTTTTCTGAGGGTAGTTTCATCAAATGTTCAAATGGATCCATCATCCTTAAAGTTTAAGAGTGAATGCCATAAAAAAAAAAAAAAAAAAAAAGAGTGAATGCCGTAGAAGTTAACTGCCTTTATGCCAATGGCAGAACCAAGAATAGCTCCCAGAACCTCTGACTTGAACCCCCAATTTTTTTTTTTTTTTAAGATTTTATTTATTTATTTGACAGAGAGGATGAGAGGAGAGAGAGAGCACATGAGAGGGGGGAGGGTCAGAGGTAGAAGCAGACTCCCTGTTGACAGCAGGGAGCCCAATGCGGGACTCGATCCTGGGACTCCAGGATCATGACCTGAGCCGAAGGCAGTCGCTTAACCAACTGAGCCACCCAGGCACCCTGAACCCCAAATTTCTACCCTTTACCCAACATACCTTCTTCATATGAAACTGACTACTACACGTAGGATTAATTCCTTCTCTCATTTGTTTCAGCAGCATGCTGCTGACCTATTTTATACACTTATTACTTTGTATTGTAATTTTTGTAAGTAGTTCCCACACAAGTATATGTGTTCCTAGCAATTTAATACAGTATTTGGTACCATTCCCAGATATATAAGGAGATCAAAATGGTCTGTTAAACAAATGTGTAAATATGAAAATAAAACAAAAGTTGCACTTAAGTGAAATGAAACCACACTTTTAAAAAGATGACTAAGCACTAATAAAGATTTTAAAATGAAAAAAACAAGTTACGTGACTTCTGAGTTCTGGTCCCTCATACAAGAAACCTGGGAGTCACCATTCTGTCCTAACAAGGAAAAAGCTACCCAAATTAAAAGATTAACAACTTATCAAAGATCCGCAAGAGAAGTAAGGTTACAGGACAAATTGTTTCCTCCCAAATTTGAGAGACTTACACGCAAATATAGAGAATTAAAACTTTTTTTTTTTTTTTTTAAGATTTTATTTATTTGACGCAGAGAGCAAGCACAAGCAGGAGGAGGGGCAGGCAGGAGAGAAGCAGGCTCCCTGCTGAGCAAGGAGCCTCATGCGGGACTCGATCCCAGGACCCTGGGATCGTGACCTGAGCTGAAGGCAGCTGCTTAACTGACTGAGCCACCCAGGTGCCCCTGAAGAATGACAACTTACTGGAGCACAAACCCAAGAGGTGAAACCTGCCCAGGAACCAGTGCCAGGTAAGGAACTTGAATTGTAATTGACAAATTGCTAATGGGCAGTATGGTTATGTCTGAGATATAAAAACTCCAGGGCACACAGTTATCAGGGGCACCAATGCATTTATGACTTTATCTTCCTGGAGCTCTACCATGTTCTCACAGTGAATATTGGAGCAAAATTCCCTCATACTTCTGGCAGGGGGTGGGGGAAAAAAAAAAACATTTTGAAATATATCAGAGCATTCTGTTCTTCATAACAATGTATGTCCTCAGGAGCACAATCTAACCTGTTTTTTTGTTTGTTTGTTTCTTTTCAGAGCCCAACAAACCTGGGGAAAAGGAAACGCCCAACTGCACTCAAATCTAGCCTTCCATATGGAAGTGGGAAATATCCAACTCTGGTCCGATCTAGCTATACTGTCTCATCTAAGAGGAGGAAAACAACAACAACAAGAAAAACTGACTAGCATGTGTAAAGCTCACAGACCAGAGGCAAAAAGTCATTAAAAGCTTGAGACCTAATTATAGGACTATAGAATGCTTCTTTCCCCCCTATACTTTATGAACACATTATCAGAGGCCTATTTCCAAACAGTTCCTTTTACCTAATATACATGGCTATGAAGAAAAATACTACATGGTAAACTAAAAGGCAAAAACACAGTTTGAAGAGACAGAGCAAATTCTGATAAGGCAAAGATACTGGAATTATCAGACTGGAAGTTTAAAACAACTATGATTTATATGCTAAGGGTTTTAATGGATAAAGTAGACCACATGCAAGAACAGATAGGCAATATAAGCAGACAGATGGAACCTAAGAAAGAATATAAAATGAATACTAGAATTTGTAAAACACTGTAACATAAATGAAGAATGCTTTTGATGGTCTTATAAGCAGACTTAACATGGCTGAAAAAATAATTTCTTTATTTTTTTTTAAAGATTTTATTTATTTATTTGACAGAGAGAGAGAGACAGGGTAGCCAAGGGAGAAAGAGAAGCAGACTCCCAGCTGAGCAAGAAGCCCAATGCGGGGCTCAAACCCAGGACCCCGGGATCATGACCTGAGCCAAAGGCAGGCACTTAAAGACTGAGCCACCCAGGCGCCCCCCAAAAAATAATTTCTGAATTTGATGACATCTCAATAGAAACCTCCAAAACTGAAAAACAAAGAGAACAGAAAAAGAAACACAAAAAAACAGAAGACACTATTTAATAAGAAACATATATAATTTGAAGCACCAGGCCCAGATGGGATCACGGATGAATTTAGCCGAACATTTAAGAAAGAAATTATACCAATTTCTACAATCTTATTTGGAAGATAGAGCACAGGAAAATCTTCCTAACTCATTCTATGAGACCAGAATTACCCTAACATCAAAACCAGACAAAAACATCACAAGGAAAAAAAAAATTCCAAACCAGTATCTTTCATGAACATGAACGTAGAAATCCTCAGTAAAGTAAGTATTAGCATGTCAAACCCAGAAATGTATAAAAAGAATTACACACCATGACCGAGCAGACTTTATCCCAGGTATGTAAGAATGCTTCAACATTTGAAAACCAATTTAAGTAATGCATCATATCAACATACTAAAAAATTAAAAAGCATGATATCAACAGATGCAGAAAAAGCATTTGACAAAATCCAACGTTCATTCATGATAAAAGGCAAACCATGGAGACCATAAAAAAATCAGTAGTTGCCAGGAGTTAGGGGGAGGGAGGGATGAAAAAGCAGAGTACAAATGTTTTTTCAGATAGTGAAATTACCATGAAACGTACTACAATGATGAATACATGTCATTACCCATTTACACAAACCCATAGAATGTACAACACCAACAGTAAATCCTAATTATGGACTCTGGGTAATAATGGTTCATCAGTTGTAACAAATATATCATTCTGGTAAGGAATGCTGACAATGGAAAAGGCTATGTAAGTGTGAGGTTAGTGGATATATGGGAAATTACTATACCTTCTGCTTTTTTTCCCCATGAACCTAAAACTACTTTAAAAATAAAGTTTATTTATTAGAAAATAAATCAGAGTTATAGTAAATGTGTTGGATTGTCCAAGAGGTACACACTTAAGAGTCTAGGACTGTGGTTTGGTTGGGATTATAATACCTGTGAAAGAAAAAGGATAAAGAGAGGTAATTATCAAGTCATGATGGTGAACTGATGAACTCTCTTTGTATAGAGTGGGGTTAAGGTAGCTTCAGATCATGATGTAGATCTAAGTCTCTGCCAACCCACTGCATTTGAACAAAATGTTCTTGAAGGAGGATCTAAGAAGTATATCTCATATCTCCCACATACATGTATTATCTTGTACATTGTACAAGATTCTATAAAAATGCCCTTCATATTTATACTCAGAAACAAAATTTCTAGGGGCGCCTTGGTGGCTCAGTCGTTGAGCGTCTGCCTTCGGCTCAGGTCATGATCCCAGGGTCCTGGGATCGAGCCCCGCATCAGGCTCCCCGCTCAGCAGGAAGCCTGCTTCTCCCACTCCCCCTGCTTGTGGTCCTGCTCCTGCTATCTCTTTCTCTGTCAAATAAATAAATAAAATCTTAAAAAAAAAAAGAGAAACAAAATTTCTATAATTTTTGCCTGTCATGTTTATTAACAATCCCTAATAAAACTGTAACTGTTCTTTTCATTCCACTTATGGTAAAAAATTTAAAGATCAGTTGGAGTAACTGATCAACAAATTTATATTCTTTCTAGTGCATATGCCATCTTGGAAATATATTCACATGCTTTCTCCATAATGAACATACCAAATAAGAATTCAGGAAACGTAAAGGTAATTAAATCATTTCCAACTTAATCTTGGTTTGGCAGGACATCAGGATGTCAGCAGGATTACTACAATTTAGAGTCAAACCTTCCAGCTGATAAACAACAGCATCTAACTGCCAATACAACACAAGAAAAACATGTTATCTACCATCACTCAATTTTATTTCACAACTTTCTGTCAACACATCCTACTTCCCTCCAATTTTTATCTAAAGCAATAGAAATGGAAGTGTCTATTGTTCTTATAATCTCAAGAAACTATATAATAAGAAATTTTAAATCTATCAACACAGGGAGCCTGGGTGGCTCAGTTGGTTAAGTGACTGCCTTTGGCTCAGGTCATGATCCCGGAGTCCTGGGATCGAGTCCCACATTGGGCTCCCGGCTCAGCAGGGAGCCTGCTTCTCCCTCTAACCCTATCCCCTCTCATGCTGTTTCTCTCTCTCTCTCTCTCTCAAATAAATAAATAAATAAAATCTTTAAAAAAAAATCTATCAACACAAATAACAAAATAATGGTATTTCAAGGATTTTCAATTTTCCCCATTATAGTTCAGTTAATAATTGACATCAAACTTTGTCAGTCAAAAATCAGTCACTGAATACACTTCACAATAGACAACTGCCTATGTCTCAGTTTACACCAATCGTAGTTGGTGTATAAATGATCCACTCAGCAACTTATATTTTAAAAGGGGAAATTAAATGAACAAAAAATATAATTTGATATTTTCAGCTTCTCCCTATTTCAAAGTCTTTGTTGTATTAATAAGGCTGCCTTTAAACCTAATATCTAACAAGTCACATTCCTTCAGAACCTGTGGAAAGGAAATCATCTACTTATTCTCCCCTCAGATAGTCCAGAGAGTCCTTTCATTCACTCAACAAATCCAAATTAAGCCTCTGATATATACCGGTTATTGTATAAGGTGCTGGGCATATGTATAATGTTGAACAAAATAAGAGTTGTTCATGCCCTTTAAAGCTTTCCCATATATTGACTGTGATATGCCTTGTTAAACTAATCACACTAACACACGTGTGCTAAAATGACAAACAGAAGCGTGGCAGTGACACAAAAAGAAAGGCATACTGTACTATGAGAAATTAAAATATTTATTCATGCAATAAAATATTCATTGAGCACCTTTGTATGACACTTATGTTAATCACTAAGAATTATCAGCCAGCAATAGACTTAAATTTTCTGCCCTCTTGGAGTTTCTATTCTAGTGAAGGAGAGACACTTAACAAATGAGACAATAAACATATAATACACAGATGTTGGTAAGTGATATAGAAAACAACAGGCAGAGTAAGACAGCTAGGGAGTCAGGTTGTCAGAGAATCTTTTTGAAAAAAAGGGGCCATGTGCTCTATAAGCATCTATAGCTTTCTTTTTATAGTTCAGACTTAATCCTGAATAAGAGTTCCATTCCAACTGAATCTGCTAATATGCCATTTGGTACACCCTGAATACTGGACTTGGCTCTATTCACTTTCCTTTTTTGCATTAACATAAGTTTGAAAAGTCCTTTTGGTTTCATCATGTTTGAACAGTTTTGGTATAACTTCTATTTATACTTTGAGACCTACTTTAAGTAACTATTTGAAGTATCTTTATTCTTCAAGCACATTTATTATAATAGGATACAGATAGAGTTACTGAAACAATACAACCCAAAAATGCAATTGCTAAAGAGCATTATTTCCATGACATGTAGTAATCCCTGATGAGCTTTTGGTCTCTGGTCAACATCATAGACTGTTCTGCTACTTACAAGATCTGGCTGCCAATGTTGATTGTTCCCATTTACAACTGGCGTGAAGAAAAGGTGAAGTGTGAGAATATAGAACAAGTATCCTATAACCATATGAAACAGTGGTCAGTTACTATCATACTAAACCGGTGAGAACCCCATGGTCACTCATCGCCTTAAGTAAGCTCGTCTTTCTGTAATAAAAGGAAAAATGGATTTGGCTGGGCAAATTAATCTCCACCATTGTGGGAAATTTAGAATTTAGCCTCCCAATGTTCCCATTGAGGAGGATGGAAATGAAATTTGAGAGTGTCAAAACCAAGTATCTGATCTAACCATTCTCTGGGAGTGGAAATAGTAAAAAATACATATTTATGAAAAGAAGTTAGAACTAGAATCAATAGGAATTATGGAGCAATTGTATGTAGAGGCTGAGCTCAGGAAATAAGACAAAGTCTAATAACCTAACAGGTTAAAATTATGAGGGTAATGCTAGCAGCTACCAGAATCCTAGTCCAGTGCTTCTCAAACACTCTGGTCACAAGACCCCTATACACTTTTAAAAATTATTGAGGACCTCCAAGTAGCTTTTGTTATTTGGTTATATCTATCGACATTTACTGTATTGGACTATACAACTATATATAAATAAATACAAGTATCAACCATAAACCCATTTCTAGTTAGTATATTTTATGGAAAATAATGCCTCTTACCAAAACAAAAAACTAGGTGAGAAGAATGGTACTGTTTCAAATATTTCTCTGTCTCTTGGTCTGATTTAACAGAAAATAACTACATTCTTGTTTCAGCTTCTACATTTAATCCTTTAGACTCTCACATGTTATGTAGCCTCTGGCAGACTCTACTGCACACTTGTGAGATAATGAAAGTGAAAAAGGTAAATCCTATCCTGCCATTATTATGAAAAATGTTTTGATCTAGCAGATCCACTGAAGTGTCTCATCTTGCTCAAAAGCTCTTGGACCACTCATTAAAGACCACTATCCTAGCCCATATTGACCGATATCTTATTGGTGGACTCTTAGGAAAACTGAGGAACTGATTTTCTTTCTTTCCTTCTTGCATTTCTATAATCCATCTCCACTGTAGAACCAAAGAGATCTTGTGATAGAGACCAAAACAGTTACTTGACTCTGTCTTAAAAGCCTGAAACTCTGCAACAATTTATCCCCAAGACTTACGGCAGTGTGATAATTCAAAACATCATATAAGAGCTTTTTACTTGATAGAACTTTAATAGCTGATTAAGAATGATTACAGATATTCTGTTTATGTTTTTAAATTCTTTTTATATTGGTACTTCACAGATTTCTCTCTCCAACATTCAAGGCACAAAAATATTTATATCTATTTTAATATAAACCAGTGTTGAATTTCCAATAAGCTTACCCTTCATAAGAATCAATATTTTCATATTACCAAAAAATAAAACAAAATAGTCATTAAAACAACTGAAATATCTCTTTTGTCATATAACAACAAATAATTATGAGTCACTGCCTTGGACACTGATGTGTTATTGTCACAGTTTCAGATTCATTGGTATTTCCCAACCACAAAATAAAACACATTAATATACAAAATGCTAGTGAAGTTAGCAGTGTAGTGTTCTAAGGAAAGATGTCTGATGACTGGATGAAAAAAAATGTAGCCCATACAAAGATGTAAGTGACAATTTTGCTTTGACTTCAAAGAGTACACTCTAAGATAAAGAATTAAAGTCAACAAATTGTCAACTATTTGGTATGATTGCTAAAAGTCAATGATTTCATCCTATGAAAATTGAGCTGGCTGACCCATAAAACAGAAGTGTCCATGTATATCCTCTAGATTCCATATGGAGAGTATACTACTCCATAGACATTGGAATATCAATATTTGAAACATGGTTCCATGTCAAGGAACTAAAAATGAAAGGACTATTCATATATTTGGCCATAAACATTGCTTGGGATTACTCAAGGATACTTAGAAAAAAAAGTATGTGTGTCCCAAACACATGTGATTTACATAAAGGTAATTACTACACTGTCATCCTTGTAAAAATAATAATAATGGTCTCATATAATTTTAGTGTACACAAAATTTTTCTTCTACATTTTTAGCTGAAATTTAACACTGTTCTCTAAAACTCTATAAAGCACCATCATGAGAAATATTTGCCTTTGAATAAGTTAGAAATATTCTGTATAAAAATTCAGACTGTAAGCAATATTTAAACCTGTTTATGCAACACAAGTTTATTGAGCTCCTACATATCATATCAGCAGTATGATAAACTCTATAGAGACTGGACTAAATGAACCAGTTTTTCTTAGCCTTATGATCTAGTAATATAAAAAAATGAACATTTTGTTGTAATTATCCTGATTAATTAATTCAGTAATAGTAATTTTAAATATTTTATTAATTGTATTAAAGCATGTTCTTTGCATTTTATATAACATGCAATGATTAATTAAAATGAAGAATCAGTGCATTGTTTTTCATATAAGAAATATTACCAAAACAATCCAAATGACTAGCCACAACCAGTTGTTAGGCAAGTATCAGTAATTTGGGATCAACACGCACAGTAATGAGAGTATACTGTGCCTACTTAGATCTTTAAACTCTATGATAACATGAAATATTTATAAACATTTTTTTAATGTTTATACATTAAAAAATGTTAAACATTTTTTATAAAGAAAAATTTTCTTTATAAAATAAAATAAAGAAAAGAAAACAAAAAAAGAAAAGAAAAGAAAATAATAAATTATCCATTTTAATGTCTGTAGGCTCTTTAGTGACATTCCCCCTATCGTTCCTGATATTTAAAATTTATATCCTTTTTCCTTGATCAATCAGACAAGAAACTCATCAATTTTATTGATCTCAAAGTAATAACTTCTGGTTACATTAATTTTTAAAAATTTTCCATCTGATTTCTGTTTATTGTTTCCTTTCTTCTGTTTAATTTAGTCTTAAGTTGCTTTTATTTTCATTTACAATGAAAGCCTTAGTCATTGATTTAAGACCTTTATTCTTTTCCAACATAAGTGTAAAAAACTATAAAGTTAGCTCCCTTTTAACACTGCTTTAGTAGCAGCCCATAAATATGATTTTTTTCACTCAGTTTAAAATACAGTACTTTTTAGTTTTGATTTTCATGTTTCAATTTTTTAATAGATATAGACATATGTAGTTTCTTTCTTGTTGAATGAACTTTGGTAATCTGTAGCTTTCAAGGAAATTGTTTATTTTATCTGTTTTGTCATATATTAGCTCCTATCACTGCATAGCAAATTAAATTTAGCAACTTTAAAACAACAAACAGTCATTATCTCACAGAATTTCTTGGGGTCAGGAATCCAGGAGGAGCTTAACTAAGTCCTTGTGACTCAGGGTCCTTCATGGCATTGTATCAGGCTGTCAGATGAAGCTGCAAATCATATCAAGGCTCAAATGGGCAGGAGAATCTGCTCACACACAAGATTGTTAGCCAATCTCAATTTCTCATTGGTCAGAAATCTCTGTTGGTCAGAGGCTTCCATCTCTTACTTGGGCCTTTCCAAAGTCTGCCTAAGTGTGATGGTCTCTCCCAGAAGGGACAAGGAGAGGGAGAGGGAGATCTGAAAAGATATAATCTGCACTGTATTATAATGCATTCTGGTTAGTGACATACATCTCCTCTACCATTTGCTATTGGTCACAGATTAATTCTGGATAACAGTATGTACCTTTAACTTATCACTGTATGCTTAATATGAATATTGTTCCACTCCATGTAAATTACATGGAGTGTAAATTACATGGAGTAATCCATGTACATTACAACACCTCCTTCAGACTGAAGACTTCATTTGAGGTTTTAATTTGTTTGTTTTTTGCAGATTTACTGATGACAAATTTATCTTTGAATTATCAGGATTATCAGAAAATGAGCTTTTTTTTCCTGCTCTTAAATAACATTCTTGCTGGATATTGATTTCTAGATTGTCAGTGATTTTTGTTACTGTTTTCAGCACTTTAAAGATGCTGTTTCTTTGTGTTTTGGCCTCTGTTTCTGAGGCCAATCATCATTTATATATCCTTCTCTATGTAATGTGGCTTTTTTCTTTTGACTACTTTTAAGTTTTCTCTTACCCTTGGCTTCTAAGGTTATCTATGATGTGTGGTTTTATTTGTTTGTGTCCTACTTGGATTTAATTGAGCTTCATAACCCTGCATTGATGTTTTTCACCAAATTAGGAAATGTTCCACTCTCAGATTTTCAAATGGTAGTGCAGGCTGTTCTTCACTGACCTTTTTCTTCAATCTGCATGCTGCTATCAAACCTATCCAAAAATTACCCTTTTCAGATATTGTACTTACTTCTTGAATTTATATCTTTTTCTTATTTATTTATATTTCTTTCATTTTCTTTTCTGGAATTCCTCATATGTCCACATATTATATGGGTGTTTTCCTTAAGAGTTTTGAATATATTTAAAATACCTATTTT
Organism: Phoca vitulina; assembly: GCF_004348235.1. Classification (NCBI taxonomy): domain Eukaryota; kingdom Metazoa; phylum Chordata; class Mammalia; order Carnivora; family Phocidae; genus Phoca; species Phoca vitulina. The sequence goes on from NW_022589706.1 coordinate 21,801,111, forward strand.
AGAGTCCCTGACCACTGATTCCAACACCTAGGTCATTATAGGGTCTGTATCAATTGAACTTTAAAAAAACCCTCATTTTTATGTCAGTTTTCTGCTTCACATGGCATAAATTTTGTTTTATGCTATATATTTGCATGATACCTTGAAGAGATTTTAAATTACATTTAATAGCTTTGTTTCAGCAGACAGCTCAATTAATGGCAGATTATCTTGGTCCTTTCACACTTGATTTGTTATTTGTTAGAGTTGATATATTCTCAACTTTGCCTTAGATTCAGGGTATATTATACATCATAGGGTATAGCCCTTACTGTTTGTCCTTCTGTTCAGGCTCTGAACTAAGTGAATTCTTCAGTGAAATATGCCCACCCTGGTTGGGCCAGAATTCCAACAACCCTCAGTTCTCCTTACTGTGTAGCATCTCTCTTCTGCATTAGGTGCCACTGCAGTTACTCTCCACTGGGTTTTATGGAAGTTCACCCTGCATACGCACAAATCAGCTATGCAACAGGGCCTTGTAGACTTCTGAGCCCTCTCTTCTGCCCAGATCTTTCTTTTAGGCCCCTCATAATTTCAAGCTGCATAAGCAGCACAGAATTCTGATTTCTACCTTCTCTACTCACACTACCTTGTTTTGCCTGCACCTCACTTGCATGTGCCACAGTAAGAGTATGACCTAAGGCAGGGAGCCAGGGGAAATGTAGAACTCACATTTTATATTACCCTTCTGTCAAGAATTGTAGTTTTTACACAATTCACAGTGCTCACTATAGCACTACATTTGTATCTTTGGGGTAAATACCCAGTAGTGCAATTGCTGAGTTGTAGGGTAGCTCTATTTTCAACTTTTTGAGGAACCTCCATACTATTTTCCAGAGTGGCTGAACCAGCTTGCATTCCCACCAACAGTGTAGGAGGGTTCCCCTTTCTCCGCATCCCTGCCAACATCTGTCATTTCCTGACTTGTTAATTTTAGCCATTCTGACTGGTGTGAGGTGGTATCTCATTGAGGTTTTGATTTGGATTTCCCTGATGCCGAGTGATGTTGAGCACTTTTTCGTGTGTCTGTTGGCCCTTTGGATGTATTCTTTGGAAAAATGTCTGTTCATGTCTTCTGCCCATTTCTTGATTGGATCATTTGTTCTTTGGGTGTTGAATTTGATACATTCTTTATAGATTTTGGATACTAGCCCTTTATCTGATATGTCATTTGCAAATATCTTCTCCCATTCTGTCAGTTGCCTTTTGGTTTTGTTGTCTGTTTCTCTCACTGTGAATTGTGTAAGACTGTTGAATCACAGACCCATACCTCTGAAACAAATAATACATTGTATGTTAAAAAAAAGGAAGAAAACAGTAGGAAGGGAAAAACGAAGGGGGGAAATTGCAGGGGGAGACGGACCATGACAGACTATGGACTCTGAGAAAAAAACTGAGGGTTCTAGAGGGGAGGGTGGTGGGGGGAATGGGTTAGCTTCATGATGGGTATTAAAGAGGGTGTATATTGCATGGAGCACTGGGTGTTATATGCAAACAATGAATCATGGAACACTACATCAAAAACTAATGATGTCATGTATGGTGATTAACATAACATAATAAAAAATTAAAATTACCATCAAAAAAAAAGAATTGCAGTTTTTCACTGTCTGTTACTTAATGCCTATAAATACTTGAAAGTAATTGTCTCTTATATTTTGATCAGATATACAATTGTTTATGGTGGAAGGCTGATTCAATATCAGTTATTTTGCCACAGTCTAAATGGTGTTGAATGAGTAATTTAATGAAATTTAGGATTACAAATGGATGCAATACAATTATTATTTTTTTTAAGATTTATTCATTTATTTTAGAGAGAGGGAGGGGGTAGAGGAAGAGAGAGTCTTAAGCAGACTCTGTGCTGAGCGTGGAGCCAGTTGTGGGGCTAGACCAGACTGAAACCAAGAGTTGGCTGTTTAATCAACTGAGCCACTTAGGTGGCCCAGATTTAATACTATTTCAATGCATATTTGTTGACCAATTGAATGAATAAACATATTACTCATAGACAGGCATGGTCTATTGCTAAAATAGTGCACAAAGGTCCTGAAGCCATTCATTTTATGGACTTCTCGTCCACAAGTTGGCCCTTTTTTTCCTACAGAATACTCATTTCCCAAAAGATTCACATGGTCAAATTTATTTCCAAAATAAGTTATCAAATTTGGTAGTTACGTAATAACTTCCAACAAGAAATCATAATTTTCAAGTTACTTCTTTCTAGAATACCTATGAAAAGATGGATTTTACTTTTTAAATATTATAAAAAACAAAAAACAAAAAAAGAAACCTATTCATTTCCTCCGAGATTTTCTCATAAGAATTATATTGAAAGTAAATAACCGCAATTACATGTTCCAATCATTTTAAAAGTTTCAAAAATCCATTCTTTAAAAAAGTAAAACAGTATGAAAATGATTTAATTTTGTATCCCATTTATTAAATATAATAAAATTTCAGTTTACCATCTTAAGCCACAAGTTGCAGTTCTACTAATTAAAACTAATTTTTTGTAAATAAGACATAACTTAGTGATTTTATAAGCAATGGATTTAATAATATTTGATATTAATCTTTCTCTATTTCTTAAATTATTTGTATTTTAGTCTAGTAAACTTTATGTGTCATGATTAGAGAGATCTAGGAAAATGTAGAATGGACATTAATGTTGAGCCCTAATTAATAATTAAGGTACACCAGAGGAAACAAGACAATTTATTCTAACAGGCAATATTACCTAGCTTCCAGATCACTTTGTTCTGTCAGAAGAATCTCAGTCCCAATGACTTTATTTCAAATATATTGCTTTTGAAATAACAGCAGGGACTTGTGGGCTTCTTAACATCTCTTGTTTACCATCTAGTGTCATGCTTAATGATCAACATTAAAGTCATTGCTTCCAAATCACCTTAATTAGGGTTGCAGAAGCTTTAAAAAGTTCCTTTCAAACACTCAAATCATCAAATTAGATTGCCCTCATATATTGTGATTATATAAGGTCTTGTAGTGAAACATCATAAAAACATTTCCAATCAGACATCCTGCAGTTCCTTTTTAAGATAAATTTTCCTAGCCACAGTTCTTCCATGAGAGCACTGTGTCCTTTCTCCATTCTCCAAGTTTATAGTTGATTGAACAAGAACAGGGCACCTAAACCAAGTGTCATAATGCGTAGTTTAACTTATAGCTATGCGTGGGTCAGCTACATAATGCTGGGCCAAAACTGAGACAATCTGGTTTAACTGAATTCTACTTCAACTCTTTTAATTGAGGATTAGAAAATGTTGTTTTGTATAAGTAGTCTGACATTTTTTTTTCCTAAGTAAACTCCTTACTGAAGTGTAACATATACAGAAAAATACATGAATCATATGTTTGCAGCCTGTTAAAGTTGCACAAATTGAACCAACCTATGTTACCACCACCAAAATTATGAAATTGATTATTCTCAACACTCAAGAAGTTTCCTTATGGTATGTCCAGTCACAAACAGCTCACTAAGGAAACCATTATCCTTACCTCTAACACCATAGATTATTTTCTCTGTTTCCAAAGTATTTTTTTAATAAATAAAATCATACATTATTTATCTGTTTTGACCTAGCATCTTTTGCTTAAATTTGCTGCTTTTCAGATTCATCCATGTTGTTCAGAAAAGTCTACAGTCAAGGTGTTATAAGGCTGCATTACTTCTAAAGATTTCAAGGAAAAATTATCCCCTTTCTTTTTCTGGCTTCTAGAAGCTGCCTGCATTTCTTGGATCATGGCCCCTTCTTTATATCACTCCAGATTTTTATTCCCATCATCACATCTTTTACTTCTTACTTTGACCTTCCATGCCTTTCTCTAATAAGGACTTTTGTGGTTATATCAGGTCTACTCAGATAACCCAAGATAATCTCCCTATCTCAAAGCCCTTAACTTTTTAGTCCCACTTGCCATAAGATAATATATCAGAGGTTCTGAGAATTAGGACATGGACATTATTCTGCCAACCACAGTGATGAAAAAAAGATGAGTAGGACTGCTAACTTTTAGTTCCAAATGGTTTTGAAGACTGTTAGGATATGAGCATTAGAAGCAATTATCTGGTGTGGCCTGGGCTGCCATTGCTCTTTTTTTTTGGAATACAAGAAGGTGGGGATCATTGAGAACCATATTAGAATTTTTCTATCATCCTGTGTGTATGCATATGTGTGTGAGTATTAGTTATACAGTGTTCTAGTTGTCTTTGGTGGGTCTCACAAACTTCTTAGATGACCGACTTATTTAATATCCCATGAACTAAAAAATATAAATTGAGACCAAGTAGCAGAGATAAAGACTGTCAGATTTATTAAGCCACTCTTAGAAATAATGTATTGGTGGATGTAAAACTCCAAGTGTAGAGATATTTCTTTATAGCTACATTTAATTCTTAGGTTCATGACTCTTTACTATAAACTCTCTTTTGTGAATAGTTTATAGCTACAAAAAAATTATACTTCAAATAATTAATCAATATGCATGGCCTTGAGAAACCTTGGGGAAAAGACAAAATGTGCTTAAAAAATAACGAAGTTTAGATTCATTTTTAAAATGCAAATTTTATCTCTATAATAAAATGTTCTTTGCCACATGAATATGTTTATAATACTCAAAAACCTAATTTAGATTAAATAATTCTATATTGGTAACATGTCATTGTACTTTGTCTCCCAGTTTGATTTGTTTTAGTTGGTTTTAGTGACTTGGATTTAAGATTAAAAGTTGTTAGTACAAGCAGTCAGATGAGGCAAATGAAGGTCATTTTGAAAGTATTTGTTATATCATATATATTTCATTTTTAATAACAATTTAATACTCTTTTTACAACATTTCATGGAATGCTACTTCAGGACAAAATTAATTTTCATAAAACAAATTATTTATATGTATATGAAAAACAAAATAGAATTGTGGTTATCCACAATTATATTTATATTTATATTTAACTAAATAAAATTCCTTATATTTGAGACTTAGAGTGTCTTCAGTAAAACATTCTTACTATTTCATTCTAAGAAGATAACATGCTTCCTTTGAGTTTCTGGCTTACTACCAGAAGGAATCTATTCATATTCTTTCAGTTCTAAATCTGTAGTAAAAAATGTCAAAATGAGCTCTCAAGCAATTATATATTAAAATTATCTCACATTTTAGTACGTTAATTGCCATATTAAAATGTGATATTGATCTAATATTTTAGATACTTATACTTAGTGAATTCAGTTAGCAAATTCAAGAAATATGTCAATTTTTATATAAAAGTTATTATGTTTTATTCAGTCTTTATAGAGTGCTAATGTAACAAGGGTTTATTTAATATCTATTTCTGTGCACTTCACCAAATGTTAGTTAAGTGGAGAAAACTATTATATTATGCAATTTATCTTAAACAGGAACTTCTACTCTAATACTTCTATCATAAGAGTTTGGGGTACACTGAAGCAAGTTTTGGAAGACAGTGTCACCAGTATACACCAATATTGTTTTGTTTTTTTTTCTTCCCCCTTCCATTCACAACTGGAAAGTCTACTCTGGTTTCTACTTGCAGTATAACTGTTTAAGTTTCTAACATGAGAACACTCTTGCAGATTAGAACCATAAACTCTGTACAATATACACCAAACTACCTAAAGGATCTGGAAAGTGAATAAAAGTAGAAGATTCTAGAAGGAAGTAGAAACTTAGAATAAGAAACAAGAATGTAACAAACTCTACCACCACCACCATGTCCTCCCTTTTTTATTTGCTATGCTTTCGGGCATGCTGCAGTCATCTTTTTTTTTTTTTTTTTTTGCTGGCCAAAATTTTGATGACTCACGGTCTTTTGAGTTTGAAATGCAAGAGGATAGAGATGAGGGCACCTACAGCCACTAAAATGATAGAATGAGATGAAAATTGTAGATGATAATTATAGAAAATGGAAAGCCAGAAAGAGAAGCCAAATTTCTATGTACATGTGCAAATCTCTTGTTGGCCCCAGTGCCGTCATGTATGGGCAGACTATAAACAACACAGCTAAGGAGAGAGAGAGAGATGAAAAGAAATGAAAAGAAAAGGATAGGAAGGGAAGGGAAAGACTGAACTGAGATATGAGTTCCTGTAAAAGACAGAATTTTTAGTTTGTGTACAACCAAGTGAATTGCCAGTTAAAGCAATAATACTAACACTCATGGGAGAAACTGAGTAGAATCTAAAGTTTATACAACATAACATACAGGAACAATCCAAAATTGCTTGACATATGAAGAAACAGGAAAATGCAGCCCATTCTTAGAGAAAATAGAATCAATGGAAATCAATCCTGATATTTTAGAATTATCAGAGAAAAAATTTAAAATACCTGCTATAACTATGCTTGATGAGATAAAGGAAAATTGCTTGTATGGAACAAGAAGACAGAAAATATCAACACAGAAATCACACTTAAGAAAATGAACAATGGTGGGGTGCCTGGGTGGCTAGTCTGTTAAGCGTTCACCTCTTGGTTTCTGCTCAGGTAATGATCTCAGAGTCCTGAGATCAAGCCCCATGTGGGGCTCTGTGCTCATTGAAGAGTCTACTTGGGATTCTCTCTCTCTCCCTCTCCCTCTGCCACTCCCTCCTTCAAATAAATAAATAAATCTTTAAAAAAAAAAAAAAAAAAGAACAATGGGGCACCTGGGTGGCTCAGTAGGTTGTGTCTGACTCTTGATTTTGGCTCAGGTCATGATCTCAGAGTCGTGAGATCAAGCCCCATGTTGGGCTCCACAGTGGGCATGGAGCCTGTTTAAGATTCTCTCCCTCTGCCCAGCCCTCACCCCCCTGCTTGAGCCTGAGCTCTCATTTCTTTCTTAAAAAAAAAAAAAAAAAAAAAGTAGAAGAAAAAAGAACAAGAGGGAAATTCTAGAACTGAATAATATCTGAAATTAAACATTTCTAGATAGCTTAATATCAGAAGGATGTTCATACAAAGAATCACCAAACTTTTAAATAGCTCAATAGAGATTATCCAATGTGAAAATAGAATATTTTTAAAAAGGAAAAAAGAAAAAACAAAACAGCAATCTGTGGAACAATATTAGAAAGTCCAAAATATGTGTAATTAGAGTTCTACAGAAAGATAGGAGAGAAAATCTTTTCACAATTTTGTGAAAGACATAAATCTATATATTCAATTAGCCCACCAGACTTCAAGAAAGATAAATGTGAAGAAAACCATGCCCACAAAACACTGGAAACAAAAAATAAATAAAATGTCTTTAAATTAGCCAGAGAAAAATGACCTTTATACGGGGGAACCACAATTCTAATGACATTGATTTCTCATCAATAATGTTACAGGCCAGATAACAAGCGACATTGGGCACCAGGGCAGCTCAGTCCATTAGGTGTCCAACTCTTGGTTTCAGCTCAGGTCTTGATCTTAGAGACTTGGGATTGGGTCCCATGTTGGGCTCCACTCTAGGTGCGGAGTCCGCTTGAGAGTCTCTCTCCCTCTCCTTCTGCCCCTCCTGCTTATGCTCTCTCTTTCTAAAATAAATAAATAAATCTTTTAAAAAAAATTTCTCTCTCTTCCTTTCCTTCTGGCCCCCCACTCCATCCCAGATTGCACTCTCTCTCTCTCTCTCAAAAAAGACAACATCTAGAAAGTATTGAAAGAACTAAAACTGTAAGTTTAAAGTATTATATCCAGCAGAAAAATGTCTTCAAGAATGGAAATAAATAGGGCACCTGGGTGACTCAATCAGTTAAATATTCAACTGTTGGCTTCCGCTCAGGTCATAATCTCAGGGTCATGAGATTGAGCTCCATACAGGGGAGTTTGCTTTAGATTGTCTCCCTCTGCCCCTCTCCCTGTTTGTGCTCTCTCTCTCTTTCTCTCTTTCTCAAATAAATAAGTATTTTTTTAAAAAAGAATGGAAATAAATAAATGCATTTTTAAGTAAACAAAAATATAATTTTTGGCCAGGAGACTTGAAATACTAGAAATACTAAGGATGATTTTTCAGGTTGAAAGAAAATGATACCAATGGGAAACTTTGATATTTATGAAGGAATAAGTAGTATCAGCTCTGGAAAATAACTGGTAAATTAAAAAAAAAATGTATATTTTCTTCTGGACTTCCGTATAATACCTATGATGTATAAAACAAGAAATATTTTCATTGAGTTTATTTACATTATATTTAAAGCATAAGGGATAAAACAAGGTGGGCTTGGGGACACTAAATTGGATGATATGGTTCCAAGTTTGCTTATGTTTAAGAAGACTGGGAGAAGTTAAGGATATGTATTGTAATTCCTAGATAAACACTAAAAATTAATTTAAAGAGGTACAGCTAAATCACCAATAAATAAATTAAGTTGCACTTTCCAAAAATACCAAATAATCTAAAGAGGGAAGAAAACAATAAAACAAACAAACAAAAAAAAACCCAAAAACTGAACTGGTAAGTCTAAATCTAGTGATTTATATAATTACATTAATGTTATTAGACTCCACATTCTAATTAAAAGGCAGTTATTCAGAGTAAGTTAAGGAGCAAAACATCTATATTTTTAGCCCTACTTACAGTTGTCTAAAATAATGGCCAATAAAATGAGTAGAAATGTAGATTCCTCTGAGTTGAGGCAGTAATAAGTTTAATTATCCAGGTTTTTGTTTCTCCTGAGAAAGATGGTGTGCAGGATATCCTAGGAGAAAAATGGTAGAGTTGCTGGTCTTGGATTGTTGAGTCTCTGCTTGGAGGAATTTCTCTACAGAATTTCCTGGATCCAGAGGAGAATTTATAAGAGAAATAAATAATCACTTGCTTTGTTTGTTAGCATGGCATATCCTAGCTTACTCTAAACAAGAGAAACTCAAGTCACCTTGTTGCGTAGAAATTAATGACAACATTGTTAGGATGATATATGATTATTTATATTTGTCAATTTAAATAATTTACATTATAGGATTAAGTTTTTGATACATGTACACTTTGGATAAGAGTAAAATCTCAGGAACATATGAAATCTAAAACACTAAAATATATGATTGCACTTTTTTTTTTTTTTTAGATTTTTTTATTTATTTGAGAGAGAGAGAGTGCACAAGCAGAGCCAGGTATAGAGGGCCTGCTGAGCAGGGAGCCTGACACAGGGCTGGATCTCAAGACCCTGAGATCATGACCTGAGTCAAAATCAAGAGTCGGATGGTTAACTGACTGAGACACCCAGGCACCCCATGTTTGCACAGCTTTTAAAATTTTGCTATGTTACAAAGAAATAGAGACAATAATAGCATACATTTTCAGCTATGTGTATATGTTAATTTTTTATGTGTCTTACTGGGTCAAATCCATCCATCTACAAATATGAGACCTCAATTTTTACAGTTTTAAACTAGATGTACCTTCCAGAAAGATTTTTTTCAAAGTGATGATTTTTTTAACACAGGGTGATTAAAATACTGGGGGAAAAGTTAAGATTGTTGAAGAAGTATGAAGTCTGAGTCTATATCCATTGTGAATTTGCCTAAAACTGTAAGTATGAAATACAGAGATTAAAATAGATTATGATATCAAAGAGTTTACTGCCTATGTTCTCCTCTAGGATTTGGATGGATTCCTGTCTCACGTTGAGGTCTTTCATCCATTTTGAGTTTATCTTTGTGTATGGTGTTAGAGAATGGTCGAGTTTCATTCTTCTGTATATAACTGTCCAATTTTCCCCGAACCATTTATTGAAGAGACTGTCTTTTTTCCATTACATATTTTTTCCTGCTTTGTCGAAGATTAGTTGACCATAGTGTTGAGGGTACATATCTGGGCTCTCTATTCTGTTCCATTGGTCTATATGTTTGTTTTTGTGCCAGTACCATGCTGTCTTGGTGATCACTGCTTTGTAATATAGCTTGAAATCGGGCAACGTGATGCCTCTAGCTTTGTTTTTCTTTTTCAACATTTCCTTGGAGATTCGGGGTCTTTTCTGATTCCATACAAATTTTAGGATTGTTTGTTCCAGCACTTTGAAAAATGTCGTTGGAATTTTGATTGGGATGACATTGAAGGTATATATGGCTCTGGGTAGCATAGACATTTTAACAATGTTTATTCTTCCAATCCATGAACATGGAACGTTTTTCCATCTTTTTGTGTCTTCTTCAATTTCTTTCATGAGTGTTCTGTAGTTCCTAGAGTATAGATCCTTATGCACCCCAATGTTCATAGCAGCAATATCCGCAATAGCCAAACTGTGGAAAGAGCTGAGATGCCCTTCAACAGAAGAATGGATAAAGAAGATGTGTTCTATACATACAATGGAATATTACTCAGCCATCAGAAAGGATGAATACTCAACTTTTACATCAACGTGGATGGGACTAGAGGAGATTATGCTAAGTGAAATAAGTCAAGCAGAGAAAGTCAATTATCATATGGTTTCACTTATTTGTGGAACATAAGGAATAGCATGGAGGACATTAGGAGAAGGAAGGGAAAAATGAAGGGGGGGGGAATCAGAAGGGGAGACGAACCATGAGAGACTATGGACTCCAAGAAACAAACTGAGGGTTTTAGAGGGGAGGGGAGTGGGAGGATGGGTTACCCCGGTGATGGGTATTAAGGAGGGCACGTACTGCATAGAGCACTGGGTATTATACGAAAACAATGAATCATGGATCACTACATCAAAAGATAATGATGTACTGTATGGTGACTAACATAACATAATAAAATTAAATTAAATTAAAAAAATAAATAAAATAGATTAAATAAAACATAACAGGGCAAATGTAAGCTAAATATCACATTAGGTTTCACAAAGGTACGTACCACATAATATTATAGAAACTGTTTTTGAAGGAATAGTGAGGAAGATAAAAAAATAAAAGACAGAGTACAATATTTCTCAATAAAGAAATTATAAAGTTGAGAAATAAGTCGGTCAGAGAAAGACAAATAACATATGATCTCATGCATATGTGGAATTACAAAACAAAACAAGTGAAGGAAAAAAAAAAAAGAGAGAGAGAGAGTCAAACCCCAGAAACTGACCCTTAACTACAGAAAACAAATTGATGCTTACCAGAGGGGAATTGGGTGGGGGGATAAGGGAAAAAGGGGATGGGGTTAAAGAGTACATTTACCATGATGAAAAGAATAAGACAAAATGAAAAGAAAATTCTAAAGATGAGTCACAGTAAAAGTAAAGTAGGAAAACTTTATAGTAATTTATTTATTCTACAAATTAAAAACAAAGATCTCTAAAAAACAAATACCAAGTAATTAAGGGAGATAAAAAAAAATACTACAATTGACAGTATGGAAATGGAAGAAGGGACTTCAGTTTATTCTTTAATAGTTCTGGATTTCTTATTTAGACAAAATGTATGTAAAAAAAGCTAATTAAATTTCAGTAAAGATATTTTTTTCTTCAGCAGAGCTTTTCAAAACAAATTTCTCAAAAAATTTAGTCCATAAAACAGTTAAGACTGTTGATAAGTATAGGTCTAAAAGTAGAGTAATATGGAATATTTTATTAATATGAAAAGTATCTACACTTTAAAAGGACCAATGGAATAGGAAGTTATGCCCTCCCTTTTATAATTCATCAGCTTTTTTTTTTTTTAAATATTTTATTCATTTGAGAGAGAGAAAGAGACAGTGGGGTGAAGGGCAGATGGAGAAGCAGACTCCTTGCTGAAGAGGGAGCCCAATGCAGGCTTGATCCCAGGACCCCTGGATCATGACCCCAACCAAAGGCAGACGCTTAACCAACTGAGCCACCCAGGTGCCCTCTTCATCAGCTTTTTGCAAAGATTCTCTTCTGCCATATTTAGTTCTTATGCTTGTTATTATGACTTGTGTTCTTTCCCTCAATGTTGTTTGTATTTTCCCTTCTTCAATGTATTAGATCATTATCTTCAATAATCTGGGGCTTCACTGTACAATGAACAACTAATGTAAACAGCAGGTAACTTGCAGGATTGCATGCTTTTGAGGAGTCTAACCAAGTAAAATGTTACTTAGCAATATCAAACACGAACCAATTCTACAAGTGACAAATGCACAGTGTATTTGTGATTAACTCTCAACTCCCACAGTTCTGCCTGGCCAAAAGGGTGAAGAATTAGATGTTCAAAATATGCTAGTCTAGAATCTTAAAATTATTCTTGGTTTTTGAAGCTTTATGGTATTCTTGTTCTCAGTAATTCAATTTTTCCTGCTTGATAAAATGTTTGAAATGTCCAATGGTCCATGTCATTACGCTGTTTAGTGTTCACAGTGAATGGTGACCTTGATCATTGCTTTTCTTTGCATATTTTCAATAAAAGGGTTCATGAGCCTGAAGATACTTTAGCAACAATGATATCTTCTTCTAAAATAGATCTGACATTGTCATTAGTCATTCGGAGAAGCCTGAGCTGTTAACCTACTTTGTCTTTTCACTGGACATCAAATATTGGAATTTACAAGGCAAAATTTATTTTCCTCTCAATCAGATGTCTGCCTGCTATTTTAAAGAGCATTGAATACAGCACTGCAAATATAATTCTGGAATAATTAGGATTTCTTTTCTCTTCAGTTCTTTACACTAGTCTCTACAATTTGAAATAAATCCAAAATTTTCTTAGAATTTTGATTACTTTTCTCTCATGAGATTATGTACCATTCAAAATGTTCAAAGTTAAAAGAAACTAAAGAATGTTAAACACAACTAGAGTGTCTTTTCCCCAAGTGTTGTTTTCCTCGAACACCAAAATAGAATTCTGTTTCCTGTGCTGTCAGTTCATCACATTTCAGTGTCAGAAACATTGTTAAGTGAGGTCAGACATGCTTGCTGTTTTTGAACCTGATTCTGATAAAACTGCTGAATTTATAATAATGTAACACAAACATCTCAAAACTTACCATAAATCCTAGCAGCTTAATAAATGGTATCTGGTCAAGGGGTTTGCACTGACAGCTAAGGATGGCTCTGATGGTCCCAGTGTAGCCTGCTCTGGTGTAATGTGGTTTACTAACGTGGAAATAGAAAGACAAAAGCCTTAAAAACAGGAGAGAGTATAATTGAAGCCTTAAACAGATTTATACTCTCATACAGTTTAGGATATTGCATACATGGTACTACATAACTGGCCTACTCTGGTGTATATGTTCTACTGAACAAAACAGAGCAATGAAAAAGGAATTTAAGTACACCAATTTTAGAAGTGAGATGTGAATCTGAACACGTTCTTTTATCACAGAAAGAAGAGGAAATTATTTTTGCTTAATTTTCATAATGGCTACAGCATGCATTAGATCTAATTAAATACTAATGGCAAGATTATGGTTGTTAAGTAGCTTAATTCAGTGAAATAAGTCAATACAATGAGTTATTTACCACCATACAAACTTATATAGAAGTAATAGTTGACTATTTTCAACTGATTAATAATTTGTATTGGCATTAATTATAGTCTTAAAGACATTATAGTCAGATGGTTCAAGAAAATTTGAAAAGCACATAAAGGTTAGTACAATTCAGTTATGAACTTATAATTAACAACATTCCCAAAAATCATATATTGGCATTTAGCATTAAGCACTGCTCCAATAGCAAAAACCATTTTTTAGTTTCAAGTTATTACATTCTTAATTATAAATTAAATCTGTATATTTTACAGAATTCAACCCTTCCTTCTATCCTTTGTATGTTTTAATCACAATGATCGCAGAATATTAGCACATGAAAAAGAACAGTATTAGCACATGTACTGGAATTAATTGGAGACCGTACAGCTTGGGTTATTTATAAAAATGTCATACAGGAGTATTTTGTCTATTGATACTATCAAAGTGCCTCAAAGATTGCAAACATTGATTTCACTTGGACTAGCCCTTCCATTTGAAAGTCACCTAAAATATGTAGGTACTTAATGTCTCCTAATTTTGTTGACTGGAAGTGAAATTACTAAAGAAACACTTAAACATGTAAATATATTTTGCTTCCCCAATTTATGCAAGTATCTCTATGTCCTTTCTTTTTAATTTTCCATAATTATAGAATAAACTTATTCTGTAATAAAGCTGGTATCAGTCAGTCCATGAGTAGTTACTGATTCTATCAAGACAAGTAGTGAGAACAGGTGAAGAGAGGTAGAAGTAAAGGGAACTTTGATCTTAATAAAATTATACATGTCATTAGGAAGGGTATACATCCCCTAGAATGAAATTTGAAATAATCAGTAGCACTCAGTGGAATCATACAATAGCAATAAATGGGATCATTTACTTTACATAAAATATTTATGTGAAATAATATTCATCACGTAAGTATATTATAGATAAGAGATAAAGAAACTAGTTTATTTTTTTGAAAGCCTCTTCGCTTTACTCTTTGGTTTTTGAATGCCAGAAGCCACTCAAAGGACACCGCAGACTGCCTCAAGACACCGACACTTCCCCAACTGTCACGCCCACCACACATACTTAACAGTTTGGGACACCTTCACTGAAATCTCCAGGAAGGCAGCAGTTGTGTCTGGCTTCTTCTCTTTTGTTTTCCCAGCTTCTAGCTCAGTGCTTGGCTCTTGGAGAGCTACTGAGGGAGAGAAAGGAAGGGAGGGAGAGAGAGAGAGAGAGAAGGATGGAAAGAAGGGAGGGAGGATGGATGGTCTCACCAGACAGCCACAGGTGGTCAGTATGGTGCCTTCTTGGTCACCTCTACTCCTGCCTTGCGTAGGTCTAACCACTCAAGCTCTCTCTGTCCTCAGCTATAAGACAGGTAGACCAAAATCTTTTTCCCTTTGACCATTAAAATTATAAAAAATATGATGCCACCTAAAAAAAAAGAAAAAGAAAATGTTTACAGGGTGAAGAAGTTTGATAGAGTGTCATTACTATAAAATAATAATAATAACAAAAAGTCAGTGGTGTCACCACAGAGAATTTGCATTACTTTAGGAGAAAATTTGAAACTAAGTGGTGGTTGCCCCATTACACAGGACAAGTTTTCTGCCATTTTTCAGTTTCCCCCTGGCCTAATTCACTTATTTACAAAACATATCGGTGCACAGAGGTTCAGAGTTTTCTACTACTGGATTAATAGTGTGATTTCAAAGAAATTGTGATTCTCAAAGATCTAAGAAGAAAACCCCACAGGGGTTTTTCAACTTTTTTCTAGAAAATGCAAAAAGCACAAAAAGTGGATGAGGCAAACTACATATGGTATCAGGCACTGGAAACAGAAGTGTAGTCAATATGTTCATTAACAATTATTTATTAAACCCATTGTTATCAGACACGGTAGTAAGAATAGCCTGTTGCTGTCTGAATTACATTTGTGAGGTGGATAGTGTGACTAAGGAACTTAATTTTTAAATGTAATTAATTTTACTTATTTTAAATTAAGTCACCATGTGGCTAGTAGTTTTATTATTGGGCAATACACATCTATATTATTCACTTCTATAAAATTCTTTGATCTCTTCAAATCCAATCTCTTTGTTTCTATTCCACATCAGCTACTAATTCAAAGGAATATGTCCTGCACTTTAGGGTCAGAGTTAATGATATCTGTGAAATCTTAGAGGAGTATTGCAGGGTTTTCTAGCTGCCCTTCCATCCATTATTTAAGATTGATATGCAAATAAGACATATCCAAAATCACACACATTTATCTTTTCCCCAGAGTTCAGCTATGAGAAAGAAGCACTGTAATAATAACTTAAAAGTGTAAATGCAGAGGTGTGTTTAGCATTATAATAGGAATATAAATCTAGAGGTTAGGCTTTTCTTCTCTAAAAAAGAATTACTGTCTAAATTGCTATCCAAAATGTGTGATGGAGGAAGAGCGGTTCCCCATTTCAAAACCAAGTGGCAAAGAACACATCAGTCCCATTCTCATTTTAGTTCTAAAGAAACCCAGATTGCCATTCCAATTATTTAAATACCTAGAATCCTTAAAGGCAGAGACATTTAGGTCTTCAGCCCTGGTGATGATGTGTATCAGAGGAATGAGGTTTGATTAAAAGTATACTTAAATCTCCCCCCAGAAAACCAATTGGTCTATGTGTTCTCCAGGTATGGAGTCCCACAGAAGAGGACTCTTTTAGACCTCCAGCTGCTGACATCCATTTCATAGATAGGAGCTAAACTAGTGATACCAACGGTAAAGCTTTTAATGACCTCCCTCCCCATTTCCCAGGCAGAGGAGATAATATACTTGCTCCCCAGACTCTCTGGGCCTCTAGTAATATCCTCAGATCACTACTCTAGAGCTCCTTACACTGTATTTTTCCACATTATATTTTGGTGAAATCTTTGCTTGTCCATCTTCTCCACTAAATGTTTTCATTCAGTAGTAGATGTCTTGAAACAGATTCCCCAAGAAATTGCAAGCAGGGATTTTTGTGGACAGTGTTTATAGAGAAAACAACAATGACAAAGCAAAAAAAAAAAAAAAAAAAAGACAAAAAAGCAATAAAACAAAACAAAAAACACGCAAAAAAGAAAAATCTAAGAAAGAGAAGTAGAATTGGGTAGAAATTAAAGTAAAATAGCACGTGCAGCCAAAGCCTAAACTAATCCCCCAGGAAAGCTATGAAATGGGATAGCCTTTCAGAGGACTTCCAGATTGAGACAAGAGGTTTGGATTTTGTGCTATTAAAGGACAAGTCATCTGATGCAAGCTGCCGCTAAGCAGAAGCTACTGTTTTGGGCAAGAAATCTACCTTCAGCTGAGGAACATGTCTAGGACTGAATTCAATGATCAGTCAGCAGGCAACACTCCCAATAGATGGGGAAGGTCTGCCTCTGCTGAAGGGGGATCTGGGCAATGCACAGCAGCTTGCACGGAGTATATCCCAGCACCTTTTGGATCAACTTTCTGTGATAAGTTTATTCCATTTGGAGACAGCTCCACCAAGTTTCTTGTGTTTTCTTAGGGAAACTTAATTCATCTATTGTTAGATGACTACAACCCCTACCTTTGCAGCTGGTCTCAGAACTACACTTGAAACCTATGATTTTCCTTCCTGTTAACCATTTGTAATCATCCTAGGTTTCTCTCATGCTCAACAAACATCTCAAATGGACTAAGTGGCTTATCTGGCATGGTGAACTAGATTCTCATCATTTCAACATAGCTCATGACATCCTTTTAAGATCATAGTTGATGGGTCACCTGGTGGCTCTGTTGGTTAAGTGTCTGACTCTTGATTTCGGCTCAGGTCATGGTCTCAGTGTTGTGAGATAAAGCCCTGCATGGGCATGGAGACTGCTTGGGATTCTCTCTCTCCCTCTGCCCCTCAATGCCTCCTGCCCCAACTCTCTCCCTCTCACCAAAAAATAAATAAATAAATAAAGATCATAGCTGATACATTGGTTGATTTACCACCAAATTCACCAGGGAAGACAAAGAGATGTCCCATAATCACCTGGGTGCCAAAGGTATTATGTTCTTCCTTCATTGTGTAATAGTAGATCTAACTTATCCTGATGATCTGGATCATTTACCCCTGCCGTGCTGGTCTCTTGGCAAAAAAAAAAAAAAAAAAAAAAAAAGAAAAAAGTTCAAAATGGCAGTTGTTGTCCCCTGGTGGAAGCTTGAATATGTACATCTGCAGAACCTAGATTTGGGGACAAAAGAAGGACACCTTTCCCAAGGGAGTACAAGGAGTAGTAATAAGTCTGGTCCCTCCTATACCCACACAGTGGTTCCTGGATCTATGTATTCTATCTTTTGGGAACACATCATCATATAATGGTTATCAATTTAATTTGTCCTAAAGGACAGCACTCTATACTCACACAATATCATCAATTTAGTGTGTCAGCTGTTCCTTTAAAGTGCATTCCATCTTTCTCCCAGGTTGAAAGTTCCTGGGTAGTCCAGTAAGTGATATGATCAGTAGATCCCTAATTATATCTCCTGATATACCTCCTTTACTGTAAAATGGGTCATTTGGTCAAATACAATGTCACATCAGGTTTGGTATTAGCAGTCCAAATATTCTGTAAGTCCCCAGATAATAGTGATAGCTGAGGCCCTGAAGACAGGAAAGAAAACTTATACCTGGAAGATATATTGAGTATCATCAAGATAAATTGCTGCCCCCTCCAGGGAATACAGAGTCAGTATAAATTAATGTGCAACCAAGTAGCTGGCTAGTCCAAGAGGAATAGTACCTTATCAGGGCTTAATATATGTCTATACTGCTGCCAGTTTAAACATCAGGTTGGGGCAATACCTAAATCAGTCTATTCTGATATGCACGTTGTTAGAGTCATGAATACCTCCATCTCTGATACCACAGCTACTCTCTTCATACTAATGTGCTGGCATTGAGTGGCCAAAGACAAAATCTAGTAAATGTCAACTCACTAAGTTATTTGTTTTCCTCTGGTGCTTCTGTCATCAGTGTTTTCAAATAAGACATACACTTTTCTATAGGTTATCCACATGCCTCTTCCTCTAGATTCCCTTTTCTCTGACCTTTTAGCCTTTGTCCATCAAGATCCTCAACAACTAGCCAAGCCATTCATCATTGCCTATGAATTGGGATATAGTCATACCTCAGGCCACTTCTTCTTCAATGAGAAGATCCCTGGGTATACCACTTGATGGTCTGCCTTTTGGTAGGATTTGCACTCACCGCTACCTTTCAGACCACCTCTGAATATAATTTCAGTGCAATCAGAGTCCATTTTTTACCTTCCCAAATTATCTAGTTTACTCATATATAGATCAACATTAACCTTTTTCCTCCTTCAATAGTCTGTAAACAACTCCATGAAAGTATAGGCTTAAGCAGAGTTGGAAGAGTGGTGGTGACATCAAAGTTTGGGATGATTTATCACGCAGTTTATGTGTGCCCTTTGGACTGTTCATACCTAAACATGAATGTACTACCTCCATCTTCTCGTGAATTACTGCTGGTACTTAGTTTTCATCACATAGTAACTTTTTTTTACAAGGACAAGTACCCCATTTCTACCAGAGCCCAGTAGCATGCCATGGGTATGTCCCGATTTTCTATAATTCTCTGACATACACTAACAATAAACTATTATTCATCCTTAAAAGCGAATTAAATTCTGACACATAGTGCAAAATGGATGAACCTTGAATACATTTTGCAAAGTGAAATCAGCCAGACACAAAAGGACAAATGATGTATGATTCCACTCATCCGAGGTATCTAGAGTAGTCAAAGTCATAGAAACATACAGTATCTTGGTGGTGGCCAGGGGACAGGGAGAGGGGATAATGAGAAATCAGTGTTTAATAGGTACAGAGTTTCAGTTTGGAAAGATGAAAAAGTTCTGGAGATGGATGGTGATAATTGTACTTATTGCCACTGAACTGTATGCCTAAAAATGGTAAAAATGGTACATTTTATATTATGTATATATTACTACAATTTTAAGAATCTATGTTTTAAATGCAAAACAAATATCTAGGTATTTCTCTTTCTATACCATAAGGTTAACTAATTAAATGGCTACATGATCATTTGGGGAAGGTCTGGGGAAATCATTGCCTTACAGCCCTGCTATGACACTGCTTAGTATTTCTTCTTGGGGACCTGGCTTCACTTTCAGTCAATTGATTTTGAAGATACATTCTCAATTTATTTTTATTGTATACATGGAGTAATATCATTTCTTGCTCACCTAAGGATACCATTTTTTATTAACAATCTCCAAGCCTCTCTGTGATCAACCTTCACAGGTGTCACTCTTCCTTATCCACTCATCCTAATAATTATAACCACTTACTTCTTATGGTAAAGAACTGCCACTTAATCTTAAATCTTTTAGGATTCTATTATCCTCATTGTTATTAAGGAGCCCACTATTTTAGTTTTTCACATAACTTACTCATGTAATACATATTTGTTTGTTTTTTTAATATTTTATTTATTTATTTATTTGACAGAGAGAGACACAGTGAGAGAGGGAACACAAGCAGGGGAGTGGGAGAGGGAGAAGCGGGCTTCCTGCCGAGCAGGGAGCCTGATGTGGGGCTTGATCCAGGACCCCAGGATCATGACCTGAGCCGAAGGCAGACACCTAATGAGAGAGCCACCCAGGCGCCCCTCATGTAATCCTTGTAACACACCATTGAGGTCACGATTAGTGTCCCCATTTTATGTATGCAGACATTGAGACACAGAAAATTTGTGAGACATTTGTATGATAAAGTAAAAGGCACAGCCTAAGGGATATAATCAACGATACTGTAACAGCCTTGTATGGTGACAGATGGTAGCTACACTTATGGTAAGTGTAGCATAATATATAAACTTGTTGAATCACTATGCTGTACACCTGAAACTAATGTAACATCATGTGTCAACAATACAAACAACAACAACAGCAACAAAAAACCTCCCCTGGCAAAAATACCCTATAAGTAGTCATCAAGATAATTATGACAGAAAATTAAGAAATGTATGATATATCATGTGGAAACTGTATTCTCCTTTAAAAAGATGTTATCAATGGGGATCTGTTCACACCATTCCTCATACCTGATACTCAAGTAGAGATTTTGAGGTAAATGCTAACATTTAATCATTAAAAATGACTTATTTCAGTAAAACAAAGAATTCCAGAAGGTATTCTACTAGTTTCTTCTCTCCTCTAGAAGTTCTGTTTCTAAGTAAAACCCTTTTACCTTTCATGTGACAACAGAGCTTTAAAAGGCTCTAATATGATTGTGAAAAGCAGGAAAGCAACTGCCCCAACTGACTCACAAGACCTTGTTCGTAGTTATAATCTCATTTGTGGTTCACCGTATGGTTCATTGTTGTGCTTTTACAGTCTGAAATCCCATAAAACAGAACCTCAGACAATGAATGGCAGATTCACTTACACACAAATGGATGAATGTTTGTGATATCAACCAGATATGAGATATGCTTAAAGAAATATCTGATGAGTCAAGTATCATATAGGTCAAAGATGCAAATAATTTTTATAATACATACATATGTGTATGTATATGTGTGTGTGTGTGTGTGTGTGTGTATATGCACACATACTCTTTGAAACAAAACTTTATAGTTATTTTTACAAACACAAATAAATGCATGACAGTTTGCTGCAGTCATATCATAAAAACATTACATTATTAATAAGAAAGCAAAAACATCTGTCCTATGTGTGAAAGTTATGGTCAAAGGGCAAAAGAATGTAATTATATTTTAATGAGACTTAAAAAGACAATTAATTTGGGATATATCACAATCTAATTACCTATATTCAGTTAAAATTTTGCATAGGTGCAAAAAATAATTTTGAATTGGTGTTCCCAGTTCTCTTTAAATGTACACTATTTTATATCTTGTTTATTGCACAGTCTTAATGATTAGTGAAGTTACAAAATATAGTGCACTAACTTTATTTTTATTTTTATTTTTTTGAAAGATTTTATTTATTTATTTGAGAGAGAGAGAGACAGCCAAAGAAGGAACACAAGCAGGGGGAGTGGGAGAGGGAGAAGCAGGCTTCCTGCGGAGCAGGGAGCCCGATGCGGGGCTCGATCCCAGGACCCTGGGATCATGACCTGAGCCGAAGGCAGACGCTTAACGACTGAGCCACCCAGGTGCCCCAGTGCACTAACTTTAAATGCAAGTGAATTGTTTCATTCAAATTCTTATTTTGTGTTTATTTAAAAAAATATTTTTTCCAACAAACACCAACTTATAGTTACTGAATTAATCTAGGATCAAAAAATTAAATACATCTTGCTGGTCTGTCCGGTGCATGCACAAAATAAAATTCCCTTTCACAGTTATGAAATTCAACTTTGGTTAAAGACTTTTTTCTTTATAAACCACATTTCGTTTTATGCAGAACATGGAAGGAAAAAATTTATTTGGATGGTCATTTATCTTAACTTTTTGAAATATGTCCCAAATGATCACATAAATTAAATTACTACATAAAAATTATGTTTTATATCTCTGTTGGGGATGCTATAATGTAGACAGTAAGTGGTAATTTAATTAACTCTGCAAAAATAGAAACGATTATGTAATAACTTTACTATTTATAAGGTGGAAGATATTGAATGACGAATCAGAGTTGATGGACCCAAAGGGCAATAAAACACTGTGATATCTTTTATTTATCCTTATCCTTCTGAAAATAAGAAAGAAACTGTGGCCTAGAGAGTTAAGTGACTTTCCCACAGTTATATAACCACTTGGTAGCAAATTAAAGAATTGATTTCGAGAATTTCTGCTCAGAAAAACTATTTTTTAAATATATTTATTTGAGAGAGAGAGAGAGTGGGGATAGGGGCAGAGGGAAAGAGAGAATCCCAAGCAGACTCCACACTGAGCGTGGAG
This sequence comes from Phoca vitulina, assembly GCF_004348235.1. Lineage (NCBI taxonomy): Eukaryota > Metazoa > Chordata > Mammalia > Carnivora > Phocidae > Phoca > Phoca vitulina. The sequence goes on from NW_022589706.1 coordinate 21,823,486, forward strand.
CCCAACACAGGGCTTGATCCCTCAACCCCAAGACAATGACCCAAGCTGAAATCAAGAGCTGAATGCGCAATGGACTAAACCACCCATGAGCCCCAGAAAAACATTTATTTTATTAAATTTTCTTATTCTTTAAAAATCATACTAATTTTTTAAAGACATATTTATTTTTTTCCTACTATATACAAGGAAATTCTTTCATTTTCCTTGGGAGAATATGGTAAAGTAAATAAGCAAAGCCAATAAACTTTAGCTACTTGAACTAAATAATGTTTGCGTTGGGATTAAATGGGAAAATATTATCATAGGTTTAGCAAAACTCAGGTATTCTTGTGAGATAAGATAGTAGCCATAAAACAAGCAAAAGCTTTGGCCTCCAGAAATCTTATATTTGAATCCAGCTCAATGTTTAATTTTGTCAGTCTCCGTTTACTCACTTATAAAATAGAGATCACATTATAGCATGGGATTGTTGTAAGCTTAAGTGACTGTAAATATGGGAAGAGCTCCTGGCATCCAAAGTTATTCAATAGATGACATTCTTGCTCACAAAAGGATCCCCCTCCAAAAAAAAAAAAAAAAAAAAAAAAAAAACTAGATAAAAAAAAAAACCCATCCAAAAAAAAAAAAAAAAAAAAAAAAAAATCTGAGCTGATATAAAAAGCCATTCCAAAATTACATATTTGTGCTCTTTTTTCACACCGAATTTGGAGAATTTCAAAGACATTTTGAAGTTCTGTAAAACTTGACTTCTTCATGCTTATACGGCAGTAATTCGTTTACTCCCTATTATTCTGGCGTCTCTTTATTTGATCACTAAATATACATTAAGCATCTACTAAGTATAGACAAATGAAAAGGCCAATATAGTGTTGTATTTTAAGAACTACATCAGAATTCTATGCAGAGGATGCTATGTATGTCTGGGGTACACAAACTTATATGCCAAAGTAACAAAGGAGTAAGAAGGCTTCCTGAGATGTGATACTCCAGGAACATCTTAGATGGGGAGTGAGGGTCCAGCAGCTGAAGGAGATCTTTCCAGGCAGAGCGCGGCATTGTCTTGGGCGCAAAGGGAAGATGAAATAAAGCAGTTTTAGTGGGCAGCTGATGAGCTTGCTATGGCTAGCTTTGAAGATGCATGTTGTAAGAGGTAGGGTATGAATCCGAAGAGATGCTCAGAAGATAAATCATGAATGGCTAACAAACCACATAAACACATCTTTATTTTGCAAGTCAATTAAGGTTCCCTGGATAATTGTAAACTAGCACATAATGTGACCCAAATTGCCTTTCTAAATGATCACTTTGGTATCAGCACGAAGGAAAGGCCGGCAGCATAAAATCAAGGCTGGAGTTAGTAAAATGATAATTTGGAAGATGATTAAGATGACGATGACGATAAAAATAAAAATAGTAGTAAGTATTACATAGTCCTGAAATGTGCAAGGTCTAAGTGTTCTAAGTGTTTTATATGTATTATCACTTGTAATTCTTGTAAAAATCCTAGGAGGGCTAAACTATTATTTGTATATATATTTTTAATTCTCATAAAAAATCTATGGCAAATGTCCTGATATTTTCCTCATTATTCTCATTCACAGATGATGAACTTAGAATGGAGCAAGTATTTGAGCTCAGTTGTTTGGATACAAAGTCCAAATTTGACTAAAATATTATAATGCCACTCAGAACCTGAGGAATCCAGAAGAATAAAATAAATTTAGGCAAAAAAATATAAAAATTATTCTCACTTATCTATTTTGTTAAATCATCATCACCACTGTGCTTTTGAATAGAAGCATATAGTGGAATGCTTATTTGTATATTTCCTCCTATTCTTTCACTGCCACCTTCTGCTGGATCCCCAGCATCCCCAACAGGTGTCATGACTAACTTCTTGGCCCATGGTTCTGCCTCTTGGGGTGGACAGTGGCTTGTCCCAGAGGAAAAAGACCTCTGATTTAGCAGCCATATTATAGTCAGCTCAGCCTGTGAATTGAGTTTCTGGTTCTTTCTGTCACATGTGTACTTTAATCTTTCACCAATCTATCTCCACAGACACATGACTTGGGAGATGTGGTCAGTCACATGCTTTGAAGTCTCATCTCTTTCCAAAGTAGAGAGAATGTGGCATCCCTGCTCTCCTTTTCTGCTGTTTTCTTCCTTTCCCTCAAGAGACAGAGCCCTCTCTTTAATGAGTAGCATCACGGACAGCACAGGTATGGTCCTTTCAGTTCCTAGCTCTGTGTGCATGGAGATGGGGGGCTCCTAAATGTCCCCTCTGATAGTGGGTCCTGGTTATGTCTTCTGCATACCCCACCACCATTTCATTGAAAATTAAAATTAATTTCATGCAAATGTCCTCTGAGCATCTTAAATATTGAGCTTTCACTTGTGAGTTTTCACATTCAGTTGAGTTTTTTTTTTTTATTTTTTTATTTTAATTTTTATTTATGATCTTTCCTGGAAAGGTTTATATATATATATATATATATACACACACAGAAAAGTGGACCAACCCAAAGTGCACAAATCAATGGTTACAAAGCAAACACACTGTGTACCCAATGCCCAGCTCAAAAAATAACCAGAAGTCATCCTTGTTTTCTTCCCAGATCACAATTTTTCCCCAAAAGTAATCGTTAGCCTGACTTTTAATACCATGTATTTGATGTGTCTACTTCTTAGCTTTATATACACGACATGTAGTCATGAAGTCAAATAGTAAGAACTCTTTTTATCTTGGTTTCTACTTTTTTCCATTCACCATTATGCTGGTTTTATTTAATTTTTCCATTTCTGTGAATACCTCTTAAATTGCCAGGACATTGATGCATTTTGAAAAAATAGAAAGCAATTTCTCACCACGAAGAACTGTTCTGGTATTGTCAGTTAGGTGTTGCTGGGAGTTAGCCAGTCACAGCTAAGCCGGGGTATTCTGTGGAACCTGAACAGTTTCATGGAACACCATTGGGAGAGGCCTCTCTGTGGTCAAGATGTATTAACATAAAGGCATGTACATTCTTCAATGATTCATGAAGTTAGAAAAAAAAGAACACCTACCAAACCACAAAAATGATCAAACATCCCTCTATTCTGGCTAATATGTGCGACTTACTGCTTCTTAACCTATGATAGCTGTAGACTTGCTTCATTCCTCCCACCTTCTAGATGGGATCTATTAAAATGCCAAATGATAGAATTATCTCCATCTTCTGATAGCTTACAATTTAGAGCAAAGCCCACTTCCCTGAATCTTCCCCCAAATTTCTTACAACAGCCAAATCCTGTAAGTCCTTTCTTTTGCCCTGTTACTGACATACTGTAGCTTTCCATGGTGTGCTTTCTTTTGTTGCAACAAGTAAAAACAAAATAAAACAACACAACTTTGTTCAATTACAGATAATAAGACATCACTCACAACATAAACCGTCAATGCCATATAAACAGATATCAAATATATGTCATATAAATATCATAAATATATATATCATACACATATCATATATATCTCTCTATATATATATCTTTTTATAGATGTCAATAAATAAAATTTGATCATTTGATTTTTACCAGACAGTCAGATTTTGTGGCCTTCTATCTTATCCTAAAGCTTTTTATGAATATGTGTCACTTCCTCTAATAAAATTTATGCTTCCAGAAGCTTAAAAAATTATGTCAGTTTTTGTATCTTTCATTTATATGCTTAAGGATCTTTTTCATTCATTCGTCAAATAATCATTAAATGCTCTTATGTTTAGGTCTATCATATAATCAATATTTAATGAATAAATGAATGAAGTAATAAGCAAATTCATATTGAGATTATTAGTGAGAGAGGGGCTCCATCATTTGTCTTCTTTTGCTTAATTCTTCCAGACACCAGTGACGCAGATGATAAGTGATAGAATGGTGACCTGGAAAGAATATTTTTCTTTGTGCAAAAACCACTGCCATGTGTCATATTTAAACTCAAACTTGAAATAATTAAACCCTTTTCTAACCAATTTTACCAAAATGGTCTGGTTCAGATGACCTATTTTAGAGAGGATATTGCTAATTTATTTACATTCAGAAGGCCATGAACTCTAAATCTCTCTCCCTCTTGAACGGGAAGATGCGCTGGTAACCATCATCTACTCCACAATTACAGTGCCTGTGTGATTTGCTAGTCCGTAGTGCGAGGAGATCTGTACCTAGACTTGGCACAAATGGATTGTGAGATGGGAGTCCTGGGGAACATTTATGATGCTTGTGCTACTGCAACTGCTGTTCTGGGTTTTCTTTTTCCTGTTTCAAAGACTGGCCGTGACAGTCGCAGAGACAGCCAATGATTTAAGAGTGAAGGATAGTGCTGTTGTTGCAGCTGTGCTATCAGTGATGAATGGGAGCATAGCAAGCAAGAAGGAAAAGATGTGAAGTAAGAGAAGAGGGATTGAAAAATGACAGATTTAAAGCCATTCTCCAAAACATCACCCAGTTTACCCTGTGAGGTAGAACCACACAATTTTAATTTTGAGAGATTTTATGGAATGTCATGCTAAAATTGTTTGAATCATGGTCTTAAATATAAACCACTATCTAGTTAACAATTACACTAGCCTGAGAGGAAATTCTATGTATCCTCTGTTCTTGGACTTTTTGAAATTTTGATTTTTGCTGAAATAGGGCACAAAATATTGTTTTTAATAAAATATGAGGTAAGATACAAAATACTGTAAATGTTATCTCTATTGCTCAGTTAAATAATAATGTGTTACCATATTCTGCTATCATTTAGAAAGACATTATAAGACAACTATAGATTTTCTACAATTTGATTATGTAAACAATCAAACATTTATGCAGTATATTCTATGTAATCTCTACAGTGGTGCTGCTATAAGAAACAAGAAAACAAGAATAAGATATATTTTCAGAACCAAGCTGGTCCAAAGTGTCCTACAGGCTGTAAATGCAGTTAACCAGAGTGCCAATTTTTTGTTGTTCAAATGATTTTAATTATTGGAATGCACAATTTTTAATATGCAAATAAAAATTTTAAAGCCTGAATTTTTTTAATTGTTCAAATCTAAAATTTGGATGCATGAAACAAATGATAAACAAAAAAAGTCAGCATACAAGATAGACCAATAGGGAACATCTTTTTAGGATTTTGGTGTAATCAGAAAGGGAAAGAACAATGTAAGTAGCTTTGTCATGAATGATTTAATAAAACATGCAGATCATTGGATGGGTGATTATAAAAATTCCAATTTTTACTCTAAGCCGTGTTTACCTAGAATTTAGTCATCTCACATCAAGTCTATAGGATCGGTGGAATGAATTGCAAAGATGCAATTTGCACAAGATGAGGAATTCCCTAAGAAGGAACTCATTCCAAGATGAAAACCACAAGGTGCTATGAATGATGCTCTGAAAGCAATACTGTGAGACAAAGAAGATAATTTTTGAATGTGGCCGACCTCCCACCTTGACACCAGGGATTTGTAGTTGTCCAGAAGAAGAAGAGATCTCCCTGTAAAGAGTGAAGTCTGTCACCACAAAATCTCTGTGATTCATTGGGAGTACAAAGCAGCAGTATTTGGGCTGAGACATAGCAGGGTGAGCCACCCCAGAAGGCATGTGTAGGTAGGTGATCCACTCTTGCTTCATCAGTAAACACAGAGCGTTAATTAAATGCCCAACTGGGTTACATCTGTGGTGTGGACATTCCAGAGGGGATAGTTCCTCCACAGCATGGCACCAGCATTCACAGGAGATGGGACCAGAGCCATGGCTGTCCGTCTGTCACATCAGCTCCTTTGGGAGTGGCAGCACACAGCTGCAGAGAGTTTGTGGACCTCCACACTACCTGTAGGCACAAGGCGAGGAATCAGAACTTAATTAGCAAAGGAAAGAAAAGGCGAATGGCATACTGCAGTTGAAAATGCTTTTTGGAAATATACATAACACATACACAGATGTAGCTACTTCTGAATAATCTCAGAAATAATTTTTGGGTGAATGTTGAAAGATAAGGGTATGGAAGTAACATATTGGTAGATGGCTTAACACATTCAGGCTGCTCTAACAAAATGCTATAAATAGGGTGGCTAATAAACAACAGAAATTTATTTTCACGGTTCTGGAGGCTGGAAAATCCAAGATCATGATGCTAGCAAATTCAGTGTTTGGTGAGAGCTTGCCTACCTCCTGGTTCATGTATCATCATCTTTCCCCTGTCTCCTCACATGGCAGAAGAGGTTTCTGGTGTCTCTTATATGAGGCCACTAATCCCATTCATGGGGACTTTGCCCTTATGACCTAATCACCTCCCAAAAGCTGCACCTCCTAAAACCATCACATGGGGGATTAGGTTTAAATATATGAATTTTGGGGAAATTGAAATATTCAGTCTTCAGCAGATGACAAATCCAGAGAAACACTGATTTAATAGCAATAAAGATCCTACTCCTTCCTTCCTTCTCAACCTTTCCCTTCCACAATTGAGACATTGGAAGGTTTTATATGAGCAAAAGAGTCTTCTTTTTGTTCTTCTCTCTCTCTCTCTCTTTCTCTCTCTTAAAATTGGCCAGGAAAACATGGTGCTTACTGCTTTGAGGCAGAGAATACAATAAATAGAAAAATCACATATGCCATACATGCCCTGGGTTATTGTAAGTTCTGATCAGCATTCCTTTTTATAATCTATACATTTGATTAGGTTTTGCCAGAAAAAGTTGGCCTGGAGTTTATGGATTCCTAATTCAAGCTGTGATATGTCCAATATAATGCTACATCATAAAGTTCTAAGAACTACCCTAAGTTAGATTCTTTTCCACACCTTGTCTTGGGAACCAGGTAGTGAGCTTGGTGAGAACAGAAGGGTTTTTGTAGCAATAGAGTATCCAGTGCTTAAGAGAGTAAACTCTAGAACTGAATCTTAGTTTTTCAGCTTACAAACTATGAATGCTCAGGCAAAACAGTTGACAGTAAGAATCTCAGTTCCTACATGTAAAAAATATAATTAAAAATAATAATATAATAAAAAATAATAATAATATCTATTTCATGTTGTTGCTGGAAAATTAAATATATAATATTTGTAAAGAACTTGGAACAGTGTTTTGTACATATTAACTGTTCACTAAATGCTAACTTTACGGATATGTTTGATACATATTTCCTGCTTATCTAACTAGATGACAAAGAAATTGTTAATGTAGCTCTACAACTTAACATCACTTATAATTAAAATTTACCCACAAGGGATATTTATATTTTAGTTTACTAACAAAATTAACTTAAAAATCTGGTTACAAAAGAAAATATGTGCACATAACCATAAAGTTCAATAGCACTGATGAATCTCTGAAATTCATAAAATGGCAACATCTTTCATCTATTAGTCATTTAATATACCAACATAAAATACAGCAGAAACAACAAAAACTACAATAAGCCCCTACATAAGTTTTAAAAACCAAAGCTTTGTCATTTGGAAAATCTTTACTATTCTGGGATTTTAGTATAAAAAGCCTCTTGTGGATTTTGATGATCTGCACAAAGATTATTCAGATATTTATGGAATTCATCCAGGACCTGCCTGAACATCAAGAAGATAAATTCAGATTTAATCATTTTTGCTGCACATCCTTATATATTGAAGAGATTCACAATTGTTAGATAATATTTATAGTAAAGCAAATGATATTTCTCTTTTAAGATAATTAAGTAAAATAAAGGCTATATAAAGTTAATGTTATCAACGTAGCCATATAAGTTTTTTTTTTTTTTAATTCCTGGTATATAAGCATTCATTATTTCAACCAATTCCTTATGATGACTGTAAGCAGACCATTCTGGAAGGTGAAGTATGAGCATATAAAGATCACTTTATTAAAAGTTCTAAAATTTAGAATAACCTAGAAAGAAGTTACTATGGGCTGAATTATGTCCCTCCAAAATTAATATGTTGAAGGCCTAGACCCCAGTATCTCAGAATATAACTGTACCTGGAGATAGAGCATTTAAGGAAGTGATTCAGTTCAAATGAGGCCATTAGGGTGGGCCTTAATCCAATCTGACTGGTATCTTTATAAGAAGAATATATTTGGATACAAAGAGACACCGGGCCTTGTGTGCTCAGAAGAAAAACCATGTAGGAACACAGGGTAAGTTGATCATCAACAGGCCAAAGAGAGAAGCCTCATAAGAAACAAAACACGCTGACACCTCTTGGACTTTTAGCCCCTGGTACTGGGAAAAATTCATTTCTGTTCTTTAAGCCAATTAGTCCATCATATTTTGTTATGGCAGTCCTAGCAAACCAACAAGAAGTATACTAGTTTCTAAAACGGTTTGGGGACTAGAATCAATAGACTTTTCTCACCTCTGAATTCTCATCAGAAACTATGTTTCATATTTGTAGAACATATATTGTATTTTTCAATGCTTTAATATTTAATCTACCTTTCCAAATAGGTTATGAACAACTACTCATTTATGTATAATTTTATACCTCACAGAAGGAGATAAATAACTGCCTATTAAGGGGATATTGGATATGGATACTGGAGGGGAAAATGTGAAAGGAGGGATTACATCATGGCCTAGATGCATCTTTAGATCATCATTAAGATGTTAATGAAAGCAAAGGAAACTCTGAAAGGGAACTGAGTTTGGGTGAATTAATTGAGTTGAGTTTGGGTATAGCTGAGTTCCTGGTATGCATCTATATTAAGAATTATTTAATGTAAGAAATGCGGGATGAGGAGTCAAGAGAATAGAACTGAATGTGTAAAAATGAGAGGTATACACAAATAGCAAAATCACATGAGTAGATGATATTTCATGGGGAAGAATAAAAGAGAGGTAAGAACAGAAACCTGAGAATGATGCATATAAAATAGTGGAATATAAAAAAAAAAAAAGTACCTAACAGTTAAGAATTTGAAAAGGACACAAAGGAGAGAGCTGGGCAAAAAAATTCACAACCATAGAAGAAAAAGCATTTAAGAAATAATCAAAATTGTCAAATACGGCATAGAAAGTAAAGGACACGAGGACTGAAATAGCTATGAAGTGCAATAATAATAATAACTTAGTAGCGAGATAGATATAAAAGTCTATAAACAAAAGAAAGAATATATGTGTGTTAGATGTTACTATTGCTCATCAACATATGGTTCTCTTTTCCCAGGCACACGGAATCTACCCTTCTCTGTAATTTATAGATGGTGATTTGGGTGACTAATGTTAGTAATGAAATGTGAAAAAAATAAGATATTATACTTTGACTAACATATTTAATTACCACGGAAAGCCACTCTATCGTTTCTTCTACTTCTACTGTCGTGGACAGTAAGAGCCACATGGTCCAAAGATTGTTGGCATATTTGCCAGGGTCTCAGGGTAATTTTATGGAGCAGGATTCCATTATCTTGATTGATACAATGAGTGATGAGGAATTTGAAATGATTGAGTCTTATCTTTTAGGTGTTTTCTGATGGATGACTAGTAAAAAATAGAATGGTAATTTGAAAGGTAAACAAAATGAAGGTGATAGTTTTGAGTTGAGTCACATTGTATTTTTGTAGCTAAGGAGGATGGATAAGTGAAATGCATGATTGAAAACATAAGAAAGGTATAATGATGAATCACAGAACTGTACCCCTGAAACAAATAATACATTATATATTAATAAAAAAATAAAAAGAAAGGTATAATGAGTGGAAGGAATGTTCAGAGAAGATAAGACAAAATTCTCAGCTTCTTGAAAAACTGTATGGATGAAACTCATGGTTGCCTACCCCGGGCTTGCGAATATGGGGTAAATACTAAGGATTAGCAAAGAGGTGAAGCTATGCAAAGCATGAGTAAGGAATGAGAGCATAGCTGAAATTGTATCTATAGCACTCAGGATAGGTATATTGAGATGAATTTATTCTAACATGGATGATAGAAGGGCAATTACTGAAGTGTTGAGAATCTCTAAACAAAATTAGTCATTCTTACTGTTAGGTTTGAACAAAGTTTAGAGGTATCCCAGAAGGAACACTGGTTATTTCTATCTGAAGAATACAAAGGAAAGATGAAGATAGGAAATGATATGCTCATAAGTATATTAGATGATAAACAGGAGTTTGGGAGATCAATTAGGGGAAGGCATTCTAAGTGGAGGGGAATTTATCTTGGGTGTAGTAAGTGTTTCAGAAATATAAGCAATGTAGAAAAATAAAGCAAAGAGAAACAAAAATTTTGGCAAGTTCCAAATCTCTGTTCTTTATTTTCCTTGCTTAAAACTTGGACTTCATGCTAAAAGGAAAATGATTCTGTTAAGTCTATTATAAAACAAAACAAGGCTGTAATACAACTCCCATTCTAGGATGGCGATATCACCAAATGACTAATACAATTTAAATTTTATTTAAAAAAGTATCAAAGTCTGCAAATCTTACAAACATCTACATGATTCAATTTGTTTACCTGCTCTGTGGAGTTGTAACAATAATTTGTGATGTGCTACTTAATCTTCAAAACAGGTGTGTTAACATCACAGTTTTAATTACCAACTATTTTGCCAGGCCTGCCAATGGCTTATTTAAGTTTAATGGTTGATCTGTTTGGTTCATTTTGCAAAGTAGACATAAAAACAATTTTTCTCAAAAATTTCGTAAAGGAAACATGGATGTCAACAATTTTAAAAAAGGAAGAGATTATTTAATGAAACTATAAGATAAGAGTAGCCAAAGAATGTGGAAAATCCATATATTGAGCAACCATTCCAATATGTATCAGGCTTCAATGTGCATATATATATATATGTGTATATATGTATATATATATAATCAGATATATATTTTATCTGATATATATATCAAATATTTTATCAGATATATGTATATTTACTAATTAAAGGGATCCATTCCAACTATATACCCAAAAATATTTCAATATGGTCATATTTAAACTTTTGATGCTCTACCTTAGTGCTTATCTTTAAAATTGTTATCATCTTTATGGTGCTACTTTGAATCTGTTCCAAATTTACCAACTTATTTGTGATGCCTCAACTTTTGGCCCAGTGTTCTATTATAATTCTGAGGGATGATTAATGCAATCACTTCCAGCAACTTCTCAAGTGACGAAATTCTGCTATTTGCTTAAAAAAATTTCCAAAATAGGCTCAATTGCCATTATGAGAGAAAGTTTCTACTTAGTCAACTCTGATTATGGTTGCCTCTTTATTTTTAATTTCACACTATCTTGGCATTAACTTAACCATCAATCATCTCCCATCTGTATTCCTATTGTGTTTTCTCTATCCCTTCATTATGGCAATTGTCTCTTTGTTGTGATTATTCTATCTCTTCCAAGAAAGTCCTCAAGGAGAAGGATTCTTTTTATTTCAATAACTATATTTAATAAGATTTAAATACATTTTATCTGAGTAGAATTTTCATCAAGGACAATAAAAGGCAACTTGATTTTCTAAGATGTTACACTGCCTAAATTGAAATACTAGTCAAAAAAAAAAAAAAAAAAAGCTATAACCATCAGTTATATCTAAAATACTTCTGGAGAAAGTCCAAAAATTTCCTCTGTCAATATGGAGTATAATCTTCATTGTATTAATGTTCATAATTCTTGGACTGTAGGGCAAATATTTTATCAGATAAGATGAAGATGCAAATGCTAAAATAATGTTGTATATGTAAAGTATACTTTTTCAGTATATATGAATTTGATACACATTTGATTCTTGAAACATCCACAGACAACAGGTAGGATTGGCATTATTATCCTCATATTTCAGAGAATAAAACTAAAACACTAAAACCTTAGGTTATTTTTCCTTAGGATATTCAACTACTAAATGGCACTGGGATATTAACCCAGATTTCCTAAATCCAGGTTTGCATTCTTTCTACTAAATCATTACATAAGCAATGTATTTGCCTTTACAACAGGCAAAGAGTTATACAGTGAAAAATATCTGTATTAAAGCAGAGAATAAAGGTGGAAATTATATATTAGGACTATCGATTAAATAACAAAAAGACAATCTCTATGGCGAATTTAAACATGAAGTAAAATTGTAAAGGTGCCAAATATAGTAAGGTTGTAATATGGAATAAATTTCACTTGTATTCTACGAAAAGATGAAGAAATGAAAATGCTTAAAATTAAATGTATATAAACCATTAAAATATAAGATACAGCTTAATGTATAGTCATGAAATAAAATGCTATGTTCATTTGATTGAAAATTATGATTAAGCGGGAAAAGGAAAACACTAGCTCAGTCCACCGTTGTCAAATACACACACCCTTTCAAGGTCTGAATCTTCTTTAGAACAAAATGCAATATAGATGTCAAGCACAGGAGGGTCAGAAATAACAGGAAAGATAAACACCATTTATTTCCCCATGAAGAAAATTTGTGACTAGACTAGTGATGCAGTACTTACATTATGCTGACATACAGGCTCTTAAGACTTATGTTGAAAGCTGGGTACAGGAAAATAATAATGTGCAATTGTGCATAGTTTTGAAGGATGGTTGTAGCATCAGTGTTACATTGTCCTTGCTGACTAAATCATTCTTGTTTATTGGAATCTACTTTAGGGGCAAAATTTTTGCAGAACACTGGAGTTGAACCTAATGGATAAAGATTTTATATTGCCTTTGGGATACTATTCTATAGAGGCATCATCTGATATCTCACATTTGTATCAAATTAATGTCAAGGTTGTTTGCAGAAGTTTGTAGTGTTCAAAAAAATTCTGTTAACCAACACCAAAGAATTTCTTCACAATCCAACTTTCTTTTTTATTTTTCTTTCACTTTTATTTTTCTCATAAGGTGAAAAAATAAAATAGATGCATTTCTGTGTATAATAACCAAGGGTTTAGATTCAGAAGACTAGATTTCCAATCCAAATTTTATTATTTACTAAGTATTCATATGCAAATTACTTATGCTATTTCATCCATAAGTTTTCTAAAAGTAAAAAATATGAAATTAACACCTACTACTTAAGGTGAATATTAATTAATAGAATACTTATCCAAGAACACAAAACCATGCCTTTTAAATAGTGGTACTAATTATATATTTGTGGAAGTTTCTGCTATTTGCTTCTCCTAAATTTATATTTCCCTTTTAAATATCATTAGAATGCTTGATGTTGCATGAATTAGAATTAGACCCAGTTATCAGTTCTATCCCTTTGCAGCCAGGGATGATCAATTAAATGAGTCATAGCAGAAGTGAACTTGCGCTTTGCTTATTATAAGCCATACATTATTTTCCTTGGTATGCCATTTTCATTCAGGCTGGGAAACAGAGTGACCTGGATACAGCGGTCATCTTAAAACAAAAAGGATAGGATATATACTTAAGATATTAGGATGTCCACGTGATAATTTAAAATGTTTGGTTCTTAAAAAATAATAAATAAAGGGGTGCTTGGGTGGCTCAGTTAGTTAAGCATCTGCCTTCGGCTCAGGTCATGATCTCAGGGTCCTGGGATCGAGCCCCACATCTGGCTACCCACTCAGTGGGGAGTTTGCTTCTCCCTCACCCTCTGCCCCTGCCCCTGCTCATGTGTGCTCTCTCTCTCTCAAATAAATACATAAAAATCTTTAAAAAAATAATAATAAATAAAAATAAAATAAAATAAATAAATAAAATAAAATAAAATAAAATGTTGGGTTCTTTAATGTCATCATGTTCAGCCCCACCAGGCATAAAATGCTTATCTCTGGATATCTCATATTACATACCATGACAAAAATAAACAATTATTTGGTTAAGAAATTCTATCAAGTGTTTTATAAAATGCATATAAAAACAATTTTCACTGTAGTAAGTTTTGATAGATATATTAATGCATTTTCTTAGAGTCATTTCTCCTATGTAAGATCTTACCTTATATAATGACTATCATATTGTAATTGGATAAAGAGGATTCACTTAAAAATTATTCTCCAAATGATTTATCTATCAACTTACTAAGAAAGAAAAGCTAATTGGTAAATAAAATAGAAACTATATTGAGTACCCACTATATCCAAGGCCTCCTGTACCTTAAATGAGTGCCAACACAGTTTTATGTAAACCTCATGGTAACCAAAAAACAAAAGCCTATAGTAGATTCACAAAAGATAAAGAAGAGAGAAATAGAGCATTCCACTAAGAAAGTCGTCAATTCACAAAGGAAGGCATTAGGAGAGTCAAAATGAAACGAGGGAACTACAAAATAGCCAGAAAACAATTACAAAATGGTGTTAGTAAATCCTTACTTACCAATAACTACTCTAAATATAAATGATTGAATTCTCCAATTACAAGGCTATAGTGTCTAGGGGCACCCGGATGGCTCAGTTGGTTAAGTGTCCAACTCTTAATTTCTGCTTAGGTCATGATCTCAGGGTCCTGGATTAGAGCTCTGTTTGGGTCTCCATGTTCAGCGGGGAGTCTGCTTGAGATTCTCTCCCTCTCCTTCTGCCCCTCTACCCGCTCCCACTCTCTCTCTCAAATAAATTAATAAATCTTAAAAAAAAGGCATAGTGACTAAATAGATAAACAGTAGGAAAAAAAAAAAAAAAAAGACCCAACTATACCAGAGACTCACTTCAGCTTTGAAGACACATAGGTTCAAAGGGTAATGGTGGAAAAGATATTCCATGCAAGCACAAACCAAGAGTGTAGGAGTAGCTACACTTTTATCACACAAAATGGACTTTAAGCCAAAACTCAATAACAAGAGATAATGAAGGTCATTATGTAATGATAAAATGATCAATTCATCAAGAAGATATAATAATCATAGATATACACATACCGAACTTTGGAGAAACTAAATATATTAAGCAAATACCAACAGATGTAAAGAGAGAAATAAATAATACATTAATAGTTAGGGTATTTCAGTACCCTACTTTCAGCAATGAATAGATGATCCACATAGAAGATGAACAAGGAAATGTTAGACTTGAACCATACTTTAGACAAGATGGACTTAACAGATATATATAGAGAGAGAGAGAACATTCCATCCAATAGCAGCAAGATATACCTTCTCCTCAAGTGCACACAGAATATTCTCCAGGACAAATCACATGATAGGCCATGATAAAGGCTTGACAAATTTGAAAAAATTGAAATCATACTAAGTACTTTTTTCTAATCACAATGGTATGAAACTAGAAATCAGTAGCAGGAAGAAAGCTAGAAAAATTCACAAATATGTACAAATTAAACAACATATCTTTGAATCAAATGGGTCAAAGAAGAAATCAAAAGGGAAATTAAAAAAAAATATGTTGAAACAAATGAAAATGGAAACACAATATACCAAGCTTATGTGAAGCTGCAAAAACAGATCTAAGAAGAAAGTTTATAGCAATAGATAACTATATTGAGAAAAATTAAAACCTCAAGTAAACAACCTAACCAGAAAAAGAGAAACAAATTAAGCCTAAAAGATAGCAGAAGAAAGGAAATAACAAAGATCAGAGCAGAAATAAATGAAATAAGGAACATAAAAACAATAGAAAATATCCACAAAACTGAGTTGCCATTCTGAAAAGATAAACAAAATTGATAAATCTTTAGCTAGGTGAAAAAAAGAGATAACTCAAATAAATAAAATAAAATAAAGGAAATAGTGTAACTGATACCACAGAAGTACATAAGATTATAAGAGAATACTGTGAACAATTACATGCTAACAAATTGGAAAACCTAGAAAAAAATGGATAAATTCTTACAAGCATTTAATATATCAAGACTGAACAAGAAATAAAAAAATATAAATAGACCAATAATAAATAAGGAGATTCGATTAATAATCAAGGTTCTCTCAACAAAGAGAAGCCCATAGCCCAACACCAGATGGTTACACTGGTGAATTTTTTCAAACAGTTAAAAAAAGATTAATTCCAATCCTTCACAAACTCTTCCATAAATTAAAGATGAAGGAACACTCCCAAACTCAGTTTATGAGTCCAGTATTACCATGATACCAAATTCAGATAAGGACACTATAAGAAAAGAAAACTATAATAAAATATCCCTGATAAATATGGATGCAAAAATTCCCAACATAATATTATCAAACAGAACTGAACAGCATATTAAAGGTCATATACTATGATTGAGTGAGATTTATCCCCAAAATGTAAGGATAGTTTAATATATGCAAAGCAATAAATGTGATATATCACACTAATAAAATGAAGGATAAAATTGATATGATCATCTCAAAAGATATAGAAAAAGCATTTGACAAAATGAAACATATTTTCATGATAAAAATTGTCAATAAATTGAGTATAAAAAGAACAGACATCAAGGGGCACCTGAGTGGCTCAGTGGGTCAAGCATCTGACTTCAGCTCTGGTCATGATCTTGGGATCCTGTTCAGTGGAGAGTCTGCTTGTCCCTCTCTCTCTCCTTCTGCTTCTCCCCCACTCATGTTCTCTCAAATAAATAAATAAAATCTAAAAAAAAAGAACATACCTCAACACAGTAAAAGCCATATATGAAAACTGAACAGATATCAAACTCAACAGTGAAAAGTTAAAATATATTCCTTTAAATTAGAAACAAGGTAAGAGTGCCCAATCTCACCACTCTTAATCAACATAGTACTAGAAGTCCTAGCCAGAGCAATCAAGCAAGAGCTAAAAAGCATTCAAATAGGAAAGGACAAAGAAAAATTGTCTGTTTGCAGATCATATGATACTATATGGAGAAAATCCTAAACACTCCACCCAAAAACTGTTAGAACTAATTAATGACTTTAATAAAGTTGCAGGATGTACAACCAACAGAGAAGTCAGTTGCTTTTCAATACGTTAATGACAAAATATCTGAATGAGAAAGTTTTAAAAAAATTCCGTGTACAATAGCAACAAAAACAATAAAACACTTAAGAATAAATTTAACCAAGGAGGTGAAAGATCTGTACACAGAAATCTACAAGATTTTGGTAAAACAAATTGCAGATAATACAAATAGAAAGATATTCTGTGTTTATGGATTAGAAGAATTACTATTGATAAAATCTCCATACTACCCAAAGCCACCTATAGATTCAATGCATCCCTATCAAAATTCTAATGGAATTTTTCACAGAAAAAGAAAAAGAAAATCCTGAAAATTTGTATGAACCACAAAAGACCCAGAATAACCAAAGCAATCTTGAGAATAAAAAAAGCCTGAGGAATCACACTTCTTGATTTCAAGCTATACTACAAAGTTATAGTAATCAAAACTGTGTGGTACTGGCATAAAAACAGACACATAAATCAATGCAACAGAACAGAGAGCCCAGAAATAGACCTTGAATATATACAGTCAACTAAATATGTCTTGGCAATAATTTTTTTGGATATGACACCAAAAACACAAGCAATAAAAGCAAAAAAGCAATAAGTGAAATTACATCAAACTAAAAAGTTTCTGCACAGCAAAAGAAACAATCAACAAAATGAAAATGCAACCTACAGGATGGGAGAAAATATCCGCAAACCATGTATCTTCTAAGAGATTAATATACAAAATATATAAAGAACTGATAAAACTCAACAACAATAAAACCAAGAAATCTAATTTAAGAAATGGGCACAGGAACTGAATAGATAGTTTCCAAAGATCTATAAATGGCCAACAGGTACATAAAGATGCTCAACATCATTAATCATCATGGAAATGCAAGTTAAAACCACAATGAGATATCATCTCATATCTGTTAGAATGGCTATTATCAAAAAGACAAAAAATAAGTTGTCAAAGATGTGAAGAGCACGTCCACAATCGTTGCATTTTGGTGGGAATGTAAATTGATACAACCAATCTGGAAAACAGTATGGAGGTTCACCAAAAAATTAAAAACAGAACTACTAAATAACCCATCGTTCCCACTTCTGGTTATATACTCAAAGGAAATTAAAACAGTATATTGAAGAAATACAGTTGACCCTTGAACAATACAAGTTTGAACCGTGCAGGTCCAGTTACACACAGATTTTCTTTATATATAAATATAGTTCAGTACCATAATGTATTTTGTCTTACATATGACTTTCTTTTCTCTAGTTTATTGTAATAATACAGTACATAGTACATATAACAGAGAGAATGTGTGTTAACCAACTGTTAATGTTATTGGTAAGGCTTTGGGTAAACAGTAGGCTACTCATAGTTAAGTTTTTGGGGAGGCATAAGTTATACGCAGGTTTTTCGACTGTGTGAGAGGTTGGTGCTCCAAGCCTCACATTGTTCGAGGGTCAACTGTATATTCACTCCTATGTTTTTCTTTTGTTCAACATTTCACAATAGTCAAACTATGGAAACTACCTAAGATTCCTTCATCTAATGAATGAATAAAGAAGATGTTGTAGACACACACACACACACACACACACACACACACACACACAGTTATTCAGCCATGGGAAAGAAGGAAATCCTGCTGTTTCTGACTACATGGATGGTGCCTGAGGGCACTATAATAAATGAAATAAGTCAGAGAATGACATATGCTGTAGGGTATCATTTATAAATGGAATCTAAAAAAGCCAAACTCATAGAAACAGAAAGTAGAACGGTAGTTGCAAGGGGCTGTGGGGTAGGGAAAATGGAGAGAGATGTTTGTCAAAGGGTACAAATTTGCAGTTAGAAGATGAATAAGCCTAGGGATTTAATGCAGAGTATTGTGATTATAGTTAGCAATAAGGTATTATACACTCGAAAGTTCTTAAAAAGTAGATCTTACATGTTCATACAACAAAAAAGAAATATGTGACATAATAAAAATCCTAGCTAATATTAAGGTGGTAAATTAGTTAGCCCTATACAAGTATATCAATCTAGCATACAGTACATCTAAAACTTACATAGTGCTATGTGTCAATATTATATCAACAGAGCTGGAAAAAAATAAGTGCCAGGTAAAACAAGTGAAGGATTCAAGATAGAAAAACAGTATGGTAAAAAAAGAGAGAGAGAGAGAAAGAATTCACTCTGGATAGAAAAGTACTCTCAACACTGTTCCTTTAAATCATCTGAGATCTTTTTTTAATAAATATTGATTGCTGCTTATCCGAATCTCGAGAGGTTTAGCCTACACAACAAATATGATTCATTTTGAGAAACACTGGCCCTAGGGGTTAGACACTCTTAATCAAACATTAGCTAGGGAAAAATTATACTTTTCCAAAGTGAAACCCATAAAAAATACAGAATTCAGAGCTGCTAATTGCAGGCATTTTTATATTTCTGTAAACATAATTAAAATTTGGTTTAATTTTCAAATTTTTCCTAAGCATACAAATTCACTAAATGGGTAATTATTTTCTTCTGTTGATCTCTGTTGCTAAAATAATTATTTCAACATCTACTAGTTTCTAGTTATTTGTTTCTGCTAGAGGACAAGTGTGTGTATTTGTGCTTGTGTGTATTTTAATGGGGCTGTATCTTTTGATGTCTAATATATATGAAATCCACTACACATATCAGCAGAACTCTGGTTAACGGATACTACTTGTGTGTTACTGTTTTAAGTGTTATATAGTTTACAGTACAAAATACTTTTCATTTTTTTTTTTAAGATTTTATTTATTTTTCCACAGAGAGAGACAGCGAGAGAGGGAACACAAGCAGGGGGAGTGGGAGAGGGAGAAGCAGGCTTCCTGCTGAGCAGGGAGCCCGATGCGGGACTCGATCCCAGGACCCTGGGATCATGACCTGAGCTGAAGGCAGACGCTTAACTACTGAGCCACCTAGACGCCCCAAAATACCTTTCACTTAAGCTAAGTAAACTAACAGATAAATTCTGCAAGCAAAATTTCTAAAACCTTAGATTATCCCTTGAACAAATAGTGGGAAATGTATTCAGATTTATACTTAATAATTTATGTTGTTTAGTTCAGGTACTACACAATATCATTAAACCAAAACAAGTTTACATGTAAAGATCAAGTGCTCTAAATCCTATGATATGTTGAATCCACATTCATATGGGTCTAGTTTGACACTGCTGTGACTAGCAAAATCCTAGTCCCTCTCTCTGGGAAGCAGCAAAGGCAAGACAAGCTCAAGTGACCATTTAGTATAAATGGGAAATGAGTGTAAAGTTAGCAAAGGGCATCAAGACTAGACTTTAAATTGATTTTAATACCAATCTGGGGAGTGTGGTTTTAGCCTGTACTCAATGGAGATTTTTTGAAAAATTTTGAGGAATAGAATGGCAGATGAAATTTATATTTTAGCATGATTGATTTGGCAGTGCTATACTAGGTGGATTGGTAGGAACTGCAGTTTAACACAAAACACCAGTTAGAAAGCTATTACTGTGGTTCAAGTCAGATATGGTGATGAAGAGTTAGAGGAATAGCAATAGAAACATACAACTAAAGAAATATATTAGATCTCAGTATGAACTCAGAAAGGACAAAGGCACCAAAAATTACTCTGAAGTCCTAATTCCAAGTAGTCCCGAAAATGCTGATGAATGTTAAAGAAAGAGAGGGATAAAGGGAAAAAAAAATGAATTTAAAATATAAGCCACTGAAGATGTATAGCAGAACTAGAATAAGTGTGGAGCCCAGATATAAAAACCATGTAAACAATTCTAAATTTCTCTTTAGATACAGTAATTCAATGGAAGATTTTCTAGAATAACACTGATTGCCACTTGTTAGTTGTTATAAAGGGTCTTTCTTAGTGAGACTGAAACCATCTCCCCTGCTAGAGAATTTTCCAGGTTCAATTTGTTGCCATTGTATCCAAGAAAGATCTGATACATTGTCAATATGCTCTTACCAGCTCCCTTCTGCTTCTCTTTTCAATCTGGGATGATGCCCAGGAGAATCAAGAAATACTAGGATTTTTCTATAACTCTATTTTACACTGGGTCTTTTCATAAGAAAGGGCTAGATATACTCTACCTCATTCTTCCCTAAGATAAACCAATACAGATATGATGTTTCAGTAGTGTGCTTTCTATGTGATTATTTTCCAGAAGCATTTTGTTAATCTGTCCTTTATACTAAACTGTTTAAATTATTTAATCAATGGACAAGAAGGATTTAGAATACAAATGTAAATTATTCACTACAATTATTTTGGCTCAGCAGTGTTTTAAAAGTGCCTACATTCTATTTGAAACTAATGTATAGTTATTCATAGAATCATAGCTAAAATTTTAAAGTAAAAATTGTAAAATTTGGACCTCCTGCTTTCAGGAATTCCAAATATGATTAGCCCATTTTTTGATGAATATACTGAAACATAGGTAAGTTAAATAGTTTAATTATAGTTACACAGATTTTTTTTTTAGCAAAACTAGAACTAGATCCCAATAATTTAGTCTCCCCTTTTATTGTTTCTTCCCTTATTCCCAATGCTTTCAGCAGTGGTTGCAATAATTGCTATAGACAGGAAATGCTATGTTTTAGATTTATAATGTTAAGGGAGAATTATCAACATAAGGGATGTAAATTGAATAATAATGAAAAATTAATCTTATGTCCTTGGCAAGAAGCACCAAAAGCACACCATAATTAATTGCAGCTGTTTTCACACAGCAATTGTGTAGTTTCCTTTTCTTCCTAGGAGCTGCTGAATCAGGCTATGCAGGAAAGTTGATGTATACCTTCCGTGGAAATGAGATGTTTTAGATGCACTGTTCTTGGATGCCAGGATGGATGACAGTGTGAGATATAATCCTTTCCTGTTTAATGCAATCCAAGCCAATCTACATTCTAGAAGTCATTTGATTTCTCCTCTCTCTAGAGCTATCAGATAGCAAATAGCTCTCTGGGGACTCCATTCATGCTGAGATTGCACTAGCTAGTGATTACACTGCTGAATCAGTCTGTAATCAATCTTGCATCCTACTGATCTTCTTTGGAGTTTTTCTTTTGATCACCAACTAATGGGAAACACAGCATGCTAAAGAATAATATAGTTCCATCTAATTGTAGCTCCACTGAAAAGGCCTCTGGGTACTCTTGTATTCACCTTTCAATGAAAGTGTTCATAATGCAGTCAATTTCTGAAGTCAAAACAGATAATTATTATACAGTTAGCTTGATTTATCTTGAATATAAATGCATCACTTAAAAATTTATGAGTTCTCAAAACAAAAAGTTTTCTAAAACAAAAATGTACTTTTCTTCTTTTCTATTTTTCTATTTGTGGTCAATCTAGACACACTCATTGATACTTGGATAAGTAGTCAGATGGGCTTCATAATTAGGAGATGCATGTAGAGATAGTAGAGAAACATAAATGTGTACATGATGAATTTAAAGGACAACAGAAATTCTTTTACTTTGTGTGGAGACTATTTCTTAATAAGAGTTTTTGAGGAAAATATCAGAAATCTATTTTTAGCTGCTACCAAAGTAATATATGTATGAAGATATGTGAAACCATCATTCAGGCCACATAGAAACTAAAAAGACAGGTATCGGAAAGAAGATAGATCTAAACACAAGGCAAAGATTTTTGTTTTTATAATGTTATCAATAAGTATTTCAACAATACAGCTTGATTGGGCCAAATTAGCAAATTACTCATATTAGTGTCTGCCTTGGTTTGTGTTTCACAGAAGAAAGCAGAACCTGAGAAAGTGACTTGAATACATAGGGCCAATTACTGTTTGTTCTGGAAAACTAGGGTGGAGATGAGGAATGGCAAGAGTAAAACATGGAATGAAGAAAAAACAATATATTCAACATCCACAAATCAATCAATATGGTAAACAACATTTAAAAAATAAAGGACAAAAGTCATATGATCATTTCAATAGATGCAGAAAAAGCACTTGATAAAATTCAATATCCATTTATGATTTAAAAAAAGCACTCAACAAAGCGTTACAGAGGGATTGTACTAAACCTAACAAAGGCCATATATGACACACTCAAGGCTAACATCATACTCAAAGGTGAACAACTGAAAGCTTTTCCTCTAAGATCAGAAAGAACACAAGGATGACCACTCTCACCACTTTTATTTGACATAGTGCTGGAGGTCCTCGCCAGAGGAATTAGGAAAGAAAACATAATAAATGTCATCCAAATTAAAAAGGAGTAAAACTATCACTCTTTGCAGGTGACATGATATCATACATATATATTAAAAAATCCTAAAGACTCCAGCAAAAACCTGTTAGAACTGATAAATTTAGTAAAGGGACAGGATAAAAAAATCAACATACAGAAGTGTATCCATCCACTAATAATGATCAATCAGAAAGAGGAATCTTCTTTTTTTAAGATTTTATTTATTTATTTGGGAGAGAGAGAGAGAGCATGAGCAGTGGGGAGGGGCAGGGGGAGAGGGAGAAGCAGACTCCCCAGTGAGCAGGGAGCCCCATTCAGGGCTCAATCTCAGGACCCCGAGATCATGACCTGAGCTAAAGGCAGACACTTAACCGACTGAGTACCCTTGTGCCCCCAGGGAGAGAAATCTTTTTTTAAAAATATCATTTACAATTGTATTAAAGAGAATAAAATACCTAGTAATACACTGTACACTGAAACCTATAAGACATTGATGAAATAAATTTAAGAAGAATAAATGGGGGCACCTGGGTGGCTCAGTCAGTTAAGTGTCTGCCTTTGACTCAGGTCATGATCCCAGAGTCCTGCGATCAAATCCTGCATCGGGCTCCCCATTCAGCAGAAGGCCTTCTTCTTCCTCTAGGTCTCTCTGCTGTGCTCTCTCTTTCTGTCAAGTAAATAAATAAAAATCTTAAAAAAAAAAAGAAGAAGAAGAAATGGAAAGATATTCCATACTTATGGATAAGAATGTTAAAATGTCATTCCTACTCCAATCAATCTATAGATTCAATGCTGTCTCTATAAAAATTCCCATGACATTTTTACAGAAATAAAACAATCCTAAAATTTTTATGGAACCACAAAAGACCCCAAATAATAAAAGCAATCTTGAAAAGAAAAACAGTAGAGGCATCATGCATCTCAATTTTAAACTATATTACAAAGCTATATTAATCAAAACAGTATGGTACTGGCATAAAAACAGAAACATAGATCATTGGAGAGAACAGAATATAAAGCCCAGAATATACCCATACATATATTGTGAATTGATTTACAGCTAAGGAGCCAAGAATATAGCATGAGAAAGGATAGTCTCTTTAATAAATGGTGTTGGGAATACTGGACAGCCACATGCAAAAGAATGAAACTGGCCCCCAATCTTACACTATACACAAAAAAAAAACTCAAAATCGATTAAAGACTTGACTGTAAGACCCAAAACTATGAAAATTCTATAACAAAACATGAAGTAAACTTCTTGACATCAATCTTGGCAATGGCCTTTTGGATTTAGCACCAATAGCAAAGGCAACAAAAGCAAAAGTAAATAAGTGGGACTACATCAAATTAAAATCCTTCTGTACAGCAAAGGAAACCATCAAAAAAATGAAAAGGCAACCTATAGATAGTAGAAAATATCTACAAATCATATATCTGATAAGGCATTAATAACCAAAATATATAAAAACTCACAACTTAGTAGCAAAAAGAACCCCCAAAAAATGATTAAAAGATGGCCAGAGGATCTGAACAGACATGTTTCCAAAGAAAACATACAGATGACCAACAGGCACATGAAAAGGTTCTTGACATCACTAATCATCAGGGCAATGTAAATCAAAACCACAAGCAGATATTCCCTTATACCTGTCAGAATGACTAGTATCAGAGAGATGAGAAATATCAAGTGTTAATAAGAATGTGGAGAAAAGGGAATCCTGGTACACTCATGGTGAAAATAAAAAACAACATGGAGTTTCCTCAAAAATTAAAAATAGAACTACCATATGATCCAGCAATTCCATCTCTGGATATTTATCTGAAGGGAATGAAAATACAAACTCAAAAAGATACATGCACTGGCATGTTCACTTCAGCATTCCTTACAATGACCAATGACATGGAAGAAAACTAAGTGCTCGTTAGTGGATGAATGGATAAAGACGTGGTATACAGATAAAATGGAACATTATTCAGCTATGAAAAGAAGCAAATCTTGCCATTTGCAACAACATGGATGGACATTGAGGGCATTATCTAAAATCAAGTCAGAGGGAGAAAGACATACCATATGATCTCACTGATATGTGGAATCTAGAAAAAAAGGAACTCATAAATACAGAGAACAGATTTGTGGTTGCCTGAGGCATGGAGAGGATGGGAGAAATGGGTGAGGATGGTCAAAAAATACAAACTTACGATTATAAAATAAATGAGTCATGGGGATGTAATATATAGCATGGTGACTATACTTAATAATGCTGTATTGTACATTTGAAAGTTGTTAAAATAATAAAACTTAAGGGTTCTCACTACAAGAAAAAAAGTGTAGCTGTGTGGTATGAATGTTAACTAGACTTTTGTGGTGACAATTTTGCAATACATACTAAAATACAATCATTATGTTGAATATCTGAAACTCATGCTAAAAAGGAACATAAAATATAACTTAATTATTAAACTGATTGGGGACAACTGGGTCTTTTCCAGCAGGCTCTGATGAACCTTGTAAACCTATGCTCAGAAGGATGGACAACTAAGGCATTTATCCATGATTTCATGTCTTTCAGATGAGATTTGCCCAGGGTATAAATACCAAGTACTTACTTGCAGACACTGAAAAGCTCTGACGAAATCCCTGGGTACAAAAGCTGACAGACAAAGCATAAAGGGTGCTTGAGAAGGGATACTATTTCTTTACATGGGTTCTATGAACCACAGTTGTACAAGTACAGGTAAGTCAAGTGAACATGGCACAGAGAAGCTAACATTTTGTGAAAATTTAACAGTTCTTAAATTTGTGAATTTGGTCACTCTATATTGTGCACCCTGACCCCATGATTTCTCATCAATTATACAGAGACAGTAATAGAGATCATGTGACTTAATTTCACAAGACTCCGGCAAGTATAAAAATGAGATGATGCATGTAGACATCTCTAGAGTCTAAAAAGCCCTAAGGTAGAATGGAAACACCATCTGTAAGGAAGTGTATGGTGATTGTCTTAGTCCATTAGGGATGCTATAATAAAACACCATAAACTGAGTGGCTCATAAACAAGAGACATTTCTCACAGTTTTGGAGACTGGGAAGTACAAGGTCAAGCCACTGCTATATTTGTTATCTGGTGAGTGCCCACACCTAGTTTATAGGTGGTACCATCCTCAAAACGTGGAAAGAGCAACAGGGCTCTTTTGTAGGGACACTAGTTCCCATTCATGAAGGCTCCATATTCATGACCTAATCACTTCCCAAAGCCTCATCTCCAAATATTATCACACTGGACATTAGATTTCAACATATGAATTTTGGGGTGACAAACATTCAGTTCATTGCAGTGATTTTCTTAGTATAAATCTAAAAGCTGGTAAAATCCATATAGTTATTATATGCACACTGGAATGCAGACTGAAACAGTCGTGAAGTCAGTATTCAAATTTTGCTTCTGCCACCTGCTATTATTTTTATGACAGCTTTATTGAGATATAATGTACATGCCCTAAAATTTGCCCTTTAAAATGTAAATTCATTGGTTTTTATTATATTCAGAGTTGTGCAATAATTACTACTAATTTTGGAATATGTTCTTCACCCCAGAAAGAAACCACATATCCATTAAGAGTCACTCTCTATCTCCTCCCCCATCTCCTGGCAACCACTACTACCTACATAGATTTGTCAATTCAGAGTATTTCATATAAGTGGGATCATATAATAATGTAATCACTTTTTACTAACTTTTTTCACTTAGCATAATGTTTTCAAGGTTTATCCATGCTGTAGCATGTTTCAGAACGTCAACCATTTTATTTGCCAAATAATGTTCTATGTTATGTATATACCAAGTTTTGTTTTTTCACTCATCTATTTGATCAGATACACCCATTATCTATTCGGTACAAATGGACATTTGCACTGTTTCTACTTTTTGGCTATTATGAATAATGTGGCTGTAAACATTTGTGTACAACTTTTGGGATGGATATATGTTTTAATTTCTCTTGGGTGTATATCTAGAATTGAAATTACTGTATCACAGGTAACAATGTATTTAACATTTTGAGGAATGACCAAAGAGATTTTAGGAAAGCTGCAACATTTTACAACTCACTTGTAATGAATGAGGGCTCTCATTTCTCTATATACTTGCAAATAGTTCTTATTGTTTATCTTTTATAAGTATAGTCATCATGGTAGGGGTAAAGTGGTATATTCTTGTGAGATTGATTTTTATTTCTCGAACAGCTACTAATGTAAAGTATCTTTTAATGTTCTTATTGGTCATTTGTATATGATCTTTGATGAAATATCTATTCATTTTTTAAATGGTTTATTTATCCTTTATTATTGAGTTGTGAGCTTTTTCAAATATATTGTACATAGAAGTCCCTTACTAGATATATGACTTAAAAATATTTTCTCCCCAGGTGCCTGGCTGGTTCAGTTGGTGGAGCATGTGACCCTTGATCTCAGGGTCCTGAGTTCAAGCCCCATATTGGGCATGGAGCCAACTTAAAAATAAATAAATAAAAATAAATAAATAATCAATCAATCTCCTGTTGTATAGGTTGTCTTTTTACTTTATTATTTTTAGCACAGAAATGTTTAATTTGGGGATGGCTGAGTGATTCAGTCAGTTAAGTATCTGACTCTTGATTGCAGCTCAGGTTATGATCTCAGGGTCATAGGATGGTGCCCCAGCTCAGGCTCCATGTTCAGCAGGGAGTCTGCTGGAGATGCTCTCTCTCCCTCTTCCTTTGCCCTCCCCCCGTCACATGCTCGCTTGTGCATGAGTGCACACATGTACGCTCTCTCTTTTCTCTCCCTCTCCAAAATAAATAAATCTTTAAAAAATGTTTAATTTTGAAGAAGTCCAATATATCTCTTTTTTTTTCCTTGACACTTGTGATTTTTGTGTAGTATCTCTGAAGTCATTGCCTAATTCAAGGTGCCAATGATCTACTTCTGTTTTCTTTCAAAAAAAACCCTATAATTTTAAGACTTAAATTTGGATCTATGAACCAAATTTGGATGCTGAACCAGGTTTCAGCATCTTTCATTTGCATGTACTTGTCTCAGCAACATTTTTTGAAAATACTATTCTTTGCGCATTGGATTTGTCTTGGCATACTTGTGGAAAGTGTTAAGAGTTTATTTCTGGACTTTTTAAAATTATCTTCCATTGATTTCTATGTCAATCCTTATAAGAGCTCCACACAATCTTGTTTAGTTTGTCTTTAGAGTAAATGTTGAAGTAAAGGTGTATGAAACCTCCAAATTTGTTCTTTTTCAAAATTGTTTTGTATAACCTGGGTCCCTTTAATCGGCATATGCATTTTAGGATTGGCCTCTCAATCTCTGGAAAAAAAATGGTAGCTGGGGTTCTGATAAAAATTATATTAAATGTGTAGATCAACTTGAGGAGTACTATCATTGTAATCAAATTAAGGCTTTCAATCTGTGTACATGGTAGATCTTTCCATTTATGCCATTGTTCTTTTCATATCAGATACAAAAATAAAAGGTTACATACAAAAATATACTCTACTGTTTTTTATGTTTACATATATAGTTGCTTTTATTTCTTTACATGAATTCAAGTTACTGTCTAATGTCCTTTCATTTCAGTCTGAAGGATTATCTTGACTACTGTATTTCTGTAGAGGAGAGTGCTAGCAATGAATTCTGTTTTTGATCCTCTGATAATGTTTTAATGTTCATTTCATTTTAGAAGAATAATTTTGCTGGATATAGAAGTCTTGGTTAACAGTCTTTTCCTTTCAGCTTTTGAATATGTTATCCACTCCCTTTGGCCTCCATGATTTCTGATTAGAAGTCAGCTGTTCAGCTCACAGAGGATTTCTTATATATGAGGAGTTATTATTGTCTTGCTACTTTCAAGTGAGTCTTTTATTCCTTGGATTTTGACAGTTTTACTGTATGTCTAGATACGGATTTTTCTAGTTTATTCTATTTGGAATTTATTGTGCTTTTTCAATGTGTAATGTTTCTCATCAAATTTATGATGTTTTTAGCTATTAAGTCTTAAAATATTCTTCCTGCCCCTTTCTCTTCCTCTTCTCTTTGTATGAGTCCCATTATGCATAGGTTGATATGCTTAGTAGTATCCCAAAAATCTATTAGGCTGTCTATCTTTCTTCATTCTTTTCATTTTCTGCTCAGAAAACAGGAAAATAACAATGGACCTATCTTCAAGTTACATGATTTTTTTCTGAGTTCTGACTGTTCAAATTTGCTGTTAAGCCTCTCAAGTAAATATTTATTCCAGTCACTTTTCATTTTAACTCCAGAATTTCTTATCAGTTCTTTTTAATTTATTACTTTACTGATGTTCTCTATTTGGTGGTACATTGTTGAATAACTTCCCTTTCTTTGAACATAGTTTTTTTTACTTCTATGAACATATTTATAATGGCTGATGTTAAGTTTTGTCTTCTAAGGTTATATTTGAGCTTTCTGAGTAGAAGTTTCTCTTAACTGCTTTTTATCCGCAGGCTTGTGGGCCATTCTTTCCTTTTCATTTGGGTGTTTCCATATGTTTTAAATAATATCATATGGGACTCTGGAAATAAAATTCACCATCCTTCCTTCCCCAGGATTTGTTGTTGCATACTGTTTGTTTTTATTGTTCTCATTGTTGCTGCTGCTGTTGACTTAGTGACTTTTCTGGACTAATTCTGTAATCTATATTCTTTGTTATGTGTGGCCACTGAAGTCCATCTGCTTGGTTAGCTTAATGTTCACCTAGATTGAAAATACATTTTCTTAATTGCTATGAAGAAAAAAGTCCCCCAATATTTCCTGAGGTGGCTTTCTGTGTTTGTTGGGGTACACCTTCAGCATTGGGTGTTTTACAAGCTTTCTTAGCCCTCATTCCACCTGCATTAAGCCTCTTGTTCAGCAAGATGTGAGAGATTATGATCTTTTCAGATCTTTAGGGGGCATGTACATATCCCTGCACATTCACATGGCCTTCTATATCCCCAGATATATGGTGGAGTTCTTCAAAGTACCCATAGATATTACATACTCTAGATTTTTCTTTCAAAATTTTTGGCTAGCCTCTTGTTTGCCCCAACTGGTATTGTTGCCTCAGCCAGCCAACATGTTAAACAATGGCTGTTGGTTGTTTTCAACAAATGCCTTGGGTTAGAGCTAGCTTAGTGAGAAAAGACCTAAATCAAACCAAATTAAACAAGCTGTATAAATGATGTTTTTTCAAGTTAAATTAGGGACAATTTTCTGAGAATAGGGCTTTTGGGAAGCTCCAAAACTGTTCTACCCTTTAGTGCTATGCTGCTGGTTTTCTCGGGTATTATGTATCCAGGACTGCTGATTTTCATGGCTATCACTAAATGAGGTTAGAGGAATAGGAGCAAAGAAACACCATAAGACACCATAAGTCATTCTTCTTTCTAAAATTTCCCCATATTTCTTTATAAATGCTCAAAGGATTACTGTAAGCCTAGAGTTAATTTCCAAAATGCTGAAAATATTTGTTTAGAAAAATTTTGCCTTTGTCATTGCTTTTATGGATGAACAGATATTCAAAAGTCCTTATTCTGACATTTCAGATGTTCTTCTCCCCTCTGCCACTTATAATTTACGTGACCTTACAGTTTTCACATAGAATTCTGAAATTCAATTTATATAAAATTAGAATTGTAAAACATCTTACATTTTCTCCCCTTACATCTTACATGAGGACAAAACAAATAGTTAACATTGTACTATGCCATAAAAAAACAAAAAACAATAACTATATTATGTGCCATGTGTTAGACATTATGCTGAGTGCTTCATATTTAATATTATAGACTTAAACAAAAATGCAAGATAGCTATTATCCCCATTTTAGAGATGAGAGAATTTAGACTCACAGTTATATGAGTTATTTGTTCGAAGACATACATCTAGCAAGAAGCAAAGCAGCAACACAAACTCATGGGTAGTTAGTTACCTTCTTTCCAAGACAAGTTGCTCTATAAAACACAATGCTAAAGAAAACTGAAGAGGAAGAGAAGGATGATGATGATGATGATTTGTTAACCTTTATTTCTTCTATGAAAATTATGTGAAAACCATAATCATTACATATCAGTAAAGCATAAGGAGAATTCTGCATAATTCATTCTTTATATTAAATTTATAAACATCAATATCATTTGCTAACTATAAAGTTAAGATGCTGTAATCTTATAAAATGTTCACTAGTGACAAGATGGCGATAGCTTAATTTGGATTATTATAAATTGCATAATGTGTAATTCCTACAATTGTGAATAACAGCCATATTGTTTTTTTTTTTTTTTTTTTAAAGATTTTATTTATTTATTTGACAGAGAGAGACACAGCGAGAGAGGGAACACAAGCAGGGGGAGTGGGAGAGGGAGAAGCAGGCTTCCCGCCGAGCAGGGAGCCCGATGTGGGACTCGATCCCAGGACCCTGGGATCATGACCTGAGCCGAAGGCAGACGCTTAACGACTGAGCCACCCAGGCGCCCAACAGCCATATTGTTTAATAGACACTTTTCAGAATAGCATTATATTTGCTTTTAACAAAAATGATTTAATTGTTACAATCTCTGTGTATATTTATATAGCTTTTCTTACTAAACAGTAGTGAATTTTTATAGAAATATAAATAGATGATAGACAGGTAAATAACTTTCTCTACTGGTAGTTGGTCAATACCTCTGCTCAATTCCCTGTGATTCTCTGTATAGTTTTAGTTGTTGGAAATCTCTGCTATTTTAAAAGATTTGTTTTATTATCTTTCACTTGGTTTCTATGTTACTTTTACCTACTTATTATTCATTAAGTAAACAAACAGCTATTAAGTATCTTTTATTCCAGAGAAATTCTGGGAAAATACAGAATACTTTTTACTCATGACAGGCCTTAATACTTTAAAGATGGCAAACACATATATTCTCAAACAAATTTCTTTTTAAAGCAAAAAAAAAAAAACAACTTTCTCATTCTTTGAGCTTTTCCTTACATAAGTCTGTCTTCAGTCAGCTCATGATCCTACTTATCTGTTTCTTTATTCTTGTTTATTAAAGTCTCTTTTAAAAAGTACCCATCACATGTTAATTTGTATAGACTTCCACTAAGTCAGGAAAATTAATTCCTTTTCAAAAGACTTTCTTTTTGTTTTTTGTTTTGTTTTGTTTTCATTATTTTTGAGGGGAGATTTTATTAGAGAATCACATTTTGAAAATAAGACTTTCAAGTCAGTCTACCTAGGTTCAATGTCTGTCATTTAGTAGTTCTGTGACCTTGGAGAGATTACTTTACTGCTGAGCAATTATTTGGAGAATGGAACTCAGAAAGATGAAGAGAGAGGCAAAGAAATCAGTTATAATATTATGGCAAGAATCCAAGGAGATAAGATGGGTGCCTTAATGAATGTAATGCTTTATTAAGCAAATACTAATAGCCACATTTTCTGCTAGGTGACAATGACATAAAATTAGATAAGTCATGGTCCCTGCATGCATGTAATTCAGTCAATGATAAAAGAAAGATACATAAAAAAAAACTACCCATAAGCCAAGTTATTAATTGCCATAATATGGGTGTGAGTAAAGTCCAAGAGAACACAAAATTGATTCCATTATTCCATATGTGTCTTGACCAACACAGTCCAATGGGGATATTATTTTCCATTATCTAGGCAATTAACTTCTATTATGCGTCTTAAGATTGTATTACCTTTGTTAACTACACCTCACTGATGGCTCAAATTAAGCAAGAAGAAAGGAGTTGGTTGATTTGTGCCCTTTACATTTTTATTATTTAAGTCAGTAATGACATTGGTTGGTTTTTATCTTTATTTAATGCTTTTGATGACTTTAGTTTTTCAGTGAGTATTTATCCTAACTGTACATTAAATTTTACAATATATTGCATAATTTAGTAAGCTTTGGGATAGGTAAAAAATGTGTTCTGATAATTTTTTACTTTCAACATCACTTACTGTGCTTTAATAAAAATATTGCATTTGTACTTTCTTAATGACCTTTTCTAATACATAGGGTTAATTTAATTCTTAGATAAAATTTAAGAAAACATTCATGTTAATTCAGTATTCCTGAAAAATTCTGAGAAGACTTGGACCTTAAAATTAGCCTGGTAAAACTGTGGATGTTTTCAATAAAAGGTGAAAGAAGAACCAAGGTTTGAAGTCAAACAAATATTAATTTGAGTCTCAGTTCTGACACTCATTATACTTTGATATGGAAAAGTTACTTTTTAGGATCTCTTCATGCATAAAATGGGGTAATGCTTATTTCTTCAAGTTATTTTGAAGATTAAATTGCAATAATTAAAAAAAAATCTTAGTTTCTAGTTTTTGATAAATGATAACTAAATGGTTTTAATAAAATATTTTTATTTGAACAGTGTTACTGCTACTATTATTAGCTTTAAAGTTATATGGTTTCTGTATTATAGAACTTAAATTTTAAAATATAAAGTAGAGGGCATTAGTCATATATCATTAGTCATTAGTCATATATCATTAATGTATAGCATTTTTAGTTTTTTTCCTACTGAAAATTGTAAAGGGTTTTCTCATTTTCAGAAACAAATGTTGATTGGCAAATTTATCTATAGAAAGAACAAATAAACATACTGTAAGTTTAATGTAAATTATTTTTGAAATTTTAGGTACAAAGTGTGAAAATATGAAGCAATTCTATGGGAAAAAAAGCATATATATAAAATCAAGATAAGTTGTTTACCTGTTGGGAGTTTTAATTTCTTTATCTGTTAATTGGATAATACCAACTTAATTGATCAAATTAAATTTATCATGTAAAAGCTCTACAAATGTTACTTTATATCTGAAGCCTTACTACAGGGAAATCTGGAAAAAAAAAAAAACAACTCTTGTTGTCATTTAGTCCTTAATAATTCCATAATTTTTAATTTAATGATCATATATTAAAGACTCATAAGTTCCAGCATTTGCAGGGCACACTTATTGTTTTATTTACCTCTCAAATAGCTTCTAGAAACTTTATTTTTCATCCCAATCATTCCAAAATTATCCATATATCCACTACACACGTGGTTATAAAGACAGCTGCCATGTTGAAACAATGTGACCTCCAGTCCCAGTTGACTGATCAAGGTCAGGATTTTTGATGCAAATTGGTCTATGAAAGTATTATCCATGGTAGGTGTGGATCTGGTATTTGGGAGCTGAATCATGTTAATGATAATATTCCCAAAAGAGAATCCAATGCCTACTTCTTAATTTGTTATACTCTCCCTTGTATGCCAATAGATAACTCAGCAGTATTTTAATAATTTTTCATACTCTCACTCCATCCCACTTTCTCTTGTTCTTCTCTCTCTCTCTCTCTTTTTTTTTTTTAGGCAAACTAGAGAAAGCTTCTTCCATTTGAAAACAAATAATCATTGAAGCGAATATATTAGGAAACAAGCAGATTATCTTCTTTGGCTCCCCAATCCATGGGTAAGAGTATTATATGCATATATTAGAAGGTATCCCCATTAAAGTCTATAACACAAGCTACAAAACCTAAGCCACCATCAAAGGCACAACTTGATAGGCATGGTGATTCCAACCAACATCCCTAAGCAATCTTTAATAGTGCCAAAAGATTTATGGGTGTTGAAGACTGATGGGGGATTGATCACCCTAACCTTAATCAGATATTAAGTCCAATACTAGCTAACATTTCAGGTGTGTGTTCCAAACCCTAGTAGAACAATGTGCTCCATTCTTTTGGTATACGGATATATTAATCTGCCAATGCATATTTCTCAGTCAGTGCATTACACTACCAAAAATAACTTGCCTTCACCCACAACTTTTCAGTCCCAGGGATTTCTATTCTGAAGTTTCTGACACTATGACTCTGTTACTATCTTCTCATGGATTAACCAGTAGTTGCTATTGTGTGGGTACACACATCCATGCAAGCACGTCAGGATGAACATGTTCTTGCTTCAGTATCTCTTCTGAAAATTTGTTTTTAATAATTCAAAACAATTCAGAGTGATTGTGATATTTCTAAAACTTTCCACAATGATTGTAAAAAACCAGGAGATACTCCGTATGTACCACAATTATTGGTCATGAATAAGTAGTCAAATCTCTGGCAGAATATTTTTGATAAATTTGTAAGGCTTAATACATTATTTTAACTTTCATTTATTGAGCTTTTGATATGTGAGAAGCATAATCTGAGGTAATTAACATATATTATTTCATTCAGTCATAATAATTTTGTGATGGAAATATTATTCTTCCCATTTTACATTCATGGACAGTGAAGAATAGAGAAACTACATAAATTTCCACTGTTTCTCATATCTATTCAGTGGTTGAATATAGATTCAAATCTGTATTTTACAAAATCTACACCATGTAATAATTAGAACTTCTTTCAGGAAAAAATAACATATACTTCAAATAAAGCAGCTCAAAAAACAGGATTTTTTTTTTTTTTTAAACAAAAATAAGCTTGGAGTTAGAGCATGAGAGCACAGCTCTAAGGTCAGACTTCTTGGGTTCATTTCCCATCTCCATCACAAAATTGCTCTAGGACCTTGGGCAACTTAATTTTTTTCGTTTTATTTTCCTCCTCTCAATGATAGATACAATAACAGTACCTAAATTACAGGATTTTTTGTGAAAAACTAGAATGCAATTTAACTATTGTGGACACTCCACAAGAATAGGATGGACCCCCTCACCCAAAATTGTTTCTGATACTGAGACTGATGTTACCATACACACAAAAGAGTATACATATGGTTATCTTCATATAATGATACTTCCCAGGAGAGCAGGTAAGTCTCCAAAGGAGATCCAAAAAGGGTTTGAGAGAACAGGAAAAGGAGTTGGCTTGGATTTCATTGTAATTAAGGGGTGGCACTGGGGAAAGAGTTCCTATGCACAAACAGGCAGCGGCATGCATGGTTTGAATTTCCTGTTAGCCCCAAAGGAAAGAACACCTATCATTTTTACCAACTTTCCCAAGATGTGAGACAGAAGGAGCAGAGGCCGCTGGCAGAGCTCGCATGCTGTCACCAAATATCACAAATGAAATCAGGTGCTTTATTGCAATATATCCCTCAAGTTTGAAGACTGAAATGTGCTGTGTTTTATTTAATCAAATTTAAATTCATTTAAGTAAGCCATTATGCCACTCTTTGAGGTAAGTAGCTTGAGTCTACTAAAACAGGTGAAAATTCTCTTGATTGTCCTATTTAAAGACCTGCATTGTAGATAAGGAATATCTTGATTAGCTTTGTGTTGTCTCTTTAGTATGTGTGGAGGCATATAATTTATATTGCAGGTAATTATGAGGTAAGAGATTTCCAAAAGTTCTTTATCTCAAAGGGGCAAACTTGGATAAATAATCCTTGCCACTATTGGCCAGATCAGATAGTTAGACCATTGGCAATATCCCAAGAATCTAAAAATGTGCAGATGGGGCTTGTTGGCCTGGGTATCGACTGTTAAAATAACTATCTAAGGTTGGGCCAATTTTGTTTACTCTTCAGTGCTGTCACTAATCAGAGACATCCTAGGTAAAGGATGAGAAGCAGCAACTCTCCAGCAAGCTCCACCACATGCAATGTTGTAACTACTGCCTGTAAAGCATAGTAACTCTTTTGCTACCCACTCAGTTGATCCCAAGAAGATTCTCATGTAGTCAAGGGGCTCAAGAAAGGGGTGATCTCCTCCAGCACTATGGCATCTGGCAAGGGACTGAGGACAAAGGAGGTCAACCCCTCTTGTGGATGAGATTTACCAAAGGGTCTGGGTTTAGCTCTATTATTATAGGTACCATTTCTATTTTAGGAAGGAAGGCTTAGTGGTTGTGACAAGCTTGAGGATGCTGCTTCTATAATCCAAGGCATAATGGGAAATTGTGTACCAAGGGTCCAGGGTCCAGTGTGCAGTAAGCAGTCAGTACAATGGCATATAGAGTGGTGCTGAGAAAGACAGTTTCTTCTGCCAGAAGTACAGGGGCATTCATCACCATCATGGGTAGCTGAGAGACTCCAGGAAGAATGACAGAAGTTTGCTAAAGTCTATTATGAAGGAGTCTCTCAGGGCATTCATGGCAGTGTTTCTGTATTGCAGTTTGGGCAGATTCTAGAGACTTTTGTCGTAGGGAATCTCATTCAATGATGGATAATTTGCAAGTAACACAAAAACAGGCTTAAGTAAAATTTGCAAACAAAAATATGTTGTCTTCAGAACCCAGAAAGTCCTACAACTGGTCTTGCTTTAATGTGAGTAATGTTGCTTTAATGTTTAATGGGTACTGAGAAGGTCAATAGCTATGCCTTTATGGTGTTGAGGACACGTTGTGCCTTGGTTGAATAAATAATTTTCAGGAATTTAACCGAGGTTATGTGGTCTTTTCCTATGTGTACTATGTGTGGGACAACAGCCTACTCCTTTATATGAACTCCTTTGTGATTATCTGTATGTTCTTAATGAGTGTGTCAAATGAATCTCCTTGGAGGACGGATCATCAATGTAATATAATACCTTTGTTGTAAGGGAAAATTAAATGTAATTAAGATTACATGCATGTGATGGCAGGGCTGTTGAGAGAACTCAGCAGGGTAAAAGTGTGTTGTGCCTTTCAGAAGGTAAAGGCAAACTGCAGCTGAGAGGCCATTGGAAGAGGTATTGAACAGAACATATTAGTCAAATTTATGACTGTAGAGTATTTATCATCTGTTGATTGATGAAAATCAGTAATTTCAATAATATTGGGTATGGGGCCTTAATGGTTAAGGTCACAGCATTGAGTAATTGGTAATGTACCATGAGGTGCCATTCTTTCCAAAT
Organism: Phoca vitulina; assembly: GCF_004348235.1. NCBI lineage: Eukaryota > Metazoa > Chordata > Mammalia > Carnivora > Phocidae > Phoca > Phoca vitulina. Next base: position 21,861,434 of record NW_022589706.1, read on the forward strand.
TTAAGAACAAGCTAAATTTGATTGTTAAATGAAGAAGCAGTGCACATAATTACCTCTTCTTTAAATAGGTCTTATATAATGGATTTCAAATCTTAAGGATACTTAAGATTTTCTATTGAGCTATATTAACTATCCTAATCAAGGATGGAGAATCATTGACGCCCTTTGTTGTCAAACTAGTTTTAAGAGCCAGAGACACAATTTTAATTTATTATTCATTGGGTTGCTGGGATGTTACAAAATGCTTTTGCTGATGCTGCTTTTACCTCTGTCACAGAAAAAGGTCCTGATCTTTAGAGTTTTGGAGAAAAATACCCAATTCACTCCCAATGCACAAGCGAATGGTTTATCAAACCCATTGATGCCTACCATTGGATATTTTAGGGCAATAGCTGTTACGGCTATGGAGAATTTAAGGCAGGGCGATAGTTCTCACGGTTAAGGTAAAGCATACCTAATTTTGTACTATATTTGATGTTTGCTAACCCTCCCAAAAGCACAGAGATACCTCATTTAAATGGAATCCCCAAGTTTAACTCTAATTTGAGATCTTGTATGCACTAAGTCCATGAAGGTTTTTTTAATTGGTGTTTTTTCAGTAGATGTTAATTTAGAACCTATCATCTACTAGCACAAAAGCCAATCATCCCCTTTTTACCTTGTAACAAAATTCTTTTTGCAAATATTTGGATTACCAAATTGTGGAATTTTGGGTTCCCCATTTAGTCCAAATTGTGGACCTCTATTTCAGGTTTTGTTTCCTTCCTCGTATACAAGTGATTTTGTTTGTTTTGGTGATTTTTGGGTATAGCTCAAGGGGTTTCTTTTTACCTCACTCATATTTATAGTTTTTTTCCTCTAGAGCATCTCAAATCAGTATCGTTCGGACCTGGGGCCTCCTCCATGAAAATGGTTGATTTATAGGGTTTAAGTACCTCAGGCTTAAGTTGGGTTTGAATGACCCATGTGCACTGGGAGTGCATTGGCATTTTTCCCTAAAACTTTAAGGACCAGGGTCTCTTTCATGATTAAAGTATAAGCAGCAGCAGCAAAGGCATTTTGTAGGATCCCAGTGAGTCACCTGTTTTTATTGACCCTCCAATGGGTCCTTATATCGTACAGGGCATTAGGCTTTCTCCTGAGAATACTATAGATTGGGGCTAACACCTGGTTGAGATACAGAACCCATTCAAGGTCACAGGGTGAGACTTGTTCCCCTGAGCCTGGCATCCATCATGGCTTTTGCTGGAATCAAGTCATTCAATCTGAGATACACAAATATTTTCAGGCATTAGCACATGACCCAAAGCCATTTTGAAGAGAGTTACAAACTGACACCCCATGCCTAAGCATCAGTTATTGGAACTGCTGACTTAACTTCATTAAATCTGTAACAGAACTAGTAGAATTTAACAAATGCAGCACAAAGCAGCAGAGCAAGATTTCCAACAGACAGCAGCTCAAAGCTCAAGTTTGGCAGCAGGCAGAACCTAGTTCAAAGAACATGCTAGCCAGCAGGCAGCAAAAAAAATTAGGGAGCCAAACCAAAAGAAGAAAGACCCCCGGTGGTTGTGATCATCACCTAGATATCTTGCTTACAGTGTTAATGGTTGAGGTTAGCTCGTAGAAGTGAAATGGACATCCCATTGAAACTTTGGATTGGACATTGAAACAGAGGACACCACACACATTCCAGGAGGGTATAAAAAGACGTTATGAAGCTTTCTGGGGATAGCAAGGCAGACTCCCAAGCAGGTTGGAAAATGACTTTAGTGAATGGGGTTAAGACACCGAATAGGCTTTACTTGTGGATGGACAGTGGCGCTGGGGGAAATTTTCTGGGCATGAGTGGGCTGTGGCTCATGTGGTTTGAAATACCTCTGCCAAAATGCAGAGTCCTTGGGATTTCTTATCAACTTTCTCACATGTGGGCTGAAGAGGAAGAGAGAATAAAGGGACTTGAAAGCTTTCAGTAGTCAAATATTAAAATCAGAGTCAGACTCTTTATTACATAGACGTATTATTTTTTCAACAAACGTTAAGTGTCTTTATTAACCTCTGAGTATTAGACTCCTCGTCACATTTGTGGCTCTGTAACTACAAGGTAGCTATTGCACTTGTGGGCATCACACAAACATTCCTAGCAGGAAGAAGGGAAAAGATCTAAGTTGGCAGATTGCATCTACCTCTTTTATAAGGTAAGAAAAAACTTTTCCAAGAACTCTTACTGAAGCTCTCTTCTTAAATATCATTGAATAAAACTCAGTCACATAGCTATTCCTACTTCAGAGAAGACTGAGAAAGCCAGCATTTCTGACTTAGAGCACGAGAAACCCTCTTAGTAATAGTTATTGGTAGGTAGTTAGCTGACTCTGGCAGTAAAGTTCTTTTTTATTTCTTTCTGCAAAGAGGTTTACACAATAGTCACCAACGGTTGTAGATGCTGTGAATCATTTTATTGCAGCCTACACCCTGTTTCTTGCTGTTAAAAGTTGACAACATCCATCACATATCAATAGCTAAGGAATTTGCAGTTATCCATACTTTATCAATATTGTGCCATATTTTGGGGTTCCTGGGTGGCTCAGTCGTTAAGCATCTGCTTTCGGCTCAGGTCATGATCCCAGGGTCCTGGGATCGAGCCCCGCATTGGGCTCCCTGCTCTGCGGGAAGCCTGCTTCTCCCTCCCCCACTCCCCCTGCTTGTGTTCCCTCTCTCGCTGTGTCTCTCTCTGTCAAATAAATAAATAAAGTCTTTTAAAAAAATATTGTGTCATATTTTATGCATGTGGAAAAGGGGGAGAGACCAGGAAAGGGAGCACTTATTACACTGGAAACTTACTAAAATTTATTATCTTTCTGTTTGAATGGCTGATAGATGAACATGCATTTTTTTTTTTTAAGACTTTATTTATTTGACAGAGAGAGACACAGCAAGAGAGGGAACACAAGCAGGGGGAGTGGGAGAGGGAGAAGCAGGCTTCCCGCCAAGCAGGGAGCTCGATGCGGGACTCGATCCCAGGACCGTGGGATCATGACCTGAGCCGAAGGCAGACGCTTAACGACTGAGCCACCCAGGCGCCCCGAACATGCAGTTTTTAAGAGATCATTTCATGGTCACCTATGTAGCTGATCTTTTAAAAAAATAAAGAAATGGAAAGGCTTGACCCTGAATATTAAGCATTACTCTATTTCTGAGTCTATATCAGGCATAAATTATATTTCCCACCCATTCCTAAATGTCAAATATTCAATCATAGAAAATTTTTAAAAAGTATATTTCTATCCAGTCACATAAGCAAATAAGGAGAAGAGGGAAGAGCACTGTGTATTTTAAAGAACCAGAATGAAAGCTGTTCACATTTGGATATCACAATTGTATATCTCAGTGCCTTTCCTTTCATACTTAAGAAACATAATGCCCCTGAAAAGGAAAAGAAGAAATTTAAGCCATTAAACACATGTTCTTTTCTCTGTGCCTCTGCATTGATTAATGCCCTGAGCTCACACATCTGTAAAGTTACACTGATGTCCTCTTTAGACCATGCCCCAAATGAATTTACTCAGAAAGGGAGAGAAAGGCTCATCAAGTCAGGAGTAAATGAGATATCTCATTTGCATTGAAATATAGAGAAGACCAAAGAAAAGGGCTGCTTCTTCTTTGCCAAGTGTATTTCTTCCTTCATAATGTACTGATGTTATAATGGAGCTGGACATGCCACAGTCATTTGCGTTTAGCCTTGCTTTCTAGAATGTCTTCCTAAGCCTCTTATTTCAAAAATAAATGAAACACTGAATTCTTACCCACTCAGGAGACTATTAGAACCCCATGCCATTTTTCTTTTGTATGCTGAGAAAAAGATCTTATTTCCCACTTTGGATTATTTTATCCTGTGATACTATCCACATGCTTGAAAACAACCTTATAAATAAAATACCCCAAATTTACTACATGATAAAAATATTTTATCACCCATTCTCCTAACAGGAAGTACAGTGATAGTCAAATACATTAAATCAGATACTCTTTACTACTTGGCTCAAAGCATTATTTAACATAAGCTAGTGATTATTTGATCAATTTTAGAAAATTAGTCTTGTTTTCTGACTGTATGAAATAATCTGATTCATTTTAAAATTGTTCAGGTGAACCACACTCATAGAAACATTACAATAAAAGATATTTTGTCCTCATGTTCCCATCACATTCTCACTTAAAAAACAGACAAAGCAAGCAAACAAAAAACTTTATGCATTTCCATGCTCAAGTAGAATAATAATAGTAATAGTAGTTTTTCACTTAATGAGTAAATATATGAAATTAACAATTTTCTCCGGTGGCCGGACTTTTTAAAAATGTCACTGAAGTGGATGAATATTTCCAGAATCAGAAGAGAGCATTCTTTAACCTGGGATACCACAAACAAGACATGATAGGGAATGCACAACATTACATCTGAAAAGCAAAGCAGTGTCCTTTCTCACCTGGTTCTCTTGCACTGCTGGATTCACTCCTGCTTGCTGCGATGGTAGTGGGCTAATTCCCATCCTGCTGTTTCTAGGTCAGACTAGTCTGCCCTTGCCTAGATTCTACACACACAGACATTTCACCAGTTAATTACTTCTCCTCCGGAGTATTGTTCAAGCACCTGCACCATTGCATGTCACACCGGTAGGTTATTATGATAAAGGAAGTACTAATTTAATTTATTATTGGAGAATATAGACTATAGACTTAAATATAAGACTTGTCATAAAGAAAGCTCTGGTAAGAAAATAATTCAGATCATAAGCTTTTAGTTCAGGTCATCCCATAAACAGCATTAAGTACATGGGACTATTTGACCCCAGAGTACAAAACAACAACAACTTGTTAATATTACAAAATATTTAAAATTAGAGGACAATTCATTTCCAACATTAACATTTTTATTTTTATTATTTTTTATTTTTTTATTTTTATTTTTATTTTATTTTTTTTTTAAAGATTTTATTTATTTTTATTTGAAAGAGAGAGAATGAGAGAGAGCAAGTACATGAGGGGGGGAGGGTCAGAGGGAGAAGCAGACTCCCTGCCGAGCAGGGAGCCCGATGCGGGACTCGATCCAAGGACTCCAGGATCATGACCTGAGCCGAAGGCAGTCGCTTAACCAACTGAGCCACCCAGGCGCCCTCAACATTAACATTTTTAAACTTCTTACTACTTGTGAAAATTTTTTGAGTGGTTCATTTATATACTTCAAAATGAATTTTATTTTACTCTTTTACTTAGCCTGATTCATTCATGTACACATTTCTGATCTTTAAAGAAAACTCTGCTTCTTTGCATAAGCAGACTTTGAGAAAAAATGATCTAAACTCGCTACCTCCACTTCTTTCACTTTTATTCAGTCCTCACCGTGGAACTGCATCTCTTAGTATCATTGGCCTCATCTCTAAAATGAGTGGTTCAAATACCTCGTGGCAGATCAACTTTCAGGTTAAAATCCCACATGTATGAAGTATTACAAAAGGACATTTTCTTATTTAGGGGATTAACAAATGCCATCTCTCTCTCTCTCTTTCTCTCTCTCATTTTTAAAGATTTTATTTATTTATTTATTTATTTGATTGGGAGAGAGAGAGAGTATGAGCAGGGGGAAGGACAGAGGGAGAGGGAATCTCAAGCAGACTGCACTGAGGGTGGAGCCTGACTTGGGGCTCAATCTCACGACCCTGAGATCATGACCTGAGCGGAAATCAAGAGTCGGACGCTCAACTGACTGAGCCACCCAGGTGGCCCAACAAATGTCATCTCTTACTTCTTACTATTTCAAGTCAGGAAAAAAAATAGACAAATTAGTATTTTACAAACAATGTATTAACTTTACTATTGATACACTGTTTAGTGAAGGTAGCTTTAACTCTCTGGCCAAAATAACCACCTAACTTTCTGACACTGAGTTAAAGAGGCTTACCCAATCTTAAGAAAAGAGGTCTCTGCTCTGTGGGGCTGACCCTGCTTTCCTAAAAAGGAAACAATAATGAGCAGACCGTGAAGAACACTTTCTACAGGTAGGAAGAGGGACAGGAAAAGGCTGAACTTAATCTCCTCCCTCAAACTCACTGTATTAGTTTTCCATCACCACTAGAAAATATTACCACAAACTTAGTGGCATAAAGCAACACAAATTTATCATCTTACCAATCAGTATTTCAGGCATCTTACGCAGCTCTTACTGGGCTAAAGATCAAGCTATTGGCAGCACTGCATTCCCTTCTGAAGGCTCTAGGGAAAATCGACAACTTTGCCTTTTCCAGCTACTAGGAGCCACCTGCATTCACAGTCTCTTGCCCCCCTTCCCTCTCTCCAAAGGCAGGTTGTTGAGTCTTTCTCGGGTTAAATTATCTCTGACCATCTCTTTTGGTCTTCCTCTTTCATTTTCAAGGATTCGTTTGGCCCACCCAAATAACCTGGGATAATCTCCCTATCTTAAGGTTAGCTTATTAGCAAATGTGATTCCACTTGCTGCCTTAATTCTCCTTGCTGTGTAAGGTATCATATTCACAGATTCCAGGGATCAAAATGTGGGTGTATTTGAGCTATCATTATTCTACCTACTATAGTCAAACTTGATCTTCATGCCTTCCACCTAAGTGAGGGGTTAGCAGAAACCTAAAGGAGTCATTCCAGACATCTCCATACAGAAAGCTTGATGGTGGTGAATAAGTATTCTTCCCACAGTTAGTTTAATTGCAAAAAATGTCCAATTCTTTCTTCTCTGAATCCACTCCCATTGCACTGTGTCTTTACAGCTCCAGTTACCAAAAGGTAGAATCCATTTCTCCACCCTATGAATCCTGGTAGGCCTAGTGACTTGCTTTGATAACAGCATGCAACAAATGTGACAGTATTAGCATCTGAGTCTACGCCTCAAGAGGACTTAGGTTTCACACAGTCTCCTTCTTGCTTCTCTGCCTCTGCCATGAGAATGTGTCCAGGCTAACCTACTCAATGATAGGAGACACATGGCCCATCATATGCCTTCTTTCAGTCAAACTGAGAGCAAGACACCTACCAGATAAACATACTTAAGGCCACAGAACCACCCAGTCAAGTCTACTTAAATTTGCCAAATCCAAAACCAGTAAGTCGAATTTAAATTCATTAAATTTTGTGGTCGGTAATGCAGGACTGTCATGGCAATAGATTACTGGTACACATCAAATAAATAATAGTGTCCACCTGAAATGAAGTTGAAGAAAAATTTTAGCCAGACATATCATCTCACCTAGAAAGAGACTCTGTTGCTTATTTACAGTCCACGTTTCCAATTATCAAATGGGTTTCATTCATCTAACCTTGTCTCTTTGTTCTTCCTGTCCCTGTTATACTGAAGGTTGAAATGAAATTCAGCCCCTTACTGAGGGTTCCACAAATGTTGACCAACTCTGGTCAGGATTTTATGTTACTAAATCCTCAATAACAAGTACTAAGTTAAATATAGTCACTCTGTTTTACTATAATTTAGTAATTATATTTGTTTCAACTTCACCATCCTTATTAAAATGTAATGTTAGCAGACATAAAAAATTAAAAAAATAAATGTAATATAAAGAGACTTTAATGTGTGAAACTCAAGTAATGCATAATATCATATGAATCCATATGCATATTGCTGAACATATTTGAATGTTCGATAGACTAGGATAATGTATTACATATTAATACAAATTATTAAAGTAAGAATTATTCCCTTCACTATACAAATAATTTCAGAAAAATAATGTTTTACTTAATGCATAACTGTTAAGAATATTTGGAGAGGGGCGCCTGGGTGGCTCAGTTGGTTAAGCCACTGCCTTCGGCTCAGGTCATGATCCTGGAGTCCCTGGATCGAGTCCCGCATCGGGCTCCCTGCTCGGCAGGGAGTCTGCTTCTCCCTCTGACCCTCCCCCCCCTCATGTACTCGCTCTCTCTCATTCTCTCTCTCTCAAATAAATAAATAAAATCTTTAAAAAAAAAAAAAAGAATATTTGGAGAGTAGAGAAAGGCAGAACTGTATATCCATTAGACCTCCTCTACCAATTAAAAATAGAGATATAATTAGGGCAGGAGTTCACTTGTAGGTACAGTTTATGACACATAGTATTATGATAAAGAGTACATTAAATTATGAAGAGAAACATTAGCTAAAATAAGTAATGTGAATTAGTAACAGTGAATATAATAACAAGGCTACTTGGTACTCCATAAAAATCATAGCCTTTTTACCTTTGAACTTCATGGGGTTTGCTGCAATATTTGACCTTTTTTATATCAATTTCTTTCTTAACCTAAAAATAACCAATACAGGGTGCCGGGTGATGCAGTCAGTTAAGCGTCTGAATCTTGGTTGAGGCTCAGGTCATGATCTCAGGGTTGGAAAATGAGCCTCGCATAGGGCTCTGCCCTCAGTGTGGAGTCTGCTGGAGAATCTCTCCCTTTCTCTCTTCCACCCCTTCTGTCCCTCTGCCCCTCTCCCTGCTTGTGCTCAGGCTCTCTCTCTATCTCTCTGTAAAGTAAATAAATAAAATCTTTAAAAAATATGTAATTTCAAATAAAAAATTTACCACATTTTTTGTATTTATTCATTTCCAAAATTGTTCTATTTCAATGATGGTTATTTGGAAAAATTCTAATGTAACTAACTTTTATGCATAAAACTAGACTAAATGGTATATGGAAGCAATGGAAAGAGATCACTAAGAAAAAGTAAAGAAACTAAAATAGTGGAAAATATCACATATTCTGGAGCCAAACTGGCTAGGACTTGACTCATGGCTCCACCACTCACCATTTGTATTCCCTGGATAAGTTATCCAACATCTATGTGCCTCAGTTTCCTTGTCTATGAAATAATGATAACAGCATATAATTAATGATAATATATCTCTCATGGAGTTATTAGGAATATTTAATGAGTTAATAGTTAATTACTCAGAGCAATGACAAGCACCAACAAATTTCATGTAAGTGTTAAAGTAGTCTCTTTCTCTCAAAGTGTCCAAAATTAAGGTGAAGAATTACAACAACATCAAAAGTAAAGTGACCATTTCCTTTTCCTTTTGATGGGGAAATACATAAGGTAATAAATATGCAAATACAGAGGAAGGTGTACAGTTAATAAAATTTTAAAAATTTAGTGAATAGATGGAGAGCAAATAAAATTGCCATCTTGTAGTCCACATGCCTCTACAACTATGTATGTTCCCCTCTTTTTCTCACCATACTGTCTTCAATTAATAACCAATCCTACTTTGATTTGCCCTCACTTCAAAGAACCCACTGAACAAAGAACAAAGGGATGGGTGGGCAAAGGAGACTTTTCTAATATAAGCATCTCTTCACTCATTATTAAACAACTTTAAAAGATTCTTTCATGTTCCTTCTCCAAATTCCCTTTGGTTCTCTTGTCATCTCAGCTTTCTCAACCAATCAACTTAATACCAAGAACTATTCTAAGCCTTCTTCCCTCTTTCTTTTTCTCGCCTTCGGTCCCCTTTGTCGTCTCTGAAATTAAATCCCTACACTTGTTACCATCTATACTATACACACAAAGACAGGCCAAGCTGTTTTAGTAAACAAAACAATACACAAATAAATAGAAATCCTGATGAATACCATTTTTTTCTATCTCATTTCATCTGAGAATTAAATTAAGAACAGTTATATATTATTTCAATTTCAAATTATCAAAGAAAAATCATGCAGAACTGAAAAAATTAAGTTATTAAGTTGTGACTTAAAAGTGGATGCCATGAATATTCACATGCAAAGGAATGAAATTGGACCCTTATCTTACTCCACTCACAAAATTAAGTCTTAAATTTAAGACCTGAAAACATAAAACCCCTAGGAGAAAACACAGGGAAAATGCTCTTTGACATTGGTCTTAACAATATTTTGGATAGGACACCAAAAGCACAAACAACAAAAGCACAAAAGTAAAAATAAACAAGTGGGGTTACATCAAACTAAAAGACTTCCCCACAGCAAGAGAAACAATCAACAGAATGAAGAGGTAACCTACAGAATGGGAGAAATCATTAGCAAACCATATATCTGATAAGGGACTAATATCTAAAATATATAAGAAACTCATACAAGTCAATAACAATAAAATTCTAATTAAAAATGGGCAGAAGAACCAAATCAACATTTTTCCTGATTTCCTGATTATAAATTCCCAACAGGTACCTGAAAAAAGTGTTCATCATTAATCATCAGGGAAATGCAAATCAAAACACAGTGATATATCACCTCACTCCTATTAGAATGGCTATTATCCAAAAGATACAAAAGATAAGAGATAAATGTTGGTGAGGATGTGGAGAAAATAGAACCTCAGTGCCCTGTTGGTGGAAATGTAAACTGGCACAACCACTAGAAAAAAAAAAAAAAAAGAATAAAGTTTTCTCAAAAAATTAAAATTAGAGCTGCCATATAATGCAGCAATCCCACGGCTGGGTATGAATCTGACAGAAGGGAAATCACTATCTCAAAGATAAACCCCCCATGTCTGTTGCAACATTATTCACAATAAACAAGTTATGGAAACCACCTTAATGTCCATTAATGGATGAATGAATAAAGAAAATATGGTATATATACACAGTGGAATATCATTCAGTCTTAAAATGAGGAAATCCTAACATTTGCAACAATATGGATGAACCTAGGGGGCATTATGCTAAGTGAAATAAATCAGATAGGGAAAGGAAAATACTGTATGGCTTCATTTTTATGTGGGACATAGGGAGGTAAAAAGCCAAACATACAAAAACAGAGAACAGAATGTTGGTTTCTAGTGGCTGGGGGTTGAAAGAAATAGATGTTGGTCAAAGAGTACAAACTTCTAGTTATAAGATGAATAAGTTTTGGGAATCTAATAATCAGTGTGATGATTACAGCAAACAATACTGTACAATATGCCTCAAAGTTGCTAAAGGAATTGATCTTTAATGTACTCACCACACATACACACACACAAATTGTAATCATGGGAAGTGATGGATGTGTTAAATAACCTTATAGTAATCATTTTACAATAAATAAATGTATCAAATCATGACACTGTACACCTTAAACATACACAATGTTACATGTCAATTATATCTTAATAAATTTAGGAAGAAAGTGGATGCCCTGCAAGTTGGCAACCATTTAACTATGGAAATAAAAATATTATAATTAGAAAATTACTCTAGAGGTCTCTAATATATTTGACTCTATGGTCTTAAGTGTTGAGCCAGGGGTGCCCGGGTGGCTCAGTTGGTTAAGCATCTGCCTTTGGCTCAGGTCATGATCTCAGAGCCCTGGGATCCAGCCCCGTGTTGGGTTCCCTGCTCAGCGGGAAGTCTGCTGCTCCCTCTCCCTCTGTCTCTCCCCTCAAGCTTATGCTTTCTCTCTCACTCGATCTCTATCTCTCAAATAAATAAATAAAATATATTTTTAAAAAAAGTTTCAAGCCAATAAGACACATCCAAAGTTTCTTGCGCTGTCTTTTCTTAGTTCTTTGAATTTTTAACTTCTCTCTTACTACCCTTACATATAAAAATTGCCAACTACATACCAATTCAAGGTAAAGCAGGAAGGTAAAATCACAAAGGAGGAATAACAGCTTAAAAGGAAAGAGATTAAAGGAAGAATAAGGCAGTCTCAAAGAGTGCTAAGAGTAAAATTTAGACAATCTCTGAATTCCCAGAAAGCATTATTTTGAAGGAAAATTTAATAAGAATAATTTGCAAGAACTTTATTATGTTGTTTTAGACTATCTTTCTCCCTGGAACAGGAAAGTGAAATATTATACTTTTAGATACTTTTGCTCAGCTTTGATGGAAAGAAAATGCTTACATCACACTGGGTGGATTATTTTTATATTTATAAAAGTCCAAAGAAAATTCTGGAAGATATTTTAAAAATTCACACAATATTTTTGATATTTTAAAATAATCTTTATTTTTGGAACTTATGTTCATAGAATAGGCTCTAAATAACAATTCTATCTTGTGCCATAATTGCCTCATGTCTTGGCTATTTTTTTTTTTTTTAAAGATTTTATTTATTTATTTGATAGAGACACAGCGAGAGAGGGAACACAATCAGGGGGAGTGGGAGAGGGAGAAGCAGGCTTCCCGCTGAGCAGGGAGCCCGATGTGGGGCTCGATCCCAGGACCCTGGGACCATAACCTAAGCAGAAGGCAGACGCTTAACGACTGAGCCACCCAGGCGCCCCTCATGTCTTGGCTATTTATGTGTTTGCGAATCATTCATTGCAAGTAGTTATGCTGGGCTAATTACATCAACAGAATTAAAGATGTAAGAATTGTGGTCTAGTTAAATAAAGCAAACTAAAGTAAACCTTGCTCAAACTGCCCCTGGTTGGAATTACCAGTTGTTTTAAGGATTGAAAACAAACTTCTCTCAGGAGACTGGTAGCATAGGGGAAGGAAACTTAAGGTAACTTAATGAGGAAGAAGCTATCAGAAAAGAAGGCCAGGCACAAAAACAGTGAAAAATCTGTCCAAGAACAAAATCATTAGAGAGAGATAAGTAACTCAGGAAAGATTTTCTTTCCAAACAGGATTGTTTTTAAATCTAAAATTCTATTATTTTATCATTAGGATACTGAGTTACTAGGGTTAAACTTCTACTTCTGAAAAACATGGCTGTGAACCAGAGGTCAAGGTGAAGACAGGTAAATTGGCAGTGTCACAGTAGACTCAATAAATGGTCTGCCCATGTATTTCTGCTCTCTGTAGTTTAAGCTCAGACTAGGGGCTGACTCACAGCCAACTTGGAGGGTAGGAATAAATTGGAGAAGTAGATGGATTGATAAACATACAGACAGGTATGCATTGATCTAGAAACCTTTCCAAATAGAAGGAACTGGACCTAAGGAAGTTGTCAAGAAAACCAGTTCAAACGCCAAGAGAACTGACATTAATGATGTAGCACCAACTGATAGTCTAAGGACTGAAATAGCTCCAATATCCATGCTGAACTAATAATATAAATTAGCAGTGGGACTATTGATCGGTTTAAAAAACTGGCAGCAATAGGTCAGGCAAACATTTGATCATTAATAAAAGTTTCCTGAGCAGTATCATTCTTTAATCCAAAGGACATGGGTTCATAAAACCTTGTTAGTACTGGTTATTCTAGAGACCATAACACACATCTAACTACTATCAAGCATTTTCAGTACATGATGTCTTTGAACATGCATTGTCCTTGCTCACCACCTGTCACTTTTTCTGTGGTGATTACAACTTTATGAGGTTCCCCAAACAGCTCATAATTAATCCTTTTGTACCCCACATAGTTTTATTTATTTGAGAGAGAGAAAGATAGTGACAGAGATAGCAAGAAAGAACACAAGCAGGGATGACAGGGAGAAGCAGGCTCCCACTGAGCAAGGAACCTGATGTGGTGCTCGATCCCAGGACCCTGGGATCATGACCTGAGCTGAAGGCAGACGCTTAACCACCTGAGCCACCCAGGCATCCCTGAATTTTCTTAAATAGTTTCCTAGATTACCCTTTGGAAGCCTTCTCATGAGAGGTTTATGTCTCCCCATAAAGCACATCAATCTAATATAAAATCACGGATTGCAGAGAACATCTGGAGGAACTAGAGGAGTATGAGGATCCCAAGTTCACAGCCTCCCACAGATACAGCTAAAGAACACCCACATCAGTGTAAATAACCCAGAAAATGACCTGAAGACTCACATTTGAACATATTCTTCAGAGGTAAATGTAGAGAAGAGGCCACATGGAAGAGGCTACGAAGGATGGAAATATGGTGGGGACCCAAATGGACCTGCAGGACTGTCCATGGGAGGGAAGGACCCCACGGTCATGGAGACGGGAAAGAAGCAGACACTCACCCGAGGCAGCCCAGGCATGCGGAACCTGCATGGGGAAGACAAATCTCCATAACGTTTGGCTTTGACAATCAAGAGGAGCTGAATTTCATGACTTCATATAATCAGCAGGGCTTAACATTTGGAACTTTAAAAATCATTAGGTTTGGCTCTGGGAGAGCCAGGAGGAAGGAATCCCTGCCCCTAAGGAGACAGCACATGAAACAGCTTCACGGAGATGCAGTCGTTTGGAAAATGTGTGGGGCTATATTGGAGGGAGATTCATTTATTAATCTTAGAGCACATGCTGGAGGAGCAGAGATCATTGAGAGATTCCTTCAGGATAAAGGGAGCTGGCAGGCACCCTTTCCCTCCCTTGTGCCCCAGCCTGGACACAGGGACACCTGTGGGAACTAGCACAGCAATAAATACTCCCTATCTAAGTTGCTGACACCGAGTGCACCCCCCGCACATGCTTTTGCAGATCCGCGTACCTCCAACCTGGCCTGCCTTGGTCTTTGATGGCTGCAGGTCCCCTCTCGGAGCAGACCAGTGTGGACCTTACTGGCACCATGTGCCTCAACTCCCCCCTTCATTCTCCTGCAGACCCTCCCCCTCCAATACACACTCGGCTTAAACCCAGCAAACATGGTGCCTCCAACCTGGCTGTGTGCGAGGAGCACGGACAGGGGCCAGCCCCACCCCCATCACACCAACAAAAGCCTCTCGGGGCACAACACCAATGAAAGTGCCCTGCAGATCGGTGCTAATGCATCTCTGGCAAATGCCTGGTCTGACTCAACTCAAACCCGAGACGACCCCAGACTGGCCCACTAGCAACACAGGGATCAAACCCTGCCCACAACAGGCAAAGCGAGCCATTGCGGACAACTGGGCTGAAGGCAAAAGCAGCTCAGCCTCAAGAGTTCAGTGCCTGCAACCTACATAGGAGACACGCCGACACCAAGCATTTAAAGGGACTTGATACCTGTTCTTCTCAAACCTTTCCAAAAATTAGAAGAGGAAGGAAACTTCCAAATTAATTCTATGAGGCCAACATTACCTTGATATTGAAACCAGATAAAAACATTACAAAATAAAGAGAACTACAGGCCAATATCTCTGATTAACATAGATGCAAAAGTCCTCAACAAAATACTAGCAAACCAAATCCAACAATACATTAAAAAAAATCATTCACCACAATCAATTGGGATTTATTCCTGGGATGCAAGGGTGGTTCAATATTCACAAATCAATCAACATGATATATCACATCAGTAAGAGAAAAGATAAAAAACATATGATCATTTTGAAAGATGTGGAAAAAGCATTTGATGAAGTACAACATCCATTCATGACAAAAACCCTCAACAAAGTAGGTGTAGAGGGAACATATCTTAACATAATAAAGTCCATATATGAAAAACCCACAGCTAACATCATACTCAATTGTGAAAAAACTGAAAGCTTTTCAGGGGCACCTGGGTAGCTCAGATGGTTAAGCATCTGCCTTCAGCTCAGGTCATGATCCCAGGGTCCTGGGGTAGAGCCCCACGTGTAGCTCCCTGGCTCGGCGGGGAGCCTGCTTCTCCTTCTCCTTCTGCCTCTCCCCTGCTCAAGCTCTCTCTCTGTCTCTGTATCTCTCTGTCTCAAATGAATAAATAAAATCTTAAAAAAAAAAAAAAAAAAACTGAGAGCTTTTCCCATAAGATCAAGAACAAGAAAAGGATGTCCACTCTTACCACTTTTATTCAGAATAGTACTAGAAGTCCTAGCCACAGCAATCAGACAACAAAAAGAAACAAAATTGCATCCAAATGGGTAAGGAAGAAGTAAAACTTTTACTATTGGCAATAGACATGCTACTATACATAGAAAACACTAAGGATTTCACCAAAAAACTCCTAGAACTGATAAATGAATTCAGTATGTTTCCCGGATACAAAATCAGTATTCATTGCATTTCTAGACACTAATAATGAAATAGTAGAAAGAAAAATTAAGAAAACAATCCCATTTACAATTGCACCAAAAATAACAAAATACCTAGGAATAAACCTAACCAAGGAGGTGAAAGACCTGTACTCTGAGAAGTATAAAACGTTGATGAAAGAAATTGAAGATGACACAAATGGAAACATATTCTATGCTCATGGATTGGAAAAACAAATATTCTTAAAATGTCTGTACTACTCAAAGAAATCTACAGATTTAATGGAATTCCCTATAAAAATACTATCAGCTTTTTTCATAGAACTAGAACAGGCCATCTTAAAATTTGTATGGAACCACAAAAGACCCCAAAGAGCCAAAGCAATCTTGAAAATGAAAAGCAAACAAACTCACAATCCCAGATTTTAAGATATACTACAAAGCTATAATAATCAAAACAGTATGGTACTGGCACAAAAATAGACACATAGATCAATAGAACAGAATAAACAGAAAGAAACCTATGATTATATGGTCAGATAATCTTTGATTAAAGAGGCAAGAATATACAATGGGAAAAAGACAGTCTCTTCAACAAATGGTGTTGAGAAAACTGGATAGCAACATGCAAAAGAATAAAACTGGACAATATTCTTATACCATACACAAAAATAAACTAAATGGATTAAATACCTAAATATGAGACTGAGGACATAAAAATCCTAGAAGAGAGCACAGGCAGTAATTTCTCTGACACAGCCATAGCAAGAGTTTTCTAGATAGGTCTCCTGAGGTAAGGGAAACAGACGCAAAAATAAACTATTGGGATTACATCCAAATAAAAAGCTTCTTCACGGCAAAGGAAACAATCAGCAAAACTAAAAGACAACCTACTGATCTGATAAAGGGTTAATATACAAAATGTATAAAGAACTTACATAACTCAACCCAAAAAAAACCCCTAATCACCTGATAAAAAATAGCCAGAAGACATAAACAGACATTTCTCCAAGGAAGACATCCAGATGGCCAACAGACACATGAAAAAAAATGATCCACATCACTCATCATCAGGAAAATTGAAATCAAAACCACAATGAGATGTTGCCTCACACCTGTCAGAATGACTAAAATCAACAACACAAGAAACAAGTGTTGGTAAGGATATGAAGAACAAAGAATCTTCATGCACTGTTGGTGGGAATGTAAGCTGGTGTAGCCACTGTGGAAGACAATGTGGAGGTTCCTCAAAAAGTTAAAGAACTACCTATGATTCAGTAATTACACAGCTGGGTATTTACTCAAAAAATACAAAAACATGAATTCAAAGGATACATGCACCTCTATGTGTATAGCAGCATTATTTACAATAGCCAAACTACGGAATCAGCCCATCATCCATAGATGAATGGATAAAGAAAATGTGGTACTTATATACAATGGAATATTACTCAGCCATAAAAAGAATGAAATCTTGCCATTTGCCACAATATAGATAGAGCTAGAGAGTATAGTACTAAGTGAAATAAGCCAGTCAGAGAAAGACAAATACAATATAATTTCCTTCAAATGTGGAATTTAAGAAGAAAACAAACGAATAAAAAAAATAAGACGTAAACCAAGAAACAGATTCTTCGCTATAGAGAACAAACTGATAATTACCAGAGAGGAGGCAGTAGGGTGGATGGATGAAACAAGTGAAAGAGATTAAGAAGAGTACACTCATCATGATAAGCATTGATTAACGTATAGCACGGCTGAACCACTATATTGGTGGTTCAGGTTGTGCACCTGAAGCTAATAAAACACTGTATGTTAACTATACTAGAATTAAATTAAAAAAAATTAAGTTAATGGAAAACTAGCTTCCCAATGTAGGCAGGATTTCTCAGGAAATAAACAATAAAATAAACTTGTACCTAAAAATAAATCACTGATTGCAAAGGAAAATGCAGAGAACCTCGAAACTGTTTAATGGGTCTTTTGAAAATTACAGTTTATTTAACATTCAACAAGTACATATTGAAATTATCAGTCAGAAGTGGAGTTAAATGCTACAGACAAGAATGTGAGCAAGATAATCTCTATCCTTGAAAATTTTATCATGGAGGAATCGGTGTAAACAGGCAAATGTGGCTTATAAATGTGAAAGGATTAATCTAACAGTGTTTATCTCAACTGAGCAGGCTAAGGAGTGGGGCGTTTTAGAGATAGAAGTGCAGCCGTATCAGTACTTCTCGAGTCCAGAAATATAAACAGCTCTACATGTTTGGCTTGTGTATTCTAACGTCAATCTTTATATTTTCATATTTTCAGTTTTCAATTCTTTGTACACATAATCGCATTTATACACCACAAATGCGTTTTTAATCAGTAGGAATCTGTAGATAGTGGGAAATAAGCACTTGCTGATGGCCATAAAGTAAAATTTTTACCTATAAGAGAGAAACTTCTAACATTAAAATATTTTAGAGTTCATTCTAAATGGTCTTAGCAATATTACAGAGCTTTACACTGTTTTAGAAAGTGAGGAAATAATCACAAATGTTTCTGAGAAGGACTAGCTTTCAGAGGAGAATTGCCAGCCATTGCTTCGTTGATTTCAGTTGATTTCCTTTCAGAATGAGAAATTATAATGAATCACCACCAATCAGCAAACCTGATTATGGATGTCAGTTACACAGCCTAAAAAAAGCACCTGCTTCCTGGGCAAGTACTAGACAGCTGTGGGCAAGACTGAAACTAAGTAGTCCTGTGCCAGCAACAAAGAATTTGGAAATCTCTCATTCTGAAACCTCTCCATCTGTAACATATTTCTTAAATGGTACCTTAATTATGTCCCACATAACTGAAATCTAGGATTTAGGATATATATTACATGGATTTAGGATTCTATCTGTCTGCCCGTCTATCTACACTATATAAAATACCTTATCAGCTTTCTGTTGACAGGGCTCTCATTTTGTCCAAAGGTAATGATAAAGAGAAGGAACGAGTGATGTGCAAAAGCTGAATTACCCAATAGGCAGGATACACATGTGCAAGTATCAAAATACCTCAGAAAAATAAAAAGGGAAATGTAAAACCTAGAAATAAGCAAGCTAGATATTAATGTGTGTCTGTGTATGTTTTGGAGCCACTTCAAATTTTCTTTTATGATATAGTGTTATCTTCATTTTAAATTACTTGTAGGATATTTATAACTTTTTTCCAAGGCATAAAATTACTAACGTTCTTAATCAGCCCAGATGTTTCCACTGCCCTTCTCAAACATAATTGGTTCTCCTCTACTGGGCAGTGCCCTGTGCCAAACCACCTGAGATACAATTGCTGTGTTTGAGCTCACCCTGTATATAATTGTCTTTGGCTTCAGTGTAAATTTTTTATGAAATCTGTCTAGGTGGGAAAGGTTGACTTGTTCAACATAACAGAAATGGGCCAAAACATTTATCATAAGGGAAAAATAATTTTAACTATGTTTCTAGGGAGGAGGCAATGTAATAGAAACTGTAGGCATGATAATCTCCAGGTTAATACCTTTAATTAATGCTGTTACAGCAAAGGTTGAATTGTTTTGGATGGGTAATTGGGTGCCCTCTAAAAATCTCTCAATTCTAATATTTTGATTATAAATGTGACAGCTGGGATGAAATACAAACCTATTTTGAAAGTTTTAATTTGTTCAAATACTTTTGGTATAAAACATAGTATTTTATCTTTTTCCCCCAAAATACATATTCTCTTAAGGATGCTACTATTGACAAGTTTTGCATCGATGAGTGAGCATGACCTCAAAGATCAACGTAGGAACAGATCTTTTTGTGTTGTACACATGTAAAGATTTTACAGGAATCAAAACAAAGCCAGATGTTTCAGTGAGGATGCATGAACTATCTGCACAATCCAAATAAAGCAATTTATTTTTTGTCATAAGCAAAACTTCAGGTTAAAACCTACTCCCAGATCATTTCATGGCTTAAAAAACATGGTTTTTTTTTTTTTTTTTTTTTTTTTTTTTATTGTTTGTCGCCTTCTGAATGACCTTAATTATATTTTATCTCAGATCTTAATAGCAGACTCCAACATGAGGAAGGACACAAAAGTCATAACATTTATATATATTGCCCATCCCAACTCCATTTTTCATTAAAATGTGATGAAGGTGAAGGAGCTTAAGATAAATGGAAAGTGATAGCACTAGAGAACTAAGAAATGAAATGGAGAAGTAAAATGACTAGGTAACCAAGAAACAAATTGGTAATCTCCTACAACTACCACATTGACTTTCTTTGTCAACTAAACTTCTCATTTTACTACGCTCTTCATTCACGTCAAGATTTTTCTTAGAAAAACTAAACAAGAATTCCTGTATTTGGAAACCATGGTTATAAAATATTCAGTGATCTTAATGAAATCCAAGAACCATTAAATCAAATCTAAATATGGTTATACCAGAAATATAATTAAAATATTTACAGAGTATAGAGTTTGAAATATTCTTATAAACATCTTAATCTCCAAATAGAATAATTTGAAATATCTCCTTTTTGTAACTACAAGGTGCTAAGCCAAAATACGTATAATTTTCTTTGTAGGTGGAATGTGTGGTAATATCCTGTGGTTAATTTAAAGAGCATATTTTCCACGGCCAATTTCAGTAACACTTCCACACCATTCCAAGTGTCTATGGACCTATCATATAAAATAATTATTCATTTCATCGAGGATAGAAATATAGCTATTTCCAACATTTCACATTAAGTGATCAAGTTTTATCTGGCATTTTGAAATGAGTTTAAATGCTAGATCAACTAGGATAAGCAAAAAAAAGTAATATTCCTAGAATTGTCCCGTGTATGACCTAGTTATAAAAAGCAAGGATAAAAATAAATTATAATGCTGACTAGAACACTGCATTTGTTGGTGGTGTTAGCTCCTCTACCTTTATGCAAATGCAAATTTGCGGGCGCCTGGGTGGCTCAGTTGGTTGGGCGACTGCCTTCGGCTCAGGTCGTGATCCTGGAGTCCCGGGATCGAGTCCCGCATCAGGCTCCCTGCTCAGCAGGGAGTCTGCTTCTCCCTCTGACCCTCCCCCCTCTCATGCTCTCTCTATCTCATTCTCTCTCTCAAATAAATAAATAAAATCTAAAAAAATTAAAAAAAAAAAAAATGCAAATTTGCAAGAGTTCTGGGAAAATCTAAGTATATTTAAAAGTATATGCTTTAGCTGAATCAATGCTCAGCTTTTAAATAAAATGTTTTCATGCACTTATTTTAGAGTTAATTATATATCTTCTCTCTTGTAATAGTAATTTATTAGTATCTCTGGTACAATGTTACATGATAAGGGCAACAACAGACATTTTTGCCTACTTGCTGATTTAATGGGGGTATAAATCTTGCCTCACAAGTTTGTTAGAGTATAGATTAAGATGATGCACATAATCCCTTCCATAATCCCTGCACTTATTGACCACCTTAATACTTCGTAAGCATTATTACTATTTTATATAGATTAGTGTATTGAAAGTGTGTTTAATGACATTTCCAGAATTCCTCTCCTCTCTTTTCAAGAGTACCTCCCTCTGCTTACCTTTACCCTACTCCATGTTTCTGGTCGGTCTGTCAGGTATAATAGCTACCCCAGTGTTCCCATAGACGCGGGCATGAGAAAGTGAGTCCAGCCTCCACAAATAGAGATCTGCACATACTGTAATTGATTGAAAGGTTGGAAAATAACACAAGCACATTTACTCAAATTCCTTTTATTTGATTGTTATGTAGGTATTGAGGAAATGAGTTTGCTCATCAAATGAAATTATTGTCTACACGGTTTAGGTCAGGTTTTGCTCCAGGCCATTTTTCCAGTTTGAGGGGGAAGAAAAAGCCCTTCTCTCACAAAGAAAAAACGTGTTTTTAGAGTCAACTAGGATTAAAGAATTGTTGAGCTCAAAATTTAAAGGGACTATAGGGGCCAGAGATATAATGCTGGAAACTGGAAAAAAAACAGAGTTTTGCTGTGAACGTACATGCAAAGATCCAGAGCATGAATATGGGGAGCGAAGAACTGAGAAGGGGGGATGGACAGTGAGATCATTTAACAAGAGGCATTTGATATATTTAGAGATGAGAGAATTGGAGAGAATTGGATCCTATTTGTAGATACTGAAATAGTCAAAGCATTAAGTTAGAAGTAGAGTTAGAGGGAAAGTGAGTTAGGAGCTAGAATCTTCCAGAGTATGACTGTGACACCATGTAGAAGTGGTGGGATAACTTGATGGCATGAGAGCTAAAGTGGAGAGATTTTACAGGAGGGAGAATGATCTGGAAGTGGCACTGAAGAGACAAAAGGTCACCACTTTATTTCTAGTGGTACAAAAGTTGTGGAGGAAACATGTTACCATTTGAGAAGACTGGACATAATTTACAGTCCTTAAGGGAGAGTCAGATTTCAGGAAAAAAGAAGGTAAATGACTTTTTTTTTTTTTACGTTGATAGTATGTTTTTGTCTCTGGATGATTATTTACAGAGGGTACAAAGGAAGGGTGTTAGGAAATCTAGAAAAGTAATGGTGCAGAAAATCCCTGAGCCCTGTGAAGAGAGGGGGGAAGGCAGAGAGAATGGTTGTTTTACTCACAGTGTGCCAAATTACCCTTTACTCAGGCTGGAAGAGCATAGTAACATTAGACATACAAGGGTTTTTTAAAGATATTGTCTACATTTTATATTTTGTTTTAAAATTCATGGAGGTTTAGTAAACAGAATTGTCCCAATTAATATATGAACTAACAATAGTGTTCAAATAGTTTCAAGATGAAAAATTAAAATAGATTTTTGGGGCACCTGGGCGGCTCAGTCATTAAGCGTCTTCCTTCAGCTCAGGTCATGATCCCAGGGTCCTGGGATCGAGCCCTGCATTGGGCTTCCTGCTCAGCAGGGAGGCCTGTTTCTCCCTTTCCCTCTCCCCCTGCTTCTGTTCCCTCTCTCACTATCTCTCTCTGCCTGCCAAATAAATAAAATTTAAAAATCTTTTAAAAAATTAAAATAGATTTTAAGGCAAAATTTATTTTAAACACTAAACTTCCAGCCATTAAGCTTACCCAAGGGTAAATAAATGTGTAACATTTTTGTGTTATCTTTCCAGATACATACATACATCCACAGTCCCCCCACCCCTGCACACAAACATTCTTTTACCCTTTTAAGAAAATGTTGCAATACTGTACACATTGTTCCACATATTAAAATTTTTTCATTGAAAAAAATTAGAGTATTTTAATGTCTTTTGATGGATAAGTTTTGTCCCATTGCATTATGTCCCATTTTATTAAATTTATCCACTATCATCAATGAACATTTAGGGTTGTTTTATTCCCAGTCTTTTACTATTAATAGCCATTTTAGAATGCGTAACCTGGCATAAGTAAACCTAATCAGGTATTTCTAACAACTCAATTTTCAGAAGTGAAATTTCTGAATCAAAAGGTCAAATTATATGTAATTGTAATTTTGGTAGATATTACAAAATTGCTTTTCATGAAGTTTTACCAATACACATCTGCAAAAAGTGGTATTTTGTTTTCAGATTACTACTTTTATAGCTATAACTTATTTCTCACTTCTAATAGCAATTGGATGGAATCTCTGAAACAGTTAAATGACAATGAATAGTAAATATACTTTTCACTTTGCTGATTTAATGGGAATATTTCTATTTTTACCCCCCATTGAGCCTATACTGGTTCATGAGGTGGAATTTCTTTTTTTTTTTTTTTGTAGTTCTTAAAAATGATAGTTTTATAAGTACACTTTTAGCTTTTCTAAAAATGTAAATATTATTTCATTCTTAAATTAATTTCATGAATTATCTTAATAGATTTCCTAATATTGCACCATCCTTGAATTTTCCATTAAACAAAACCATTCCTTTTTCCAAAAAGATGAGTAAATAAAATATTAAAAATCAAACATTTATTCTAGAATAATGAGATTATCTGAATTTTTTACCTTTTGTGCAATGTTTCATTAAACTATATTTTGCATAGTTTTAGACTTACAAGTATTGGTGCTACATTATATAGTGCTTAGGTATAAATAATATCGTAATTTTATCATAATCATTTTTAAATGGTCTTCTGCATCACTTGATAATTTGGGTTCACTTTTGCAACTTTTTGATTATTATAGTTACCAGCTTTACTTTTTAAAAATTTATATCTTCAGGTATAATTTTATTGTTAATTTTATGTTCAAACAGTAATATTCACTTTGTTTACCTGTGTCTCCTATAGAAAGCATAGTCACATATTTTACTTTTAATTCAATTGAATTATGACAGCACATTTTTTTTACTCAAATGCATTTATTGATACAATAGATCAGTATTGATTCTCTCATACCATATTTTTTTTTTTTTTGCTTTCTATATACATATTTTAAGTAGCTTTTATTATTTAGGCATTTTTGCTTTGAATGTGGTATGTTTATTTTAGTATTTTTTGCTCTAATAATTAACTATATAATGTTATATTTGATACCCCAAATCTACTTGTTAAAAAGTTTTATTTCTTAATAGGAATGTTTATGTTCCTTCTTCCTCCATATCTTTCAATTTTCTTCTCTAATTATTGTCAATTATATTATTATCTTTAGTGTTTATATATTTTTTAAAAATAATATTTTAGATTATTTATTTTCTTGATCAGCTATAATATCCTTCAGGAGATGAGATATTTTATTCCACCTCCAATTTTCTTTTCCCTTTTCCATTGTAAAAGTTAACATAATATTTTTATTCTAAACAAACATTTGTTTTTGCCTGGGATCTAATCCTAAATGTTACCGACAATTCTCTTTTTCTGTATTTTATTCAAAGCTATTTTTTTTACAATGTGGTGATTTACAGGAAGAGAAAGAAGGCAAAGCAAAAAAAAACCTATAATCAACAATTTTTTTTTTATTACACTGCTGACAAGGGAACCAATTCTGCTAATAATAAAACAAAATAATTTTATATTATAATTACTTTCCATCTGTCAAAGTTTTTGAAGAATTGATAGAAAATCATTTTTAATTTTAATCAATTTTATTTTAAAAAGTAATCATTGCTTAAAAAATATATAATTGTGGGGCACCTGGGTGGCTCAGTAGTTAAGACTCTGCTTTGGCTCAGGTCATGATCCCAGGGTCCCGGGATAGAGCCCCGCATTGGGCTCCCTGCTCAGTGGAGAGCCTGCTTCTCCCTCTCCCACTCCCCCTGCTTGTGTTCCCTCTCTCGCTGTGTCTCTCTCTGTCAAATAAATAAATAACATCTTTAAAAAAAATTTAAAAAATCTGTACAATCATTAACATAATAATTGAAAGATACTATGTTTGATTTCTATTGTTGCTGTGACAAATCATTGCCAATGTAGGGGCTTAAAATAACACAAATTTATTATTAGATGAGAAGTATGACATGGATCCCACTGGGCTAAAAATCAAGATGTCTGCAGGGTCATATTCTTTTCTGAGGCTCTAGGAGAGTATTTGTTTCCTTGACTTTTATAAAATGTAGTGGTCTTCCTCTTTCTTTGACTCATGGCTCCTTCCTCCATCTTCAAAGCCAACAATCTTGAGTCCTCATAATGACATTTCTGTGATTCTCTTCTATCTCCCTCTTCCATATTTAAGGACTCTTTTGATTATGTGGAACTCACCCACATAATCCAGGATAATCTTCTATTTTAAGATCAGCTGATTAGCAACCTTAATTCCATCTGCAAATTTAATTCCCCACCCCACTCCATCTCGCCATGTAACATAATATATTCACAGCCGCCAGAGATTAAAATGTGGATGTTATTGGAGGGGCGTTTATTCTGCTCACCACAGCTATTCTCCACCATTCATCATCATCAGTTTAGTTGTTTCTTACATTAACTAACAAGTACAGTGGCCAAATACAAATGATTTAACTTTTCTAATTTGTTTTTCCTTATGAAGCAAGTGAATGTTTGATGAACTCTGCCTTCATTTCTTGAGTTTAGTGACTGTGTCTTTTTAAAGCCATTAATTTAAGCATTACATCCAATTTTATATTTGAAAAATTTACCGTTGCCAATATCCCACCTCTCAAACAATTAAACGCAATGATTAGGAAAATACAGTTTTTTTTTAAGGACTTTACTTGTGGATGAGATAGAAAAGCAGAAAGTCTTTGGGAAAGAACTCAGATCTGCTTTATTCTAATAACCTATGTTTTGAAGCTAAGGAAATGATTGGAAATGTTTGCAAAAGTGTTCTCACAGAAAATTATGTAGCTCTTAAAAATTAGATTTTTGAGGACTATTCAATGGTATATCATAATCTAAGGTTTCCTGAAAATGAAAGATACTGATCTTTTAATTAATATTTTATTTCTTTTTAGTTTGTTTTAAAATGCTTGCAAAACAGCATAAAAGAGCTCAAATTAAATACAACTAATTAATAAACACAATTTTCTCTTTGGCATATTGTATATAGGATATTCATGTACATTCTTTCTTTAAACTTCTCTGTATTTTCCCATTTTCTACAATGAGATCATAATTAATAAATATACAAAAAGTAACTTTTTAAAATTAGAGGGTTGGGGAAATGTATAATAAAGAAATTGATAGGAAATTAAATTACTGACATAGCCCCATGGATAATTAACAACACCTAATCCAGAAATAACTAGAGATACTTTTCTTAACATGACATTTTAATCCATCTGTCATTATCCAGAACAATACCTTCAGAACAAGGAATCAGACCCCTCACAGCCTTGAGCCATATCCACACAATTTATTTTGTGACTCTAAATACAGCAAATCTTGACCTCATAAGTGCCTCCAGTTCAATGACCCTTGAAGTTTCTTCCTATTCACCAGTCACTTTATATCTTCATCTTCTTCTCTACAGAGTTTAGGTCCCATGGTCCATCATTTCTGTCACTTTCCTGCCAGTATACTAACTATCCTTGCCCTTTTGAATTTCCAATATGCACCTTTGGCTAAAACCCAATCCCAATCAAGTCAAACAGAAAAACCCCACAGCTCCAGGAAGCTTGAATACCACAAGGGGAAAAAAAAAAAAAAAAATCATGTATCTATTTATGTTAACACCAATATATTTTCAGGGCCATTGGTTCCAGTTGTACCTTACAAATCTGTACAACAATGGAAAAGTGTTTCCCTACAAGACACATCTTCCATTTCATTCATGGAAATAATTGGAAATATTATCCACTTTCTTCAAATTTCCAACTAGGACCCTAGCTATTTTCTCACACATAAGAAATTATGTCACCTCTTACTTCCTGGATACTATAGAAGTCACAATGAAAATAACAACACTTTATTTATTTTTTTAAATTTTATTATGTTATGTTAATCACCATACAGCCTGGTGATGGGTATTAAAGAGGGCACGTACTGAATGGAGCACTGGGTGTTACACGCAAACAATGAATCATGGAACACAACAACACTTTAAACTGAGGTTTCCTTCATCCATAGATAGATATACTCACATCCAAACACACAAGAATATATATACACATTCTATCTTTCAGAATTTTGTTGGAATTCCTTTTCCTCCCGTGCTCATTTTCTAGTTCCCTTCCAGCTTATGAGTTTATATTTCTTTTATTCCTTTAGTATAATTCTTTGGGGATTTTATAGTTAGAAGTATTTGTGTCTGTTTACTCTCATTTTGAGCTTTAAAGAGAAAGCATCTGAATGTACAAAAGTAGAGAAATCATTATACCACCATGTTCCATCACCCACCATCAATAATGATGCACATTCTATTAATTGTTTCATCCATCTTTTTCGTTCCCCTTTTTGGTTTAGTATTTTAAAGTAATTCCAGGACATAATACCTTCTCATTATCAAATACTCTAATGTGCATCTAATAATAGACAATTTTTCATAATTACAATGCATTATCATATTTAACACAATTAACAAAAATACTTGAATATCATTTAACACAAATTTCCCTAATTGTATTTTCAAATTGGTTGAAAACACAAAGAGTTCTTCAAATCAGAATCTAAACAAAGCACACAAGTTGTATTTGGTTTTATATCTCCTAGATCTCTTTTAATCTAAAATGTTTCTGTCCCCCATTCTCCTTTCTTTACACTGAAGGTTTTTGAAGAAATGAGGCCAGTTTTCCTACAATATCTGGTATTCTGGATTTGGCTGATTAATTCCTGAAGGTAGGGAATTTCTTTTTCCTATATTCCCAATATTTTCTTTAAACTGGAAGTATAATGGCCTGTTTAGATTTGGAATCAATTTAGAGAGCAAAAGTATCCCACAGGTAGGCCATGGATTCCACATTACTTTAAAGCATAAGGCATATATCTTTAGTCATCTCATTTTTGTCTGAAAGTGGGTTACCTCTGCTGGGAACACATCTCAGAAATTTTCCAGGTCCTATCCCTAAAATGGCAGAGTTCTATTGGCCTGTACAATATGAATAAAATTTTTCTTTCAGAAATTTATTTTTAAAATTGAAATAATACAGCTTTTTTTCAGACAACTTCTTAGGTTGTTCAGCCTGATAAACTTTTTTTTTTTTTTTTTTTTGGTACTATTTCCATAATAGGAACAGTAAGTTGTACACACACACTTGTTTGACATCATTTTCCTTTGAGAAATGAGGTTGATTTTTATCCAGAGGACTTGGCTATTTCTACTTTTAACCTGCTGGCTAAATTTTCAAAACAGATTTCAAAGTAAAAAATGATTTTTTTGTTGTTCAAATGACTTCCTTAAACAAAATTACCTATTTAGGGAGAAACAGATCTTATTACGTACTTATTTATGACAAATAATTTTACATCATTGAGTCCTGAAAAAAACTCACAATATAGACAACAAAATGGCTTTTCTTGTTATTTTTCTTTGTAAGCCTCCTCAAATTCTTAGAAATTGCAGTATTTTACAAAAATAAATGTCTCTGGTAATCAAGATATTCTGTTTCTACTATTAACATCCTCAAAACAAAACAGAAACAGAAACAAAACACTTACCTGTAATCCATAGAATTGGAGCTTTCCTTCACTTTTTTTTTTCCTCTTTGCTCTAGGTTTGAGGTAAAGTTGACCCGAGCTTCCGGTCACTAACAACAACAACAGCAAAAAGATGATGGAGTGTAAGTATAGCTGCTAAGAAACTTGTATATATATTCTATGAGTTAAGAATATGCAACCTTACCCTTCCATTCCAAATGCTCTTTAGAACCACATACTGTCACAAATGAAGATTTTAGAGATTTTCCACCCAAACCTCATCATTACACATATGAGAAAAATGTGGCCAAGAGCAGGTGGGTGGCTTTTCTGAAGGGTTAAATGCTAATTGGAGACACAGCTTAGACTAGAATAAATGTCTCCTAACATCCAATATAGTATTTTCCTAATTACTTACATTCTTTGCTACTTTCATTCCTATGTGCTTTGTAGTTACTAAAACTAAGATGTAGATGATTGAAGCAAATTGCCTTAGGGGGCGGAGCAAGATGGCGGAGGAGTAGGAGACCTGGATTTCGTCTCCTCTCAGGAATTCAGCTGGATAGGGATCAAACCATTCTGAACACCTACAAACTCAACAGGAGATCGAAGAAAAGAATAGCAACAACTCTCTGAACAGAAAAGCGACCACGTCCTGGAAGGTAGGACGAGCGGAGAAGTGAATCCGAGGCGATATTCGGGAGGATAGACGGTGGGGGAGGGGCCTCCGTCAGCCGCTTCTGGCAAGTGATAGAGCCGCGGAGCACAAAATCGGAACTTTTAGAAGTCTGCTCCGCTGAGGGACGTCACTCTGGTGGCGAAGTGGGGGGTGGAACCCTCGCGGGACAGTGTGGTCTCAGGACCCTCGGGGTCACAGAAAGACCGGGGGTGCCTGAGTGCGGCAGAGCTCCCAGGGATCGGAGCAGGGAAGCCGGCTGCAGAGACGGAGCCCAGGCGCGGGCTCTCAGCTCGGGGTTGCTATAAACCGTGATCCGCGGCACAGTCGGGTCACTGCTCCTCCAGCAGGGACCCAACAGGCGGCAGATCCGGGGAGACTCACCTTCTTCCCCCGGGAGGAGAGGTGCGGGAGCGCACCGCGGGGATCTGCTGGGTTTGGAGACTCCACCCGGGGTCGGATGCCATATAGAAAGGCGCGGTCACAGGCCGGGTGAGCACGGAGTGTGGCCGGAGACCGGGGAGACGGGAGTGACTGACTGCTTTTCTCTGGGGGCTCGCTGAGGAGCGGGACCCCGAGTTCTCGGCTCCGCTGGGGCGGAGACTGGGAGGCCGCCATTTTCACTCTCCGCCTCCAAAGCTGTACGGAAAGCTTGCAGGGAACAAAAGCTCCGGAGAGCAAACCCGAGCAGATTACTTAGCCCGGACCGGCAAGGGCGGGGCAATTTTGCCTCCGGCAAAGACATTTGGGAACCACGGCAACAGGCCCCTCCCCCAGAAGATCAGCGAGAACAGCCAGCCAAGACCAAGTTTACCGATCAATGAGAACGGCAGAACTCCAGCGCTAGGGGAATACTGCACATAGAATTCATGGCTTTTTTACCATGATTCTTTAGTCTTTCAAAGTTAATTATTTTTTTTAACTGTCTTTTTTTCTTTTTTCCTTTTTTCTTTTTTTTTTGAATTTTTCTTTTTCCCTTTTTCAACCAACATCTTATCAATCCCTTTTTTAAAAAAAAAAACATTTTTATTTTTCATTTTTAAAGTCATATTCTATACCTTCATAGTAGTTACCCGTATTTTTGACATATATATATATAAGTTGTTCTCTCTTTAAAATCTTGAGATGGTTTCTTCTAACAGATCAAAATATACTCTAAATCTCTAGTGTATGGTTTTTTTCTACTCCCCTGCCTGATCACATTCTCTCCCTTTTTTCTTTCTTTCTTTTTTTTAATCCTATTCTTTCTTTTTTCAAACAACTTATCAAATCCTTTTTAAAATTTTTTTATAATTTCCATCTTTACAGTCATATTCCATCCCTTCATCATATCAACCCTTATTTTTGTACATATATAAGTTTTTCTTTCTTTAAAATTTTGGGAGGGACTTTCTTTTAACAGACCAAAATACACCCAAAATCTAGTGTGTGGCACTGATCTATAATCCAGCCTGATCATATTTGATCACATTCTGTTTTTGTTTTGTTTTGTTTTGTCCTGCTTTTGTTTGTTTTTATCTTTATCTTTTTCTTTTTTCTTTTTTTCTTTCTTTTTCTTTTTTCTCTCTTTCCCTTTCTTTTCCCACTGCTTCAGGTCTTTTCTGATTTGTTTAGAGTATATTTTCTGGGGACGTTGTTGCCCTGCTAGCATTTTGTTCTCTCATTAATCTATTCTCCTCTGCACAAAATGACAAGACGGAAAAAATCACCTCAACAAAAAGAACAAGAGGTAGTACCGACTGCCAGGGACCTACTCAATACGGACATTAGTACGATGTCAGATCTAGAGTTCAGAATCATCACTTTAAAGATACTAGCTGGGCTTGAAAAAAACATGGAAGTTATTAGAGAAACCCTTTCTGGAGAAGTAAAAGAACTAAAATCTAACCAAGTAGAAATCAAAAAGGCTATCAATGAGGTGCAATCAAATATGGGGGCGCTAACTGCTAGGATAAATGAGGCAGAAGAAAGAATCAGTGAGATAGAAGACCAAATGATGGAAACTCAAGAAGCTGAGAAAAAGAGAGATAAACAACTACTGGATCACGAGGGCAGAATTCGAGAGATAAACGATACCATAAGACGAAACAACATTAGAATAATTGGGATCCCAGAAGAAGAAGAAAGAGAGAGAGGGGCAGAAGGTATAATCGAGCAAATTATAGCAGAGAACTTCCCTAATTTGGGGAAGGAAACAGGCATCAAAATCCAGGAAGCACAGAGAACCCCTCTCAAAATCAATAAAAATAGGTCAACACCCCGATATCTAATAGTAAAACTTACGAGTCTCAGAGACAAAGAGAAAATCCTGAAAGCAGCTCGGGAGAAGAGATATGTAACCTACAATGGTAGAAACATTAGATTGGCAACAGACTTATCCACAGAGACCTGGCAGGCCAGAAAGGACTGGCAGGACATATTCAGAGCACTAAATGAGAAAAATATGCAGCCAAGAATACTATATCCAGCTAGGCTGTCATTGAAAATTGAAGGAGAGATAAAAAGCTTCCAGGACAAACAAAAACTAAAGGAATTTGCAAACACGAAACCAGCCCTACAACAAATATTGAAAGGGGTCCTCTAAGCAAAGAGAGAGCCTAAAAGCAACATAGACCAGAAAGGAACACAAACAATATACAGTAACAGTCACTTTACAGGCAATACAATGGCACTGAATTCCTATCTTTCAATAGTTACCCTGAATGTAAATGGGCTAAATGCCCCAATCAAAAGACACAGGCTATCAGATTGGATTAAAAAACAAGACCCATCGATATGCTGTCTGCAAGAGACTCATTTTAAACCCAAAGACACCCCCAGATTGAAAGTGAGGGGGTGGAAAACCATTTACCATGCTAATGGACACCAAAAGAAAGCTGGGGTGGCAATCCTTATATCAGACAAATTAGATTTTAAACCAAAGACTGTAATAAGAGATGAGGAAGGACACTATATTATACTTAAAGGGTCTATCCAACAAGAAGATCTAACAATTGTAAATATCTATGCCCCTAACATGGGAGCAGCCAATTATATAAGCCAATTAATAACAAAAGCAAAGAAACACATTGACAACAATACAATAATAGTGGGGGACTTTAACACCCCCCTCACTGAAATGGACAGATCGTCTAAGCAAAAGATCAACAAGGAAATAAAGACTTTAAATGACACACTGGACCAAATGGACTTCACAGACATATTCAGAACATTCCATCCCAAAGCAACGGAATACACATTCTTCTCTAGTGCCCATGGAACATTCTCCAGAATAGATCACATCCTAGGTCATAAATCAGGTCTCAACCGGTACCAGAAGATTGGGATCATCCCCTGCATATTTTCAGACCACAATGCTTTGAAACTAGAACTCAATCACAAGAGGAAAGTCAGAAAGAACTCAAATACATGGAGGCTAAAGAGCATCCTACTGAAGAATGAATGGGTCAACCAGGAAATTAAAGAAGAATTAAAAAAATTCATGGAAACCAATGAAAATGAAAACACAACTATTCAAAATCTTTGGGATACAGCAAAGGCAGTCCTAAGAGGAAAGTATATAGCAATACAAGCCTTTCTCAAGAAACAAGAAAGGTCTCAAGTACACAACCTAACCCTACACCTAAAGGAGCTGGAGAAAGAACAGCAAATAAAGCCTAAACCCAGCAGGAGAAGAGAAATAATAAAGATCAGAGCAGAAATCAATGAAATAGAAACCAAAAGAACAGTAGAACAGATCAACGAAACTAGGAGCTGGTTCTTTGAAAGAATTAACAAGATTGATAAGCCCCTGGCCAGACTTATCAAAAAGAAAAGAGAAATGACCCAAATCAACAAAATCATGAATGAAAGAGGAGAAATCACAACCAACACCAAAGAAATACAAACAATTATAAGAACATATTATGAGCAACTCTATGCCAGCAAATTAGATAACCTGGAAGTAATGGATGCATTCCTAGAGATGTATCAACTACCAAAACTGAACCAGGAAGAAATAGAAAACCTGAACAGACCTATAACCACTAAGGAAATAGAAGCAGTCATCAAAAATCTCCCAAAACACAAAAGCCCAGGGCCAGATGGCTTCCCAGGGGAATTCTACCAAACATTTCAAGAAGAATTAATACCTATCCTTCTGAAACTGTTCCAAAAAATAGAAATGGAAGGAAAACTTCCAAACTCATTTTATGAGGCCAGCATTACCTTGATCCCAAAACCAGACAAAGACCCCATCAAAAAGGAGAATTACAGACCAATATCCCTGATGAACATGGATGCAAAAATTCTCACCAAAATACTAGCCAATAGGATCCAACAGTACATTAAAAGGATTATTCACCACGACCAAGTGGGATTTATCCCTGGGCTGCAAGGTTGGTTCAACATCCGCAAATCAATCAACGTGATACAATACATTAACAAAAGAAAGAACAAGAATCATATGATCCTCTCAATAGATGCAGAAAAAGCATTTGACAAAGTACAGCATCCTTTCTTGATCAAAACTCTTCAGAGTATAGGCATAGAGGGTACATACCTCAATATCATAAAAGCCATCTATGAAAAACCTACAGCGAATATCATTCTCAATGGGGAAAAACTGAGAGCTTTCCCCTTAAGGTCAGGAACGCGGCAGGGATGTCCACTATCGCCACTGCTATTCAACATAGTATTGGAAGTCCTAGCCACAGCAATCAGACAACAAAAAGAAATCAAAGGCATCCAAATTGGCAAAGAAGAAGTCAAACTCTCACTCTTTGCAGATGATATGATACTTTATGTGGAAAATCCCAAAGACTCCACCCCAAAACTGCTAGAACTCATACAGGAATTCAGTAAAGTGGCAGGATATAAAATCAATGCACAGAAGTCAGTGGCATTCCTATACACCAACAACAAGTCAGAAGAAAGAGAAATTAAGGAGTCGATCCCATTTACAATTGCACCCAAAACCATAAGATACCTAGGAATAAATCTAACCAAAGAGGCAAAGGATCTGTACTCAGAAAACTATAAAATACTCATGAAAGAAATTGAGGAAGACACAAAGAAATGGAAAAACGTTCCATGCTCATGGATTGGAAGAACAAATATTGTGAAGATGTCAATGCTACCTAGAGCAATCTACACATTCAATGCAATCCCCATCAAAATACCATCCACTTTTTTCCAAGAAATGGAACAAATAATCCTCAAATTTGTATGGAACCAGAAAAGACCCCGAATAGCCAGAGGAATGTTGAAAAAGAAAAGCAAAGCTGGCGGCATCACAATTCCGGACTTCCAACTCTACTACAAAGCTGTCATCATCAAGACAGTATGGTACTGGCACAAAAACAGACACATAGATCAATGGAACAGAATAGAGAGCCCAGAAATGGACCCTCAACTCTATGGTCAACTAATCTTTGACAAAGCAGGAAAGAATGTCCAATTGAAAAAAGACAGTCTCTTCAACAAATGGTGTTGGGAAAATTGGACAGCCACATGCAGAAGAATGAAACTGGACCATTTCCTTACACCACACACAAAAATAGACTCCAAATGGTTGAAAGACCTCAATGTGAGACAGGAGTCCATCAAAATCCTAAAGGAGAACACAGGCAGCAACCTCTTCGACCTCAGCCGCAGCAACTTCTTCCTAGAAACATCACCGAAGGCAAGGGAAGCAAGGGCAAAAATGAACTATTGGGACTTCATCAAGATAAAAAGCTTTTGCAAAGCAAAGAAAACAGTCAACAAAACCAAAAGACAACTGACAGAATGGGAGAAGATATTTGCAAATGACATATCAGATAAAGGGCTAGTATCCAAAATCTATAAAGAACTCATCAAACTCAACACCAAAAGAACAAAGAATCCAATCAAGAAATGGGCAGAAGACATGAACAGACATTTTTCCAAAGAAGACATCCAAATGGCCAACAGACACATGAAAAAGTGTTCAATATCGCTCGGCATCAGGGAAATCCAAATCAAAACCTCAATGAGATACCACCTCACACCAGTCAGAATGGCTAAAATTAACAAGTCAGGAAATGACAGATGTTGGCGGGGATGCGGAGAAAGGGGAACCCTCCTACACTGTTGGTGGGAATGCAAGCTGGTGCAGCCACTCTGGAAAACAGTGTGGAGGTTCCTCAAAAAGTTGAAAATAGAGCTACCATACGATCCAGCAATTGCACTACTGGGTATTTACCCCAAAGATACAAAAGTAGGGACCCGAAAGGCTACGTGCACCCCGATGTTTATAGCAGCAATGTCCACAATAGCCAAACTGTGGAAAGAGCTAAGATGTCCATCAACAGATGAATGGATAAAGAAGATGTGGTATATATATACAATGGAATATTATGCAGCCATCAAAAGGAATGAGATCTTGCCATTTGCAACGACGTGGATGGAACTGGAGGGTATTATGCTGAGCGAAATAAGTCAAACAGAGAAAGACATGTATCATATGACCTCACTGATATGAGGAATTCTTAATCTCAGGAAACAAACTGAGGGTTGCTGGAGTGGGGGGTGGGGTGGGAGGGATGGGGTGACTGGGTGATGGACA